>NC_081363.1:88457995-88790495 GCF_030684315.1 Stegostoma tigrinum
ATAGATAGAGAGAGAGAGAGCGAGAGCGAGAGATATAGATAGAGAGAGAGAGAGCGCGAGAGAGAGAGAGATAGAGAGAGAGAGAGAGAGATATATAGAGAGAGAGAGAGAGAGAGAGAGAGAGTGCGAGAGAGAGATAGAGCGAGAGAGAGATAGAGCGAGAGAGAGATAGAGCGAGAGAGAGATAGAGAGACAGAGAGAGAGAGAGACAGAGAGAGAGAGAGACAGAGAGAGAGAGACAGAGAGAGAGAGATAGTGATAGAGATAGAGCGAAAGAGAGAGAGAGAGAGATAGAGAGAGAGAGATAGAGATAGGGAGAGATAGAGCGAAAGAGAGAGAGAGACAGAGATAGAGAGAGATAGAGAGATAGAGCGAAAGAGAGAGAGAGACAGAGATAGAGAGAGATAGAGAGAGATAGAGAGAGATAGTGATAGAGATAGAGAGATAGATCGAAAGAGAGAGAGAGCGAGAGAGAGAGCGAGAGAGAGAGCGAGAGAGATAGAGAGAGAGAGATAGAGAGAGAGATAGATGGAGATAGAGCGAGCGACAGAGCGAGCGACAGAGAGACAGAGCGAGAGACAGAGCGAGAGACAGAGCGAGAGACAGAGCGAGAGACAGAGCGAGAGACAGTGCGAGAGACAGTGCGAGAGACAGTGCGAGAGACAGAGCGAGAGACAGAGCGAGAGACAGAGCGAGAGACAGAGCGAGAGACAGAGATAGAGAGAGAGAGATAGAGCGAGAGAGAGAGCGAGAGAGAGAGCGCGAGAGAGAGATAGAGCGAGAGAGAGATAGAGCGAGAGAGAGATAGAGAGACAGAGAGAGAGAGAGACAGAGAGAGAGAGAGACAGAGAGAGAGAGACAGAGAGAGAGAGATAGTGATAGAGATAGAGAGATAGAGCGAAAGAGAGAGAGACAGAGATAGAGAGAGATATGATCGAGATAGAGAGATAGAGCGAAAGAGAGAGAGAGAGAGATAGAGAGAGAGACAGAGATAGAGAGAGATAGAGAGATAGAGCGAAAGAGAGAGAGAGAGACAGAGATAGAGAGAGATAGAGAGAGATAGAGAGAGATAGAGAGAGATAGAGAGAGATAGAGAGAGATAGAGAGAGAGATAGAGCGAGAGATAGAGCGAGAGAGAGATAGAGCGAGATAGAGAGAGCGAGAGATAGAGAGAGACGTAATTGGTGGTGTGGGGAACAGAGGGGGCAAGAAGAGACATAGCTTGTGAAAAATGTCCAAAAACAGTTTAACTAATGATTAACCCTTTCGCTGCTGCCAGGGCTACTGTGTATTACGTTTGTTGGCTAGTATATAACACATGCTGCAACTACAACCCTAGTCAGGTCTATAAATTTATCATCAAGCACAAAAAAAAATTCAAACCAACATTAAATGCAAATTCAAGCTACGTCCAAAACAGCAAGTCAGAAATGATGGAAAAATGCCACATGTAAAATGGACAAAGGGAACCAATATTCAGTTTATTTTTTTAACGAATAAAACTCTTAAGCTCAGCAGCATTTAAATCCACTTTATGAAAATGTTTTTTTTAAACATTTAACATTGTACAACAAATAATATCATCCACTTGATGGTGACAATACTTCTTCTCAAAGGATCAAGGAGAGGGGTTACAGCAAATTACAGTGAAACTAATCAAGAAAAAGAAAGTAATGACTAGACTTTCAGACATCTGATAGACACACCTGACACTTACCACATCCACTTGCAGCAATCCTACTGAGATTCAAACAAATGGCTTTGACAACAAAATTGAGCAGAGTTGATTTCAGTTGTTATAAAATTCATCAGTAAAACTAGGTAACATATTCATCACTAAAAATGATGCAGTTGTTTTTGAGAGAGGAAGAAAAGACTTACACAAAATATTAAGGACTTTTTGGGTAAATTTCAATATTTCCAAATACATGAATTGTTCAATATATTACCACATATCCCCCTCCCCTCCCGAAAGCTAAACAGCTGCTCAGCTATCGGTTTAATAAATACAAATATCTAATTCACAATGAAGTCGTCCTTCATACTGCACATGCTCAGGGCATTCCTGAGTTTGAGTCACATAACAGAGGTGTCAAAGAGGCAATATTCCACTGGGGAAATGGTCACAATTCATTTCTTGCCTTCCTTCCTGGAAATGGCTTGCATGGTAACCACCGGCATCGAGGCAATTCTGTGGTGAAGAACGGTAGAGGAGAGCTGTTTGTTTAGACGGCTGCATGGCTGTTAGAGAATCTTCTTACAGGTCAAAATGCACTGCATTAATAAATTTCAAGACATTACATCTGCAATTTTAATAAAGAATACATAACCTGCCCAGCCCACCAGAGTTAAGCCAACAGGCCAAAAAAAACACTACTACAAATCACGCAATTCTGCTTAAAAAGTTTTGTTCAAAACTGAATTAAAAACAAAAATCTTGTACACATACCTTTGCAATGCAAATGATGAACTCCTTTCAAATTAACAGGATCAAAAAAGTCGCTGGTGTCATTTTATTTCTGTCATCAAAACACATGCCTACTGATGTGGTTCCTTCATTCGATGTAACAAAAATGTTTTAGCAGCAGAAATCAGCTGACCAAAAAAACTCAACAAAAAAGGTACAAGTCCCTGAATGGGAAAGTATAGTTTTCTTTTCCTTCAAAAAATTAAAATTTCTCTTTCTTATATAAACTCCACTTCCTTCAGTTTATCACGGTGAACTTAATTGCCACAAAACCTTGGAACTGCAGGTGCAAGAGGTGTAAAGTGGAGCCTGGAGACCATGTTTCCACTTGCCAGGAGCTTCGATGTAAGGTGCATGGCAAAAGTAGATCAAGACAACTTTGCCTGCTGGAGGGAGGGAGCTAGTTGACTTAAAGACATTGATTGCACTTTGTCAGGGCAAGTCCATTTATTACCCACGGTACATCAGATCCCTGTGTGCCCCATTCACTCAGTAATGTAGGGAGATCAGTCAAATGTCTCTCTTATTTTGTTTAAATAAAAACACACAAATCACGAGCCAAAAGTAATCCTGATCATCTTCAGAGTTAGAGATTCTCTTCTTTACTGATGAACAAACAAAAGCATCGACTCTGCTCATTTTCAACAGCCCAGTTTCACATGAAAACAGGTCTAGACTTCAGTAGGAGCCTTTTGGCTAAACAAGCCTTCTTTGTTGTCAAGGTCATTCATTTAATCTCGCCCGAATGTATTTTTTTTTGTGTGCTAGCGGTATTCCCCACAATCACGTAATTAGCTGCTGCACTTGTTATCTGCATCATTACTAGCTGGTGAATGAACACTTTTGTTTGATAGCAGTTCATCGATATCGTCGTCATCAAAGCCATGAAATGTGGAAGTGTCACTTTCAGACGATGCACCAAACAAATCCTCTGCACTTCGCAAGTCCAGATCCTTTATGGCTCCTTGTCCCAAATAAGCTAACATGTATGATGATGTACATATCAGCACATGGGTACAGCAATATACACACACACACACACACACACACACACACACACACAAAATGAAAGAAATAAATAAATCAATCATAGATCCTACCTCTTAAATATACAAGATCTATGCTAGCAAGAATCCTCAAATCTTAACTTCAGACCCTGCTACTTCTGTTACAAATCAGTCAGCGAAAGGGTTAAATTTAATGTGATAAGAACACAAATCACTTAATTTAATTGGTTCAGAAGCAAGCACAAAAATCTAACAATTTTCTGAAATGAAATTAACCAATTTTTTTAATAAAGCACAAACATCTTTGGAACCACAGTCCAAATTTGCTGCATAATTACTTCAAGTAGACTTGTTCATATTGAAATAAAACTTGGCAGGACACCTGGTGGAAATTCAGGATATCTCCAAGTTATGAAGGCTTGTCACATTTCAAAACTATTTGGGTACTGGAGTTTGATTATATTTCTTGGTGAACTACAATTTGCTTTAATTTTCTTAAAACTTATTGGGATTACACAACATGTCTGACAAGCAAATAAAATTGAATAAAAACTGATCCTTGTGCTTTAAACAAAGGCTATGTCCGCAAGGTTCCCCATAAAGTTGCCGTGTTTTGCTCTCTTCAATGCTGGCCAGCCTTCTCAGCTTTTTCAGTATTTCCTTTATTTACCTGATGTCTTTGGCTAGTGTGAGCACACCGTTTTTTTTCCCAGTTCTATCAGTCTGGGTTGAAAGGTATTTTAACAACAAAACAAGGCTCAAATTTGCATCCACATAACCTCAAATGTCAATGCAACATGTGAACTGAATAAGTAGTAGCTTCAGAAACATTTTAAGGAAATGGTGAAGATGGGGGAGTAACAGAAAAACATTAGCTAAAATTCACAAGCTAAGGGTATAAACTGGGAAAAGAAAAAAATGGTACATCGATTAAATTACCTCATTTTTGTTTTAAAACTGATTAAAAGGTGAGGTTGGTGTCGGAAAATGAAATGAAAAAGTGAAAAATATCACAGTAATATTGAAGTACAAAATTAAATATTTAACCTTTACAATTTTCACTTATCATAATATCACAGCAGTGAAGAAATAGGAACCAGAGTTTAAGAACAAAGTTAAAATGGGATTTTACCTTTTCTTTGCTACTGCAAACTAAGTTAAAAGGAGACGTGTTGTATTATACCTTGTACTCTATACAATTAACTGTTGATGTAAGTTGGTGTGAGGATTTCATCAACTGTTAACAGTCATCAACCAGTTAGTGAGAAGATTAAAATTATTTGGTAAATTAAAGTTCTGATCTGTATTTGTCAAGTAAGTGCTTTGACAAATTGGCCATGGAATAAAGCATTTAAAAACAATACTAACATGATTTAAAAACAAAACTATATTACCCTGACATTCAGTTTGCAAACTCTAAATATTTCCCTAGTTTGTGAGCTTTGAATTTTCTTAGTCCTGTGTTCCTAATTTATCATCAGCAAAAATCGAGTGGCAGTAATGCATCTAAATTGCATTTTAGCTATTGGCACATATCTGATGCAGCATAGTACGTCAGTTTAGAGGAACCTGTGCATGTCTCTCCTCAGGGCACTAACCATTCACTGCTGCCACATTGTCAGAACAATGTGTCTCCCAAGTCCCATAGTTATCAAGCATGTACAGACAACAGCTAGACCTGATCTAATCAGCTGCAATTTCAGATCAAGTCAATGAATGCATCTGAAAGTTAATTCGATAGAATTCCAGGGATATACCTACCGGAGCGCCCACAGTCTGAGCACGAGACCAGCTCCTCAGCCCTGCCTGTTTTTTTGTTCATATTTGACCCACCGAGACAGAAGTCACAGTAATTATTAGAAATTACCATCCCATCCGGACCTTTCCGAGCTGTAGAAATATCATGGAAATAGCATTAGAGTGACAGTTCCAAACTAAATTAAAATTACATGGAAACAATCTAGAACTCCTCCCCACCACCCTGCCCCCCAAAATAATTTTTCTTCATCTTTATTCTGAACGTAAGTATGTGCCATAGGAAGTTAAAAGGGAAAAACAGTGAATATCGAACACTACATGGTTTGTGTCTTGTCTAAAATCCAAAGCATAATCATTTCTGTCCAAACTTCTCCATGTTGGGAGATGATTTCTGGCACAGACATTGGTGCCTCAACATGAGCTTGCAGACCTCCACTGGCTTCTAGCTGAGCAATGTTGCAGTTCAGCTTTTCCAAACCCTTCATGGTCCCACCTCTGCCCATTTGTCATCTCCTCTGATTCTATGAAGTTTCAAATTTCTGCATCTCTCCAACTCTGGTCTTGATCATAGAATCCCTACAGCACCGAAACAAGCCTTTTGGCCCAACAAGTCCACACCAACCCTCAGAGAATCCCATCCAGACCCATCCCCCATAATGCACCTAATCTACACAGAGGAAATCCACGCAGACGCAGGGTGGAATCGAACCTGGGTCCCTGGCACTGTGAGGCAGGGGTGCTAACCACTAAGCCACCATCCCAGTGTACCATTGGTAGCCATGCCTTTATCAGCTAAGATCCTAGGCCCCTGAATCTCCCCAGGTCGTGATTGGAACCAGGTGGATGCTATTGACTACGAGATCCTTGATTGGGTTTCTTAACCCGGGCCAATCAGGAAAGCCTAGTTGATCAATATAAACAGAGGATCTACCCTTCTTCCACAACTATGTGGAAGCCTAGATGTCCTTGGAGAGGGCACACATGGTGTCCACCATGTCCTGAACATTTTAGAGGGGAGGTGGGCACTGTGGGGGTGCTGTGCTTTGTTTCCATCTCCAAATCTAATGTGATTTAATCCCCACCCAATTCTTTCGCTTTTTTTCATGCAAGCATTGCCCCTATTAGGTGTTGCTTGTTACTGGTTCCCTGGCCACAACAGGTGCTTTTCCTAATGGTAGAAATAAAATGGTGTCTTCACCAAGTCACCGTACTTACATGCACACAACATGGGTGCTGTGGGGGAAAATAAGCACTACTGCTGTGTAGCAGTAGTGTGAGAATAACAAAAGCCAAAAAAAACAAAAACAGGTGATTTAGAATTTTCTTAAAAACAAAAACAGGAGATTTAGAATCTCTTCAGTTATGTGGACTGACTCCGAGCTGGCTGCCACAGCCAGTGTACGGTGCACAAGTAAATGAAAGGCGACTTGGAGACAGGTTACCAGCCTCTGTGCAGTTATTTCAGTGGTGGCAAGAGTGGGATTAATGACGTAACTATTGGAGAAGCGCCTACCAGTTGAAACCCAACAGATTGTTAAACAGGCGTTACAACTGGCTTCGTCATTAGAAAATGTGGCTAGTGGAGCATGGGAAATACAGGGCATTCCAACGGAAGGGGACACCTTCACCTGTCTGACTGAGCTTGTGAAACACCACTTGAGTGCAGGAAATCACAGAGCCTCAGGCAGAGCAAATCCTGACCTGAGGGACCTGAAGGCAGCCCACAGCAAAACCTTACAACAAAGCTGAACCTTGGTTCAGTGGCAAAAAAAGTTCTTCAGGATCTGGGCTGGCAACCCAACATTGTAGTTGCTGCTGGTATGCATACTTGAGACAGCAAAGAAGTCCTACAAAGGCCTGACTTGAGTAAGAAAACTTGTAAGCTGGTATCCACACGAGTCTACCTACATGTGGTTTGGAACAATTAAATTGCTTAGTCACATCCAAATCAGAACCAGTTAAAATTAATGCGTTAACAAGGTGGATGAATACAGCAGGCCAAGCAGCAATAGAGGAGCATAATGCTTGGTTAACTGGTCACTCATTTCTCATGGCAGTTGATACCAGTGCATCTGTATGTGTGGTTGCAGAACCTGTCTTTAGCAAGATTCACTGATGACTCCAGGTCTGCACAAGACCTCAGCCAGACTCAGAATATACACTGGGGAACTGTTGCAAATGATAGTGCAACTTTGGTTAAGATCTCCTACAAGAGCCATTTGGTGCAGTTACCAGTGATGGTAGTAAGAGGTTCAGGCCTAAGCCAATTGGGGTGGAATTGGTTAAGAAAGAGTCACCTAGATTGGCTCAACATTTTTCAATTAGGAAACGGCTGCCTCAGTAAGCTCCTAGTGAAATATCCAGGAAAGGGTTGGGATTTTCAAAAGGGGCAAAGCCATTTTACATGTTCAGAGGTCACACGACACCAAGTGAATCGCTTCACCTGACGAAGGGGCTGTGCCTCAAAAGCTTGCGATTTCAAACGAACCTTTTGGACTATAACTTGGTGTCGTGTGACTTCTGAATTTGTCCACCAGAAAAGGTTTGTGATCTGTTACTAAGACAAATTCCCGTCCATAAAAGGTACTGGTGGAACTTGTTCACACCAAAGATTGACTGCCAAACCTTCCTTCTCTTTCTAACAAAACCGGCACCTCCACAATCACTTTACACATTGACCAGGAAGTAAAGCCACAATTTTGTAAGGCCCACTCAGTGCCATTTGCCTTGTGGGCAAAAGCACAAGCAGAAAGCAAGAGGCTGGAAAGCAATGAAACCATCAATCTGGTGCAGTTTGTGGAATGGGCAGCACTGGCCATACCAATTATGAAGCTTGACGGCTCGGTTCACCTTTGTGGGATCTTAAGCAAACGGTAGACCATTTTCTCACAGGCAGATAAAATACCCAACCGCTTGCATAGAGGACTTGTATGCAAAGTTGGTGGGGAGGGCTTTCTTTTATTAAGCTGGTACATGAGCCATATCTACCCACAATTAACACTCCTAAAGGTTTGTACCAATATAAGAGACTGATATTCCGGGTATTGTCAGCTGATGCCCTTTTCCAGCATACCATGCAGAACATTTTACAAGGGTTACCCCAGGGCTGCCACTTATCTGGATGACGTACTAATAACCAGTAAGATCAATAAAGAATGCTTGGAGAACTTGGATATCGTGCATAAATATTTCTCCGATGCGGGAGTATGCCTTAGAAAGGAAAATGTGTGTTCCAGGTACCCCAAGTGACCTACTTGAGCTCGAGTTGACAAAACCAGGTTACACCCATTGGCAGATAAAGCGAGGGTGATCAAAGGAGCCTCCACTTGTGTGTTTTTACCACAGCTTAAGTTGATGAGTTAATACAGAAAATTCATAGGTAACCTGGCCTCCAACTTGTCACCCTTATACCTGCTGTCAAAAAAGGTCAGCCTTGGAAATGGCTGCATAGCCAAGAAGTAGCTTAGGGAAATGAAAAAGCAGCTATTGTCAACTAAAGTGTTGGCCCTCTACAATCCGAAGTGAGAGGGGGTGCTGACATGCGATGCCTCCCCATACAGTATCCATGTAGTGTTGGCTCACCAGCAGCCCAAAAGAGCAGCAACCAATAGTATATGCTCCTTGGATATTGGCTGATGCCAAAAGCAATTCTGCCCAGAAAGAGAAGGAAGGTTTCTCAATCATCTTGGGTCTGAGCAAGTTCCACCAGTACCTTTATGGACAGGAATTTGTCTTAGTAACAGATCACAAACCTCTGCTAGGGCTACTGAAGGAAGACAAGGTGGTGTCACCCATAGCTTCCTGTAGAATTTAGCAGTGGGCCCTTATTCTCAGTATGAACAAGTTAGAACAGCATCCAGGAAGCTTAGTGGTTAATGCGGAGGCCTTGAGTCGCCTCTCATTGGCAGATACTCCACTTGTGCTGGCTTCCCTGCAAGGGTTTGTTCTGGTTTTAAACTTCCTGGACACCCTTCCGACAACAGTGGACATAAGGAGATCTCATCCTAGCAAAACAAACATGGGTGGTAACGGGGAAAACAAGAGGGCTTCTGAAACGAAAATTGAAGACTTTCTGGATTCAGTGGAACAACATCAGAATGGAAAACAACTATTAATAGAACATAGAACATTACAGCATAGTACAGGCCCTTCGGCCCTCGATGTTGTGCTGACCTGTCATACCGATCTGAAGCCCATCTAACCTACACTATTCCATGTATGTCCATATGCTTGTCCAATGACGACTGAAATGTACCTAAAGTTGACGAATGTACTACCATTGCAGGCAAAGCGTTCCATTCCCTTACTGGTCTCCGAGTAAAGAAACCACCTCTGACATCTGTCCTATATCTTTCACCCCTCAATTTAAAGCTATGCCCCTTCGTGCTCGCTGTCACCATCCTAGGAAAAAGGCTCTCCCACCCGATCTAACCCTCTGAATATTTTATATGTCTCAATTAAGTCACCTCTCAACCTTCTTCTCTCTAACGAAAACAGCCTCAAGTCCCTCAGCCTTTCCTTGTAAGACCTTCCCTCCATACCAGGCAACATCCTAGTAAATCTCCTCTGCACCCGTTCCAAAGCTTCCACATCCTTCTTATAATGCGGTGACCCAAACTGTACGCAATACTCCAGGTGCGGCCGCACCAGAGTTTTGTACAGCTGCAACATAACCTCATGGTTCCGGAACACGATCCCTCTATTAATAAAAGCTAAAACACTGTATGCCTTCTTAACAAGCCTGTCAACCTGGGTGGCAACTTTCAAGGATCTGTGTACAATCACACCGAGATCTCTTTGCTCATCTACACTACCAAGAATCTTACCATTAGCGCAGTACTTTGCATTCTGGTTACTCCTACCAAAGTGCATCACCTCACACTTGTCTGCATTAAACTCCATTTGTCACCTCTCAGCCCAGCTCTGCAGCTTATCTATGTCTCTCTGCAACCTAGCAGCCTTCGTCACTATCCACAACTCCACCGACCTTAATGTCGTCTGCAAATTTACTAACCCATCCTTTTACGCCCTCATTCAGGTCATTTATAAAAATGACAAACAGCAGTGGACCCAACACCGACCCTTGCGGTACACCACTAGTAACTGGTCTCCAGGATGAATATTTCCCATCAACCACCACCCTCTGTCTTCTTTCAGCAAGACAATTTCCGATCCAAACTGCTATATCTCCCACAATCCCATTCCTCCGCATTTTGTACAATAGCCTACCGTGGGGAACCTTATCGAATGCCTTGCTGAAATCCATATACACCACATCGATCGGTTTATTCTCATCCACCTGTTTGGTCACCTTCTCAAAAGAACTCAATAAGGTTTGTGAGGCACGACCTTCCCTTCACAAAACCGTGCTGACTATCCCTAATCAATTTATTCTTTTTTAGATGATTATAAATCCCATCCCTTATAACCTTTTCCAACACTTTACCAACAACTGAGGTAAGGCTCACTGGTCTATAATTACCAGGGTTGTCTCTACACCCCTTCTTGAACAGGGGAACCACATTTGCTATCCTCCAGTCGTCTAGCACTATTCCTGTAGACAAAAATGAGTTAAAGATCAACGCCAAAGGCTCGGCAATCTCCTCCCTGGCTTCCCAGAGGATCCTAGGATAAATTCCATCCGGCCCAGGGGACTTATCTATCTTCACCCTCTTTAGGATTTCTAATACCTCTTCCTTCTGAACCTCAATCCCACCTAGTCTAGTAGCCTGTATCTCAGTATTCTCCTCAACAACACTGTCGTTTTCTAGAGTGAATACTGTCGAAAAATATTCATTTAGTGCTTCCCCTATCTCCTCTGACTCCACACACAACTTCCCACCACTATCCTTGATTGGGCCTAATCTTACTTTCGTCATTCTTTTATTCCTTAAATACCTATAGAAAGCCTTAGGGTTTACCCTGATCCTATCCGCCAACGACTTCTCATGTCTCCTCCTGGCTCTTCTGAGCTCTCTCTTTAGGTCTTTCCTGGCTACATTGTAACCCTCAAGCGCCCTAACTGAGCCTTCACATCTCATCCTAACATAAGCCTTCTTCTTCCTCTTGACCAGAGATTCCACCACCTTCGTAAATCAGGGCTCCCGCGCTCTACAGCTTCCTCCCTGCCTGACAGGTACATACTTATCTAGGACACGCAGGAGCTTTTCCTTGAATAAGCTCCACATTTCTAATGTGCCCATCCCCTGCAGTTTCCTTCCCCATCCTATGCTCCCTAATTCTTGCCTAATCTCATCGTAATTGCCTTTCCCCCAGCTATAACCCTTGCCCAGTGGTATCCCTTTCCATCACTAAACATAACAAAATTGTGATCGCTATCACCAAAGTGCTCACCTACTTCCAAATCTAACAACTGGCCAGGCTCATTACCCAGTACCAAATCTAATGTGGCTTCGCCCCTTGTTGGCCTATCTACATACTGTGTCAAGAAGCCCTCCTGCGCACACTGGACAAAAACTGACCCATCTATAGTACTTGAACTATAGTGTTCCCAGTCAATATTTGGAAAGTTGAAGTCTCCCATGACAACTACCCTGTCTCTCTCACTCCTATCGCGAATCATCTTTACTATCCTTTCCTTTACATCTCTGGAACTATTCGTAGGCCTATAGAAAACTCCCAACAGGGTGACCTCTCCTTTCCTGTTTCCAACCTCAGCCCATACTACCTCAGTTGACAAGTCCCCAAACATCCTTTCTGCAACTGTAATACTGTCCTTGACCAACAATGCCACACCTGTCCCCCCTTTTACCATCTTCTCTGTTCTTACTGAAACATCTAAATCCCGGAACCTGCAACAACCATTCCTGTCCCTGCTCTATCCATGATATCCATAATGTGGGGAGCAAGAATGTCTCAAGTAAAAGGTTGCTGCCAAATACTGGCTGAACTCCACCAGAAGCTACGTCTCGTGGCTGGAGTTGGATGCCAACATAGCGACATTGATGGGACAATGCCCAGAGTGCCAACAAGGGCAAACATTGCCACGGATGGTGCACTAATATTCATGGTAATTACTGCGTAAGCCATGGACTTTGTTACGTATCAACTATGCTGGTTATTTCACGGGCTCAATATTCCTGGTCATTGTGGATGCCCATTCAAGGTGGTTGTGCACGCATAAAGTTCGTTCAGCAAATGGAAGGATGACAATAGGGAATCTACGAGCAACATTCGCAATACACAGACCTCCTGACGTACTGATCATGGACATCTAAACGTCATTTACCAGCAGATCAAACAGCATTCAGCACATAAGGACAGCTCCATACCATCTATCGTCCAATGGACTGGTGGAAACAGCAGTGCAAACATTTAAGGCAGGCTTGAAGAAACAGCCTACAGCGTCACTTCATACCAAATTGTCCTGGTTGTTGTTCAGTTATAGGGCCGCCCCTCACAGAACAGCAGCAATAGCTCCAGCAGAGTTACTGATGGGGAGAAGACTCTGCACTAATTTAAACCTGATATAGAGTCACAGAGATACACAGCATGGAAATAAACCCTTTGGACCAACTCACCCATGCCCACCAAATATCCTAAATTAATCTACTCCTATTTGCCACCATTTGATCCCTATCCCTCTAAACCCTTCCTATTCATACGCCCATCTAGGTGTCTTTTAAATGTTGTAATTGTACCGGTCTCCACCACTTCCTCCAGCAGTTCATTCTAAACATGCACCATCCTTTGTGCAAAAAAGTTGTCCCTTATGTCCCTTTAAAATCTTTCCCCTCTCACCTTAACCCTATGCCTTCTAGTTTTCTTCTCCCCCAGCCTGCGGAAAAGACCTTGTCTTTTACCCCCCCCCTTGTCCATGCCCTTCATGATTTTATAAACTTCTGTAAGGACACCCCTCAGCCTCTGATGCTCCAGAGAAAATAGCTCCAGCCTATTCAGCCTCTCCCTATAGCTCAAACCCTCCAACCCTGGCAACATCCTTGTAAATCTTTTCTGAATACTTTCAAGCTTCACAACATCCTTCCTATAGCAAGGAGACCATAACTGAACACTGTATTCCAGAAGTGGCCTGACCAACGTCCTATGTAGTCAAAGTCCGTATCAAAGTCCAAGTCACAGGAATCGCATCTGGGCCGAAAGCCACAAGATTCTTAATTGGGGTTATTCACCTGGGCCAATTCAGATGCCCTGGCCAACCAATATAAATAGGAGATTCTTTCATCCACAGCCCAGACAGAGCTTAGCAGGCCCATTTGCCTGGGGATTCCTAGTGGAGTGCTCTCTAGATGGGAGTTGTTACTGTTCCCCTCGGGGATCTGGGGTGGAGGGTATTGCGTGCAGGGGTCCCATGCAACTGCAGATTGCAGTGGTTCACAGACTTCCAGCCCAACTGTTTTGTGGCACTGTGGAATCCATAGACCATGTATACAAATTGGGTGTGGGCGTTTGCACTCCATTTTTAATTATCTTAAAGACCTCCTTTGATGGTTTGGTTGCACTTCAGCCCCATGCTCTGATCTTTGGGCACCCAGTGTGCAGGGGAGGTAATTCCACTTTGATTTGGCCCCTACCCTCCTCTTCACTTTTTCATTCACCCAGCCATTGCCCCCAGAAGGCTCTGCTTGCTACTGGTTCTTCCAACACAGGGCTGTTTTTCCTGGTGAACTATCAATAAAGTTATTTACTCATCTGTTTTTATTGCATCTCACACCTACACAACAAAAAATCCAAGATATTACAATCTCATTAAAAAGGAGAAAATTAATCCCCATTTAGACAGGCAAGATTTGATGAGGGATAATTCAGCATGGTTTTGTTAAAAAGAGGTCATTCCTAACAAATCTGGTGCAAGTTTTTGAGGAAGTGACCAAGTGTTTGGATGAGGGTATAGTATTTGATACAACTGATATGGATTTCAGCAAGGCATTCTTAAAAAAATGCATTCACAGGATGAGGACATTGCTGGCTAGGCCATCATTTATTGCCCATTCCCAATATCCCAAACAACATTTAAGAATCAAACACATTGCTGTGGGTCTGGAGGCACATGTAGGCCAGAACAGGTTATTTTGGCAGTTTCCTATCCCAAAGGGCATTAATGAACTAGACGACAATCACGAATGAATCTGTGGTCATCATCAGACTCTTAAATCCAGGCTTTTATTGAATACAATTTCCATTAGTGGGATTTGAACCTGGGTTCCCAGAAGCCTACCTGGGTCTACAGATTAATAGACTAGCAATGCAACTGGGGGAGACAGCGATCACCTAAAGATATACCTGGATCATTGAAGGGCTCGAGCCATAAAGGTATATGAGTCACAGGATGATTCCAGAATTGGGGGCGGCGAGGGGATCATAAGTTGATAAGAATGAGGCAAGGCAATGTTAACTAAATAACATGCTCTCAAAATGGGGTGCAGGGGACTTGGCGGCAAGGGGGTGGAGGAGGGAGGAGAGGAAAGAATGTACTAACAAGTGTCTTTGAGGGTGACAGGACATATTGAGAAGGTTGATTATCCACTTGGTGCCACCTCCGCAGGCAAGGTTGCAAATGGGAAACTGATAATATAGTAAAAACTCTGGAATTCAAGGTAACTTAGCAAGTTGGATCCAAAATTGGCTGAGTGACAAGAGGGAGAGGGACAACAAAAGGCTATTTTGTGTAACTGGAACCTGGAGTTCAGTGGCATATCAGAAATCATTGCTAATTCCCTTACTGTCTGTGATATTCATAAATGATCAGGATGAGAGAGAGAGTGTCGGGTGGATGATAAGTTATTTTGTAGATGGCATGGAGATTAGCTGGGTGCAGATGAGTTTCACCAGGATATTGTTTCCAATGGAGCATTTCAGCTGCTCTGGACTGCTCAGGTTGTCTGGATCAGAGAAGGCTGAGGAGGGAACTGATAGAGATATATAAGATTATGAGGGGTACGAACAGGGTGAATACAAAGCAGCTGTTCCCCTTAGTTGCAGCAACAACTAGACGGCATAATTTTAAAAAGTGAGAGGCAAGAGGTTGGTGGGGACTTGAGGAAAAAGCTTTTTCCCCTCCAGAGGGGAGCTAGGGTCTGGAATGCACTGCTTGGAGAGCTCACAACCTTTAAAATATTCAAGGCTAGGGTCCTTGTACAGGGAAGTGGGGCTAGTAGAGGTAGTATAATTTTGGCAGTGCAGAATTGATTTGCCAAGACATATTCTACATTGGACAGTGATGAAAGATACAGCGCATTGAGCAAGGAAGAAAAAGGTGATACAAACTTTTTTTTCCAAACTGGACAGCAACAGCCCATCAGCCATGATTTAAATGGCAGTGTGGACTTGATGGGCTGAATGGCCTTACTTCCACTCCTATGTCTTATGGTCTTATGGAACTTGTTTACTCAGAGTTTAGGAAGTGAAACCTCCTATAGTTGTACATGCTGTGATGCCAACGACAACCAGCTTGAGGTAGTTTGCTGCCAGCATCCCTTCCACATCCTCCAGAAACTTTCAGGTCTCAGTTAAAATTCTCTGCATAATCAAATTGCAGCATCTTTGCAGGGTGGCACATTCCAGATCCAGACAGCATCGAGTGATAAAAATTTTCATTTTCCCTGTAAAGCTTTTGCCAAAGGGTTTAAACCTGTGAGTGCCAGCATTTTATCTACCCACAATCAGGACTTTACTTGATCAAAACCTGTCATCTTGAAAACATCTAATACTTGTTGACCATTGCTGTTCAAAGGAGATTAGTCTGAATGCCTAACCTAACATCCTAGTTCACTCATTCAGTACCTTTTCTCCCCCCCCCCCAAAGGCTTTTACATTTTTTTGAAGCTCGGGTCATAGAATTGTCCAGAATACTACAGTGAGGTCTAAACAGCGATTTATCAACCTCAACCACTTGTATGCTCACTCATCATAAAGATGACCGGGGTCCCATTCACTGTTGGACAACCAGTGAGAGCCCTAGGTTGCCTTCTTTGGGGAAGGTCTGCCAGTATTAAATGTTTTCCAACCACTAAAGTTGCCACTGACAAACCTTTTCCAAGATCAAAAGCCCTGCAGATAGAAACTCAGGCCCCGAGATTAGATAGCTTATCACAGGTAAGCTGCTGTCATGGCAGCCAATGCTAGCAGAGGAGTAACAGCATCTGGCAATTCACCCAGGGGAGGTAGCAATCACCTAAGGACAGGTCAGGTTCACCGAGGGACTCAGACCACAGGCACGAGCCACAGGGTGATGCTAGGATGGAGGCCACAGGTTGATAAGAAGTGACGGGAGGCAATGTAACTTAAACGACACACTGTCAAAATAGGGTGCCCAAGGCCTACAGGACATACTGATAAATACCTTTGAAAAAGGCAGGACATATTAAGATTAATTAAAAAGAAAATGGGATCCTAGACTTTATAAACAGAATTAGAAACCTCAGTATTAACACCCAGGCTGACCTCAAGTTGGTGGCAGGTTTCCTAGCTTCTGATTTGCTCTTGTAGCAACAGTATTTACATAACTAATCCAGTTCACTTCCTACTTAAATGGTATTCCAGGATGTTGATAGTGGGGGATTCAGTAATGGTAACATCATTGAATGTCAAGGCCAATGGTTAGATTCTCTCCTTTTGAGATAGTCATTACCAGGTACTTGTGTGTTGTAGATGCTATTTTCCCATGTTTTCCAGATCTCTCTGTACCCATGTTTTTTCCCCTCACCCATGCTTTATTGCCTTGAGACCCAACAATTCAAAATAAACTCCCATCTAATCTCCTATGTTTCACCTCCAGTTGTCTCAGCTATAAACTCAGGAATACCCCTCTTCTGCTCCCCTCTGTCACTTGACAATGTGCTCCCTCGTCTTGAAATTTCCTATTTTAGGAAAAGACATTTACCATCAACTCTTATGTATACACACCTTTCATTATTTATAAACTTCCATCAAGTCATCTCCTAAACTGCTATGCTTCAATGAAAAAAGTCCCAGCCTATCCCACCTTATACCATTCATAATTTGCAACATCCTGGTAAATCTCTTCTGAACCCTCTCCAGCTGGATAATATCCTTCCTTTAACTGGGTCAGAATTGGGCACAGTATTCCAGAAGAGACCTTACCAATGCCCTGTACAACTTCAACGTAACTGAGCAATGAAGACAAGAGTGCCAAACTCCTTTCTGACTATCCTGTCTATATGTGACGTAAACTTTAAAAAGTATGCACCACTAGGTCCTTCCATTCTACAACACTACCCAAGGCCCTACCATTAACTGTATAAGCACTACCCTTGTTTACTGTATCAAAATACAACAACTCACATTTATCCAGATTGAATTCCAGCTGCCAATCTTTCAGCCCCTTGATCTGTTTCATCAAGATCCCTTTGTAATCTTAGAAAACCTTTTTCATTGTTTACTATGCCTCCATTTTGGTGTCGTGTCATCTGCAAACTTAGTAACCATGCCTTCCATATAATCATTCAAAATTATTTATATAAATGAAAAATAAAAAGAGAGGAGAACCTGGAATCGATCCACGTGGGACATCACTGCTCACAGGCCTCTAGTCCGTAAAGCAACCCTCCACCATTATGCTAGATAACAAAGTGTGGAGCTGGATGGTGCTCCTGAGATGCTGCTTGGCCTGCTGCATTCATCCAGCTCCACACTGTGTTATCTTGGATTCTCCAGCATCTGCAGTTCCCATTATCACCTCCACCATTATGCTGTTAAGCCAATTTTGTAACCAACTGGCAAGCTCACACTGACTTCCAAGTGATTTAAACTTTACTAATTGTCTATCATGCGGAACCGAGTCAAAAGGAAAGTCATGTCTGGCCAAGTTGATTGAATTTTTTGAGAAGGTGACCAGGTGTGTAGGTAAGTGCAATGATTTTGATGTATTTTACTTGGGCTTCAGCAAGATTTTTGATAAAGTCTCACGTAGGAAACTGATAGCAAAGCTGAGAGACCACAGGAAACAAAGATATTTGATAAGCTGAGTGGCAGGAAGCAGAGGGTGATGATTCAGAAGTGATTTTCTAATTGGAAACAGACTTCCTGAGGGTTCTAATAGTTGTCAGTATTGGGACCCTAACTTTTTATGGTTTTTAATCATGATTTACACTGTAGGTGGGTTGACTGATAAGTTCATAGATGATATGAAAATTGCTGAGGTAGTGGGCAGTGAGAAAGAAAACCTTAGATTCCATGGAGATATCGATAGGCCAGTTGGTAAATGGAATTCATTCCATGTGTGAGGTTATGCACTTGTACAAGACAGAAACAGCAAGTGAATATGTGGTGAATGGTAGGTGCCTGGGAAACATTGGAATGCTTGTCCCTTAAAGTATCAGAACAGGTGGATGTGTGGTTAAGTTGGCATATGGTATATTTGTCTTATTAGCTGAGGTACAGAGTTTAAAAGCTGGGAAATGATGCTGGAATTGTTGGCTGGGTCAAAGGACGATGGTAAGGGGCAGAGGCTTCAAGGAGATGTGAGGAAAAACTTTTTGATCCAGAGGAAGGTGGGAATCTGGAACTCAGTGCCTGTAAGGGTGGTAGAGGCAGAAGCCCTCATAACATTTAAATAACGTTTAGATGTGCACTTGTGATACCATGCATAAAAAGCACTGGAAAATGGGATTAGAATAGGTCGTTGGTTGTTTTTGATTGCTGCAGATACGCCACAACCAAGGTTTTCCACTACCCACCCAAATGTGTTTGCCAGGGACACTGGCTTCATTCCACCCATTTCCCACACTTATACAAATGAATCAGATCTACAAGACACAACCTGTCCTCACTTCTTCCCGTTCATTTCAGAATGGTGATAGGTTTCCACTTGTCTTCACTTCCTGCCCCATCTGCACCTTACTTATAAAGGAATATCCTCCAGCATTTCTGCCAACTGGCATTTTTTTCCCACCTTCCATGCAGTCAATACTCCAAAGCAACTGCTCTTCCCATCATACCTGGTCCACTCCATTCCTCAAATTATGCTCAGAAATTTATCCCCTTTCCACATTTTCCTGTGCAAATGCAAGTAACATCTGACCCTTTATTACTATCTCCTCATTGTCCAATGAGGAAAACCACCTTCCAGATGAAGCAACAGTTTACCTGTACTCCCTATTCTACATGGCATTCACTACTTACAATGTAGCTTGTTCTACTATCAGAAAGCCAACTGCGCCTTCAGAACATGTTTGCTGAATCTACAAGTTTGTGTTCCAAGAGAGTACTGTCATCCACATATTTGGGGGTTCCGTAAGAAAAGTCAGTGTTTTCTTTTTGAAGCTCATTTGGTTGAGGTTGAAAAGTTCTCTGTCCATCTTACAAACAAAGTGCACACTACTGGGAGACTAGTTCTTGACAAGGTGAAGAATGGTAGTGATAAAGATGGAGTGAAAGCTAGTGGCGACGACACATCCTGCTTGACCCCTGTCTTGACCTCTAAATGAATCTATCATATTACTGCCAGTAATGACCATTGCTGTCTTTTGTCGTGGAGACTGAGGAAGTTGTTGAATTTCTCTGGACAACTAATCTTCGACAGGGCCTTCAACTGCACCTCCTCACTGAACCCAGTCAAAAGCTTTGGTTAAATTGAAGGCGGCCTTTTCCTGGGGAAAAGAGATGCCTCTGTAAAGCCAGCAACTGAGAGAAGGGAACTAGTGAGCATTTAGTTGAAGGTCTTCCTGGCAATGGAACGTAGGGAGATTCCTCAGTAGTTTCCACGGTCCATTTTGTCTCCTTTCTTGAAGGCAATAGCAATGGCAGAATCCTTGAGATTGGCAGGGATTTCTTCTTGGTCCCAGATTCTCAGGAAGTCAATGGAGACTGTGACAATGGTAAGCTCTGCTCCTCCAGTTTGAAAACCTCCCTTGGAATTAAATCTACTACACCTTTTTCATTTTGCACACGTCTAAATGGTGGTTTCAACTCCTGCTACATTAAGTAGGAGTCCAAGGTCAACTTTGATGGAATGCTGGAATATTTCCTGAAACACATCAACATCTACAACTGGTGTCACAGGTGAGTTCTTTGAAGTGTTCTCTCCACTGAAGGCTAATGTTTTCTGTCTCTAAAAGGTTCTGTCCTTACTCCACATCAATTTGAGGCCAGAAGTGTTGGATTCATACATTGCCTTGGTGGCATTGGATGTTGTGCTTGTCAGCAAGGAGTTGCAGCTCCTTAGCTTTCTCAGTCTATCTTTGGTTCTTGATTTCCCTTGTTCTTCAATGTAACTCCATCTTTACTGTTTGATGAACTTTCCTCTTAGCTTTGCTGATGTTGTTTTGCCAGGCACAGAAAGCTTTCATCTTGTTGACGAATTCTTGGTTGATCGATCATTCTCTCATGTTCCCTGGTCTTGTAGTTGATGGATTCTTCACAGCCTGTGATGATGGCTGTCTTCAGCGCTTTCCAGAAGACAGACAGGTTGTGTCAGGTAAAGATGAGAGGGAGGGTTGATCATGGGATGAGGCCAGGGGTGGGGAGATTTTGAAACTGATAAAGGACTCACCTTCATTCCCCTCCATCCACACATCAATAAATTCCATTCACGCTTGGATGTTGAACAGTTTTTCTGCCACCTCCCCACCTAATTCTTTAACCATGAGTCTAACCAAACCACCCCCCCCTCCCCGCACAGACCCTGTCTCCGGTCTCCAACACACCCCTTCCTCCTGGACAACACGCAAAGGCCTCCGACCCTCCCTCGACCTCTTCATTTCTAACTGTCGTTGCGACATTGATTGTCTCAACCTCTCCACCCCTCTCACTCCAACCTCTCCCCGAAGGAACGTGCAGCCCTCTGCTCCCACCCTAACCTCGCCATTAAACCCGCAGATAAGGGAGGCGCAGTTGTGGTATGGTGCACTGACCTTTACATAGCTGAGGCCAGGCACCACTGACGCTTCCTTCTAACGCCTCCTCAATCATGACCCCACCACTGAAAAACATCATCTCCCAGACCATCCATGACCTTATCACCTCCGGTGGTCTCCTGTCCACAGCCTCCAAACTCATCATTCCCCAACTCATCACCGCTTGTTTCTATTTCCTTCCGAAAATCCACACACCCGACGGTCCTGGCCGACCCATTGTCTTTGCCTGCTTCTGCCCCACTGAGCTTACCTCTGCTTACCCTGACTAGGTTTTCTCCCCCCAGTCCAGGAACTATGTCTGGAACACCACCCACTCCCTCCCCCCAACACCTCATCTTTACTATAGACATCCAATCCCCATGGGAACCCACATGAGCTCTAGTTATGTCTGCTTCTTCATAGGAAAGATGAAACAGTCCCTCTTCCGCAGCTACACTGGCACTATCCCCCACTATATCGATGACTGTATTGGTACTGTCTTGTGCTCCCATTAGGAGCTTGAACAGTTCAACTTTACTTGCACCTTTCACCCCAACCTCAAATTCACCCGGGCCTTCTCAGATACCTCTCTCTCGCCTTCCTGGACCTCTCGGTCTCCATCTCTGGAGACCATCTCAAAACAGATATCTATTTCATGCCCACCGACTCTCACACCTACCTAGAATACACGTCCTTTCACTCACCTTCCTGCAAGGATGCGATCCCCAACTCCCAATTCCTCTGCCTCTGCCGTATCTGCTCACAAGATGGGGCGTTCCAATCCCAAACATCCCAAATGTGCTCTTATTTCAAGGCCCACATCTCCCTTTCACTGGTTGAAAATGCTCTCGACCTCATCTCATATCTCCTGCACCTCTGCCCTCACACCCACTCCCGCCAATAAAAACAAAGACAATCCCACTTGTCCTCACATATCATCCCGCTAACCTCCGTATTCAAAATGTAGCATTCTCCGGCACTTCTGCCACCTGCAATCTGACCCCACAACCAAAGATATATTTCCGTCCCCACTCCGATCTGCCTTCCATAGGGACCACGCTCTCTGCAACTCCCTCATCTGCTTCACACTCCCCACTCACCCCACCACCCTGGCACCTTTCCCTGCAGCCGCAGGAAGTGCTACACCTCACCTGCCCGTACACCTCCCCACTCTCCTCCATTCAAGGCACCAAACAAACTTTCCACATCAGACAGAGGTTCACTTGCACATCCGTCAATGTAACCTATTGCATCTGCTACTACCGACGTGGCCTCCTCTACATTGGTGAGACCAAGTGAAGACTCGGAGACCGCTCTGTAAAGCGCCTGCGCTCTGTTCACAACAAATGACAACACCTTACGGTCACAAACCATTTCAACTTCCTCTCCCACTCCCTGGGTGACATGTCCATCCTAGGCCTCCTCTAGTGTCACAATGATGCCACCTGGAAACTGGAGGAGCAGCACCTCATATTCTGCCTTGGGAGCTTACAACCCAATGGCCTAAATGTGGATTTTACCAGTTTCAAAATCTGCCCATCCCCAGATCAACCCTCCCTCTCATCCATGCCTCGTTGATCTGACACAAACTGTTTGTCTTCTCTCCCAAATATCCGCTCCGCCCATCTCACTGATCAATCCCCACTACTGCCTACCTGCAGTCACCTATCACCATCCCACCCACCCTCTCCTATTTATTTGAGCTCGCTTCCCCCTCCACCATTTCTGAAGAAGGCTCCTGACCCGAAACATCAACTTTCCTGCTCCACACTGTTATCTATGCCAATCAGAGAAGGTTACATCAGGGTATTTGTTACCAGGCAGTTCATTAACTCTGCTGGTCTCTGTCCTTCTTAAAAGGATGTCTGTTATCACGGTACAGATTTGGAAGATGCACTAAAGTAGGCTAATAAACACACAATGAGCAAATGCAGACTTTTAATCTTTAGTCAAAATAGCACCAACTTGGTTTAGTCATGTGTTACCAACTTTCATTATTGCATTTTATAGCTATCAGTTTTAAATGGCATACTTTTGGAGTAGATAAATACCAATTAGCAGACAACAAATCTCAAACTATATAACAAGCTATTAAAAAAGGGGGTAATTCAAAATATTAGCAATGTAAATCTTGGAGAGAACTGTATTCTGCAAACATCAAACAGGAAATTAAGGGCTCTGCCACCAAGCACAGAATGAGGCCAGAATTAGGAGTCCTTCAGTTGTCTAAATTGTAGATATTCCCAACAGTCAACACAATATTTATTTGTTTCAGCAATGACACTGCCATCCTTTTCATCAGTGGCAGCTACCGATGTGGAACAGAGGTGCACAGGTAAGTGAAAGTGATTGGAGCCGTGTGGTAGCACTGTTTTGCCCAATGTGTATTAAAAAGCACCGAGCTTTTCTAACATAATGACAATAGTTATTCCTGCCATTTTTAGTCCTATGAAGCTGACAGCAACTTTTGGAATTTGGACATGGGACATGTTTGGAATAATCCTGAAATCCAGAAGCAACTTCCAGCGACTACAGGGTTCCCTAGAGGTTGCACTGTTGAGGTTCTCAGACTGCATTCTCAATTCCTATTATTACTGGTGAGAAAAACTATGCAAATGCTTTCAAAGACTACTTGTAAAAATCTTCTAAAAAGCTGCATATTAAAGTCGTGTAAATAGACTTTTAGTGGCGTTTAACTTCATAATAACTGTGAACCATCGTCACTAGCCTAGAAAACAGCTAGCTTATGGTATTGAAGCAATGCAGCAGCAAACGGATCTAAAATGAAAAGTGAAAAAAAGGACTTTTGCGACATGAATTTTATATTTGTGGAAGATCAAGTTTCTCCAGAACAATTAAAAGCTCATCTTATTTTCAAAAATAATTCATTTTAAAAGTTTATGGTGTCAGTGTCAATCTTGATCATATTTTACTTTAGCACCTAGAAGCTGGTATTAAAATTGAAGGATTTGAAGTGCTTTAACTTCATGGTTTTATGGCATCTTAATGCATCCTAGTAATTGGTTGCCTTCCTACTTAATGACATCACTGCTGCTGCACAGTATGACAACCCTGATTTGGTCCTAGATTTAAACTGCTGTTGGGAAAGGAGAATTTCCTGACAGAGATCTGGGAAGATTTTTTAAGCTTAGCAGCCAGCATTTTAGCTTTGCCACTGATTGTAAAATGTAGGTCAGGAGTGGGTATGGAGCTTGTGATACTATTAACTCACAAGGAAGAGGGAGGGAGTTGAGGGTAAACTGGCATCATTTACTATTTTCTCTTTTACCAGAGTGAAGGTCAGCTGTCTTTGAATTACTCAAAATTTCTGTTTAACAGAAGATAGCCACAAGTTGCAATTCTTATCCCTATTCTCAATTACTCCATCCTTGCTTTGCTCTGCTTCTACTGCCAGACTAGCCAGGAGTGAATCACAGAAACTCAGAATTGTTAAGGTGCAAAGGGGATAAGACACTAAATTGTGATGCTTTTCCCCCTGCATATTATTCCTAATTAAATAAGCTAATAATGCCCTCTTGCCTTCACCACACTTGTACGCAGTGCTTTCCATATCCTAACCACCTGCACTGTGACAAGGTTTTTCTCTCATCATAGTTACTTCTTTCATGAATCACGTTATATGTTTGCTTTCATTCTTGATGCTTTTACAGTTTCTCCTTTACGAGGTTCTCCTAAAGTTTCTCCTTTACTCTTTCCAGACCTCTCAATGACCTTGAATACTTAAGTAAAGTCTCAGCTTCTTTTCAAAGGGTGGGGGTGGGGGGGGGGGGGCGCAGAAATCAGTGCAGTCTGTAGACTTGTACTTCTCTAAAAGCAAGCATGGACATAAAATCCCTAACATGCACCCGCTGCAAACTAAATACATACTTAACTATTTGCTTCTTTACCAATGCAAACTACCAAAAGAGGGAAAAATGCAACCTCAAAAATCCTTTATACTTAATATGCAAAAATAGAGATGATTTTCTTCGGACAAATGGGACAGATGCAAGGATTTGACAACAAAAAACTCAAGAATTTAGGATGGAGAGAACATGAAGCAAATAAAGAAAAAGTGACAGAATCAAGTTTAATAAAAGGACTTAGCAGTGGGAAAGAAGTCAGTAGGAACAATAAAATGCAAAAAAGTTATTAAAAGAATCATTACTCATGACAATGTAATAGAGAAATTTCAAAAAAGAGAATCAGGAAAGTGCCAGCAGTTCTTGCCTGATGAGCTGTAATGTGCAAATTCTGTTCAGCAAATCTTGCGTGGCTCTAAGAGTAACAGTCTAGTGTAAAAAGATGAGCTGTATTAACCGGTGAACAAAAAAAAATGCTTACTCTCAGTAAGAATTCAAACTTTTCTTTTGGATAAGTCAGTCAAAGCCTATATCCATCATGTGGAACACCCCTGGATTTCAAACCCCGTTACTTATTCCTTGCACAGGTTTGCTCCTGCCAGCAGATATAAAAAATATCAACTTCAAATAGCATATAGGGAAACAGATAAAACAAAATTCTCAATTCATTAAATAAAGTCCACACTGTTTAATTTACTGTCTGCAAGCTGCAACTACATTCATTAGCAGGATCATTGCTGAGAGGATGATGCCAATATTGGACATATAGGATGTAATCAAAACAAGTTTTCTCCAAAAAGGGCAGATCTGAGCAAAATAAATTATGTTCAGCTGCTGCTGTACAACACATTCAGGTCTGCACAGTTTCTATAGTAACTGGATAATCAGGACAATCACTCCTAACCCCTGCCTTCCTTCTCCTCAGCAGTGAAGTATTTAGTCCGTGACCTTGCTTGTTTGAGCAAAACTGATCAATATTCAGCTGTCTGCTAATCCCAAGACAATTCCTCAGACTATCCCTTATCTAAACATTTCTCCTTAATGCTCCTTGGCTCAATTCCTGATGTCACTGCAAAACTGTCAAGCCTTCTATCTCTCAGTCAGATTTCATTTAATGACTTGTGATCAGCACAGGGATGATTTCTCTTCAGCTTTCCAATGCAATTAATTCCTGTTTTAAAATGGCCCCACATCAAATCCAATAAGTTAATAAAACTTCCTTCTGCTGTTTAATTTCAATTGAAAATACATAAATTGAGTGAGCCAAGTAAAACCAAGCTTAGTTTTAAATAAGTGGCAGAAATACAAATAATAAAGTTACTTCAGAAAATGTTGCAAAGGTACAAGACGCACCCCTATGTGAATGTCCCACTTCTTTAGGAAAATGTAATCTCCATGTAAATCATCTGACTTATTCCTTTAGTGATAAGAACATACATTCCATTCTCAATAAATGTGTGAATGAACTCAAGATGATGCTGTGGCTATCATGAGCATTTAAAAGAAACCCTAATCTTCTGAGGCAAAACTAAACAAGTATATTTATCACTCTTAAATGGTGAGCACAGACATCCTGCCCCAGGATCACTTTGTTTGTAACACAACACTGGGACTCTCTCTCACCAGCAGAATACAATACAGGAACTGGGCATACTTACTTTTGTGACCTTCACTTCTCAAGATTGGAGGTGAATGGGGCTCTGAATCTCGGTCATCATCTCCTTCCTCATCAGCTAAATGAGTATGAGCATAATGATAACTAAGACCAGGACGATTCTTGTATCGCTTGCCGCAAACTAGTGACAAAAAGAGGAAGAAAAAGTAGAAGCATGTTAAATCACATACAATCAACTATATTTTAATCAGTGCCTTTTCTTAAAAAAGTTCATTTTAGTCGTGAAGTAACATTGTATCATGAGTAGAAAGTAAAAATACACGAGGTAACTTAAAAGCAGGCAAGAAGCAAATCACTCCAGCTGCAGTCTATGCACAGTTACTCATAGACTGAAAGTACCTTTGTCAGATGTTTTTGAGTTATGCTTTTGTTTGTAACTATCTGAAACAGAGAAGAAGAAACAAGAGAAAAAGGAGTGAATTTCACAGAAGACAGATATAAAGGTAGCAGACCAGAGAGGAGAAGAGACACTTTTACCACATGCAAGAGCAGGGATTTTCCAAAGGGAGCAGCAAGAGGCAATTCTGACTTGTAATCACTGTGGCATTACTTACTGTCACACACATATGGCTTATCATGGTCTTCCTGGGCAGTGGAATCAGTTTTTTTTCTACTACCGACACCACGACTCTGTATATTCAAGAACGAGATGTAAAGTTAAGACATGGTATATCCAAATAAAGTTAAATACACTACTCATCAACTTAAACACCACAGTCACAAAGGCATATATTTCCGCCTGTATTCAGAAAGGTGTACATTCGTGAAATTACAGGTTTGTGCAAGTTCATGATTATTTCCCCGAAAGAATTTTGAGCAAGCAGTTGAACCACAGCAGATAGAGGTCAGTCAGTGCAGGAGATAGTGGTGGGAACAATTTGATCTGGTTGGTGAGTACTATAGACAAACCGAAGTTTAGTAGTTTAAATTTGGGGGTTCCTTTATATTTTCAGGCACCAATATGCTATAAATTACCAACACAGAGAAAGTAGAGTTACTGAAAGTGAGCTCCAAGAAATACTTACTACAAAAATTAGGAAACCAAAAACTTAGATTACAAGACTCAGTTACAGGTTGGACCTGTTTTCATACGTGAAAAGTCCAACATGGCAGTTTGGCTCGAACACGTGATAGAACTAACTGTGAAACTGATGCAAATTTGGGAATTTTGGCTGGCATTTACCATTTTCCAACATTAAAAGATAAATGTTGGTTCTGCAACACAATGCTGGAAATAATCAATCAGTGGGTCTGTCAGCATCTAAGGAGCAGAAACACTTCAGCTTGACCACCTTTCATCAGATGCCTGACCTGGTGAGTATTTCCAGCATTTTCAGCAACTGTTATAGCAATGCGAATTCAGTGTTCAGTTTGACAGAAAATAGAGGTTTGTTTTACTTGCAGTTTGAAAATTTGAATAATTTAAACAGCATTTCCTTCTAATTCAAAAGTACAAGAGAGGATTTTTTAAAAAAGAATTTCATGCATTTAGGAAAAATTGATTAAGAAAATACAGAAATGAAAACAAATTGCTGGAAATCTGGCAACAACTGTTGAGAGAAATCACAGTTAAAGTTTTTGGGTCAAGTCTAAGAAGGGGTTACTCAACCTGAAACATTAACTCTGTCTCTCCACAGACGCTGCCAGACATTTCCAAGAATTTCCATTTTACTTTTGGATTTACAGCATTCACAAATCTTTTGCGTTTTAAAAACACAGAAGTACTTATTTTGTGCATTGAAAAGCTGAAAGCCAAGTCTACTTCTATTGATTTGCCTGTTTTTGGAGCTCTGCTTACCCGTCCTCTGGGTTTGTTTTTCCTTTTTGGGACATCATCTTCCAAGTCTTCTTCTTCCAAATCTTCTATGTTTTCCTCATTGTCTAAAATTCTCTTGTGTGATCAACAGAAAATGCAATTATTACAATCATCCAAAATCTCTCAGCACAATTTTAGTAGCTTTCAGCAAATGTGCCTGTGATTTTTAAAGTATCATTTCCAGTATTAGCCACATCATGGGGCTGGGAGACATTTTGTTTTCATTGAGAAATTGACCCATGGCTATCGTGTAGGTTACAGTCCTGGGCATCTTTTGACTAGAAGTAGGGATAACAAGGTATGGAGCAGGTTGAACGCAACCGGCTAGGCAGCATCAGAGAAGCAAGAAAGCTGACGTTGAGTCTGGACCCTTCTTCAGAAATGAGGGAGGGAAAGGGGGCTTTGACATAGAGAGAGGGGGAGACAGCGATAGAAGGTGGATAGTGGAGCAGATAGGTGAAGAGAAGACGGACCGGTCAAGGAGACACAGATGATGCTAGTAAAGATGAGTGTAGGTAGGGAGTTGGGATGGGGGTTGGTTAGTGAGGTGGGAGGAGTGGGTACGTGGGAGAAAAGATGGACAGGTCAAGGAGGCGGGGACGACAGGGAGGGCTGGTCTTGGATGAGGTCAGGGTTGGGGAGATTTTGAAGCTTGTAAAGTCCACGTTGATACAATAGGGCTGTAGGGTTCCAAAGTGGAATATGGGGTGCTGTTCCTCCAGTTTTTTGGGTGGCATCGAAGTGACCCTGGAGGAGGCCCACGATGGACATGTCGTCCAGGGAGTGGGAGGGGGAGCTGAAGTGGTTCGCGACTGGGAGGTGTTGTCATTTGTCACGAACCGAGTATAGGTGCTTCACAAAGCGGACTCCAAGTCACCATTTGGTCTCCCCGATGCAGAGGAGGCCACATGGTGCTCTGGGAAAGATGGACATGTAATCACGAGAAGACATGACGACACAGGGCAAAACAAGCCATTCAGCCAATTGTGCCTTGGCTAAATATTCAAAACAGCTGCCTAAATAGCACAAATCACTGTACGCTTTGCTCAAAATTCGGCATTTTTATCCCTTTGCGATAAGAAACTCTTCACTTGAGCTGATTGAAGTTCAGTGGTATATTTCAGTGTAAAAACATGTCTGTATAACCAAACTAAACAAATTAAGCCAAATTCGCAGGAGGAATCATTCCTTTGGAGAGGACGACTAAATAGCACTGTCCATGACTCGTTTCATCACTTCACTGATGATAAAGGCTAGGCTGAGGGACTCAACCAGGCAAGTAACCAGCCTAGATAACAAAAAGTGTACAGCCAGATGAACGCAGCAGGCCAAGCCTACCTCACTTTTTTGAACAGGCTGATTAGTACCTAGGCATGTTTCCTCATTAGTTTACAAGATGTTTTAACATGACGGATCTGGGTTTCCTCAGGAAGAAAGGTTAAAAACTGCGACAGCACAACAGAGTTTGGAGGGGGTGGAATATTAGGAGGGCAAGGACCATCTTAGCTTTCAAGATGAGTTAATACAAAAATAAAACCAATCGACAGCTTAAACAAGAGATAATAAAAGGTATACAGCTGGATGAACACAGCAGGCCAAGCAGCATCAGAGAAACAGGAAAGCTGTCATTTCTGGCCTAGACCCTCCTTCAGAATTTTCTGAAGTGCAGTTAATTAAGCATACAATATCTTTATCTTCATCAACAAAAGCTTAGAGTATAGTGCAGGAAGTTTATCTGGAACTCAAATGAAACTGGTCGAGTTTCAGCCAAAATACTGTGACCAGTTCTGTATGCCACACTTTAAGAAAGCTGTAAAAGGGTGCAGGAAAAAGTCACAGATATGAGAAACATTGTATCATTTGGGAATATTGTCCTTGAAGGACATTAAAAGGCTATTTGATAAATCATGAGTCGTCTGGACAAACGGGAAAACAAAAAGGAAACTTCTCTCAACAGCAAAAGCATTGTTGACAAAGTGATCTCAAAATTGCAATGGCAATGAGGAAAATGTTTTCATGCAACAATTAGTTAGGATATGGAATGTAATTCCTGAGAACAAGGAGGAGACAGAGGGTCAAGCAAGATTTACAAGAGGGAATTGGATGATTTGAAAAAAGGGAGAATTGGCAAGCTTATTGGAATTTATGGGAAATAGTTCCAGAACTATTGCTCATTTGGAAAGGCCACATTGGGAACAGCAGACACAAGAGGCCACATTAGCAGATGTGCAGGTGAACATCTGTTTAATGTGGAAGGTTTGCTTGGTGCCTGATATGGAGGTGAGGGGTGAGGTGTAGGGGCAGGTGTAGCACGTCCTGCTGTTGGAGGGCAAGGTGCCAGGGTGATGGGGCTAGTGGGGAGTGTGGAGCAGATGAGTGAGTCGTGGAGAGCAGTTCGCCCAGAAGGCAGATAAGGGTGGGGAGGGAAGTATATCCATTGTTGCGGGGTCAGATTGCAGGTGGCAGGAGTGGTGGAGAATGACGCATTGAATCCAGAGATTAATGGGGTGATACCCAAGGACAAGAGGAGTTCTGTCTTTGTTTTTTTTGGGGATGGGGTTGCGAGGGCCGAGGTGCAGGAAACGCAAGAGATGCGGTCGAGGGCGTTTTTGACCACTTTGGAGGGCAAATTGCAGTCCTTGATAAACAAGGACATCTGGGATTTCCAGGAGTGGAACACCTCATCTTAGGAGCAGAGGTGGTGGAGGCAGAGGAATTGTGAATAGGGGAATCGCACCCTTGCACGATGGCAGGTGAGGGGAGGTGTAGTCTCGGTAGCTGTGGGAGTTGGCAGGCTTGAAGTAGATATCAGTTTCCAGGTGGTTACCACAAACGGAGATAGATGTCCAGGAAGGAGAGAGGAGAATCAGAGATGGTGCAGGTGAACTTAAGGTTGGGGTAAAAGTGTTAGTAAAGTGGGTGAACTGTTTGAGTTCTTCGTGGAAACACGAAATGGAGCCGATACAGTTATCGATGTAATGGAGGAAGAGGTGGGGGAATAGTGCTAGTGTGGCTGTGGAAGAGGGACTGTTCCACATAATCTACAAAGAGGCAGATATAGCATGGGCCCATGCGGGTGGCCATGGCCACTCCTTTCCTCCCCACCTACGTCCAGGTCACCACCCACGCCCTCCACCTCCGATTCCCTGGCCCTCAACATCTCATTGTCGCCATATATGTCCAATACCTGTACACTTTCATTCCCCATGCGGATGGCCTAAAAGCCCTCCGCTTATTCCTCTCCTGCAGGCCCGACCAGTCCCCCTCCACTGACACCTTTATCCGCCTAACTAAACTCATCCTTACCCTTAACAACTTCTTCAACTCTTCCTCATCTCCTAGGCAAAAGGGGTCGCATCATTCTCTGCCACCTGCAATCTGACCCCACTATGAAGGATATATTTCCCTCTCCATCCTTATCTGCCTTCCGGACGGACTGCTCTTTCCATGACTCCCTCGTCTGACCACACTCTCCACTAGCCCCACCACCTTTCCCTCAAACTGCAGGAGGTGCCACACCTGCACCTACACCTCCCCCATCAATTTTCCAAATAGCATGTTGCAGCTTTGTCAGGGTCCTGAAGAAAATGAGCAAGTGTTGTATCATGATGTCGGTCAGAAGCAACTCAATGAGCCATAGCGCAGAAGGCTAAATCCCCTCAGATTTTAACTGGATGTTCATATTTTGGGATTGTGGGCTAAAAGCTGACAGAATCTATTAGCTAGCTGTAGAATAATTAGGAGACAGGATAGATAGTGGTGTCCTGCAGGCTGTACAGTGTAAAGGGGATAGGGGGTAGGCAGGTCAAGGAGATCACCGATTAATGCCATACATTAAACTGCCTATGAATGCAACCAACAGTCAAACAAGGCTCGTTGGGAGACTTACCATGCCAAAGGAAAACAAAATAAGAACACAAACAAAATTCAAGGTTTTTTTGTAACTAGTTTGACGAAAAGAGACCAATCTCATGCTGATATCTCAAGCTACAAAAATCAGTCACCCTCCTTGTAGAAATCAGCTGGGTCACCTGCTAAAATAAAGAAGAAATGACTGACCTGAATTTCACTGTAGGCTTCATCGTCTCTTGAGTCGTTTCTTTTCTCCAGTGCCTCCCCACGTAGCAGAGCTTCCAAAGTTGTCCCTTCAGCTGACACACTATCCTTTTTCAAGATTTCTCCCTCTATGCAGAAATGGAAATAATAATATATTACACACTGATAAAACCTAACCGGAGGTATTCAAACATGGTGCTCTGGGAAAGACGGACATATAATCCATGAGAAAACATGACGAGACAGGGCGGGCGGCAACAGACAGTAGTTTGCAAGAATGCAGTGATCAATGAGTGGGTGGCTGACAGAAAATTAAAACTAGGAGGGGACCAGATCCTGAGAAAGAACTGTTAATGACATCAGGTAACACAGGAACCACAAAATTGAGTGGTCAGTCATTTAGTATAAAAAATCCAGCATCTTGGAGTTGGTTCTCAAAGTTACGTTGAGTGAGAGGTGATGTGAAAGGAGATGATAGGGAAACTTAAGAGATACTCAAGACAGTTGGAAAACCGCATTACCATCTTTTTAGCATTAGCACTGGTTTGTGTAAATTAGGTGAAATCTGACTAGTATTTATTTTGTAATTTAACTGATTATATGGTATTAACTATATAAAATCTCATCCAGATTAGTCTTTTAAAATCATTCAACATTCTTCAGCATTGTGTGTGGAGGCCTTTGAAGGTGATTATTTGTGATACTAGTTTTGGTCTCTGCAAAAAAAGTGGAGAATCTTCTTCACATCTACTCTAGCAAATCCTTTCAAAAGCACCACTCACCCTAAGTCTTCTCTTTGCTAGGGAAAACAATTCCAGGCTGAACAGTATTTTGCTAAGGAATACAACATTAGCTCTGGTGTCCTCCCTGGAAATCTTAATTGCATTTTCCTTAGTGCCTCTATCTCATTGTAATATGTACACCAGCACCATTCACAGCATTCCACATGAGCTGAACTGAATTGCTCTGCTTTTTCGATCCTATCCTACTGGTAACAAATGACATTTCTTCCAAATCAGAAGATTAGAGGAGGTCATTGAATCAAATAAATGCACTTAGCTTTTTTTTTATTTAAAATTAATTGGTCATATTAATCTACATTGCTACTCTTAGTGACTTTCACATCTGGATCCTTGGATCCCTCTGCTGCACCATCTCATTCTTCTCAACACCTTCATATTCCTTCCACAAGAATGGAGCATCTTCAGAGATATGAGAAAGCAGGTGACTGCAAACTCCTGTGATGTTAGTGGAAGGGGTTTTCACTGTTGGTTTGCAACAGGCAGTTTTGTTTTCAGTTCAGTTCACTTCAGTAAGGAAAACCAGCACTGAATTTAGAGACCAGTTTGGCTTTCGTCCTGGGAGAATTCAGGGAACTAATCATCTCAGCAGAAAAGTCGGTGAGGAATGTGCAGGTTATTAGAGCTGAGAAAGTTTAAGCACATATCTGCAGACCTGGAAAAAGGCTCAAATGGGGTCTAGTCCACAGCAAGGAAAATGGCAGGAGTCAGTTGAATAGTTCAGATAGGGTGTGATTTCTCTAGATTGTCCTGATATGATCCATTACAGAGACTGAGGTTGAAACTTTATTTTATGGTGTCGTGATATCATTTAAAGAGTCTTTTTTACATTTAGATAGCTTGTTTTGATTTTCTATTTGTGTAAAAAATAAGTTACGTTAAGGAAAATCTGCATCCATTTGGAATGTCCGAGTGACTGATCTCTGTGTTAAGCAACAGAACAAAATACAACACCTATCACGTCAGTTTTCATTCTGGAATAGGGCTTGCTTTCTAATACAGTCAGTTGGAATTATAACATTATATTGAAAACTCCCCGGATAGGTTAGTACCATTCTGTAAATTTACTAATGGATTTTTATATCCGTCAAAGTCTTCCATGCATTTGGTTTTGTTTGCAAATTTAGCAATTAGATTGTAAATCATTTATTTAACATTAAAAACAGTGGTCCTAGCATCAAACCATGTGGAATATCAGATCCCACACTTTTGATGCTGCTGTAATAAACTTTTAACTTTAAAATATGAAACAGAATTGGTATGGAATTAAGAAGTAAATCAAACTAAACAATAGAGGGTCAGTGAAATCTATTTTTAAAAACCTGAACAATACAGCAGATGAAGAAGAGAGAGAGGATGAGGGATGTGTTCCACTATTGAGTAAAAGCTGAACATTGTGCTGTGCTGGGAGAGAAGAGGAACAGCATGCGGGGTATCATTATCGTGGGGCTTCAAAAGGAATGAGGAAACAATCACCATGGCAACAAAGATAAAGCTTGCAAAGTAGAGATGTATGAAGGGGAGAAAATTATGTCAAAGTATTACAGATATTACACACAACATTTCTTCAAATTTAAAGTTTGCTGTTTGTTTTTGAAGATGATGCTTGAAAATGGTATAGGAAGGGATTTCAATCCTAAATAAAAGTAGACACATTTGCGAGCGGTACAGGTTGTTATTTTGGAAATCATGTGCAAACATGCTTCAGAGGGGTTCTCATAATGTGATGAATATAGTACAGCATTCAATCTTTTTGATGAACAAAATCCATAATTACCGATTATGCAAAGAACATACTGTGTTTCACATTGTCATGTGTACTTTTAAGTGCTGTGACTTCACTCGGCAACTTGTAACACAGAAATGCTTGCGAGAGAGATAAAAATTCTTAAGGAGCGAGTTGCATTTATTTCAGAATACGCTCTCAACTCAGGCAGAAATGCTGCCCCAACTCTTCTTCTCCCTGCGGTCCCGATATTAGAATAGCCCAGCTGTGACAGAGCAATCTGTCATCTGCGCACATAACAGATTCTGTCAGAAGACAAAACAATTCTGTCAAGCACAGCAAAAAGAAAGATGAAATTAACCAAGAAAAAAAACAAAGCAGCCAACAAAATAACAGCAACGGAAAGAAAAAAAAAAAAAGAGGTAAAAATATTTCAAATATTATTAAAACAGGGTTATTTACCTGGAATGTATTTATGGAAATCATGAATTTCCCTGTGGATGCCCAAAGCAGCATGATGCATAGGCACTACAAGCTGGAATACAAACATGGCCAGGTTTCAGGGACAAAGTCACCTTCAAAATAGAATACTGGGTATAAGGAAGCAAGACATACAGCCACCTCTTTCCCAGCAAAGAGAAAACCAAACCAACTTCAGCAGCTGATTCTATCCACAGCCTATTGTTTATCCACATCTTAGTCTGCAGCATCATGTTTTATATAGAAAGGCAAAACAAGCCATTCAGCCAATTGTGCCTTGGCTAAATATTCAAAACAGCTGCCTAAATAGCACAAATCACTGTACGCTTTGCTCAAAATTCGGCATTTTTATCCCTTTGCGATAAGAAACTCTTCACTTGAGCTGATTGAAGTTCAGTGGTATATTTCAGTGTAAAAACATGTCTGTATAACCAAACTAAACAAATTAAGCCAAATTCGCAGGAGGAATCATTCCTTTGGAGAGGACGACTAAATAGCACTGTCCATGACTCGTTTCATCACTTCACTGATGATAAAGGCTAGGCTGAGGGACTCAACCAGGCAAGTAACCAGCCTAGATAACAAAAAGTGTACAGCCAGATGAACGCAGCAGGCCAAGCCTACCTCACTTTTTTGAACAGGCTGATTAGTACCTAGGCATGTTTCCTCATTAGTTTACAAGATGTTTTAACATGACGGATCTGGGTTTCCTCAGGAAGAAAGGTTAAAAACTGCGACAGCACAACAGAGTTTGGAGGGGGTGGAATATTAGGAGGGCAAGGACCATCTTAGCTTTCAAGATGAGTTAATACAAAAATAAAACCAATCGACAGCTTAAACAAGAGATAATAAAAGGTATACAGCTGGATGAACACAGCAGGCCAAGCAGCATCAGAGAAACAGGAAAGCTGTCATTTCTGGCCTAGACCCTCCTTCAGAATTTTCTGAAGTGCAGTTAATTAAGCATACAATATCTTTATCTTCATCAACAAAAGCTTAGAGTATAGTGCAGGAAGTTTATCTGGAACTCAAATGAAACTGGTCGAGTTTCAGCCAAAATACTGTGACCAGTTCTGTATGCCACACTTTAAGAAAGCTGTAAAAGGGTGCAGGAAAAAGTCACAGATATGAGAAACATTGTATCATTTGGGAATATTGTCCTTGAAGGACATTAAAAGGCTATTTGATAAATCATGAGTCGTCTGGACAAACGGGAAAACAAAAAGGAAACTTCTCTCAACAGCAAAAGCATTGTTGACAAAGTGATCTCAAAATTGCAATGGCAATGAGGAAAATGTTTTCATGCAACAATTAGTTAGGATATGGAATGTAATTCCTGAGAACAAGGAGGAGACAGAGGGTCAAGCAAGATTTACAAGAGGGAATTGGATGATTTGAAAAAAGGGAGAATTGGCAAGCTTATTGGAATTTATGGGAAATAGTTCCAGAACTATTGCTCATTTGGAAAGCAACTTTCTGTATGGCAACACTTCTTTATGATTCTGTATTAAGCCACTCTGTCCTGTTTTCATGTGCACGGACAGTAGTTTAAACAGCAGGATACAATGAGGCCGAATGTTGGTGGCAGAAATGTTCTATGTTGGGAGTAAGTAGAGGTTTAATGAGTTTTTAAAGGGAGAGGGGAAGGAAAGGGGTGAGAAAAAGCGGGTTGGAAGCATAAGGGAACACTATGACAGAATGTAAGCCAGGAGAAGATGAAGCTTTAAAAAGTAGTGATTTAACAGTCAAAGAGAATGGTAAATGGATTGAGTCTATTTTCAAATGATGCACAAACTGCTACATTACAACTATTTGAATGCAACATGAAAAGTTAAAAGGAAGAAATGAGATGAAGAGGCACAGCAAAACAAAATGGTACCAAGAAAAAATAAAGTAAGATGGAGGCAGAGGTTATGATCTAAAGTTGCTGAACTCAAATGCTGAGTCCAGGAGGTTGTACAGTGCCAAATGTTAAAAGACAAGGTGATGCTCCTTGAGCTTGCAATGAACTTCACTGAAACAGTGCAACAGGCAGAGAGCACAGGAGGTCACAGTGGGAGGGTGGGGTTTTGGTAACACCCTTCCCTATCTAATGACTTAGCTCCAAGGTGCAGGATTGAAAAAGGGAGCTGAAATACAGAACAAGATAGCTGAAGTGGACTGGCAGCAGATTTGTTTAATTAAATCGGTGACAAAGCAGTGGGGCATATACAAGAGGTAATTAGGGAGCATACACAGCCAATATATTCCAATAAAGACAAAGGCCAACAATTCCAGAGAATGCTGCACATTGAGGGGTATACCGATTCAATAAAGAGAACAAGGGAGGCTTAGGTCAGGTACCAAGGTCTCAAAATGTTGAAGCTCTTTAGGTGTATAAAATGTGTAAGGATACACAGAAAGGAAATTAGGAGAGCAAAAAGTCAGAAGTCACATGACACCAGATTATAGTCCAAAAGGTTTATTTGAAATCACAAGCTATTGGAATGCTGGCGGTGGTGCAGGGCTCTGAAAGCTTGGTGATTTCAAATAAACCTATCATGTGGCTTCTGACTTTTGTCCACCCCAGTCCAACACCGGCATCACGGAGACCTAAAAGAGAAAAAAAAAGGAAAATCCCAAATTATCTACAAAGGGTTTTTAAAAAAAAACATAACTAGGGAAAAAGTAAGACCCATTAAGAATCAGTGGCAATTTCTATACAGTCAAAGGATTTAGGTCTGGTTTGTAGTGCCGATGTTCATTAGTGAGAGGGATAATGCAGGTATAGAAATCTGGGGGACAAGATCTGTGATACAGTAAAAATAAAATAGCAAAGACAGAAAGGAAGTTCTGAGTGGTCTGGCAGGTTTCGAAGTAGATAAACTTCTAGGTCTAGATTAAATATATCCCAGGTTATTGAGCGAGGCTAGGGAGGAAACAGCAGGGATGCTTGCAAGAATTTAATACTTCTCCAGACACAAAAGAGCAGGAGGACACCAATGTGGGAGCAAGAAGGGAGCAAGGGATCTGATCAAAGAAAATTGCAGCACAGGAACAGGCCCTTCAGCCCTCCAAGTGGCTCCAAGAAGGGAGCAAGGGATTTTTTTTAAAAAAGATCAGAATTTACAGGCCAGTCTGTTTAACTTGGGTGATAGGGAAACTAGTCGAAGTAATTCAGAGGAACAGAATTAATCTGCACTTGGAGAAGCAGGGAGTAAATTAAAATAGTCAGCATGGCTTTGTCAACAGGATGCCATTTCTGGTCAACTTGACTGACTTGTTTGAAGAGGGGAGTATGTGTTTAGACAATGCTTTTGCTGTAGTATACCGACTTCAGCAAGCTTTTAGTAAGGGCCTGAATGGAAGATCGAAAGGAAAGTGAAGGAAATTTGGCATATTGGATCTAGAATTGGCTGAATGGCAGCAAGCAGAGGATAATGTTGAGGGGTGTTTTTCTGATTGGAAGCTGGAAGCCTGCAGTGGTCAGTGTTGGGGCTGTAGCTGTTTGTGGTTTATATGTATTTATGATTTGAATGCAAGCGGGTTGATCAAAACTACAAAAATTGGTGAGGTAATAAACAAACAGTGAGGATGACAGTTTACAGAAGGATGTAGATAAGCTATTCAGATAGATTGATTAATAAGTGAAATTTAAACCAGATTATAAAAACCAAATTCTTTGAGCAAGTGACAAAGTTGATAGATGACAGATAGGCTGTAGATGTCATATACGTGGACTTCGGTAAGGCGTTTGACAAGGTTCCCCATGGTAGGCTGATGGAGAAAGTGAAGTCACATGGGTCCAGGGTGTACTAGCTAGATGGGTAGAGAACTAGCTGGACAACAGGAGACAGTTGTAGTGGAAGGGAGTTTCTCAAAATGTAGAATGGTGATCAGTGGTGTTTCACAGGGACCACTGTTGTTTGTGATATACATAAATGATCTGGAGGAAGGTATAGATGGGGTGAGGTGATCAGCAAGTTTGCAGATGACACTAAGATTGGTGGGGTAGCAGATAGTGAAGGGGGCAGTCAGAGAATGCTGCAGAATAATAGATTGGAGAGTTGGGCGGAGAAATGGCAGATGGAGTTCAATTCAGGCAAATGCATTTTTGAAGATCCAATGCAAGAGTGAACTATACGGTAAATGGAAAAGCTCTGGGGAAAACTGAAGCACAGACAGATCTGGGTGTTCAGGTCCACTGTACCCTGAAGGTGGCAATGCAGGTTGTAGTGGTCAAGGCAGCATACGGCATGTATTCATTCATCGGATGGGGTATTGAGCACAAGACTTGGAGGTCATGTGACAGTTGTCTAGGACTTTGGTTCAACCACATTTGAAACAGTTCTAGTTGCCACACTAGCAAAAGGATGTGAATGCTTTGGAGAGAGTGCAGAGGAGGTTCTCCAGGATGTTGCCTGGTATGGAGGGTGCTAGTTATGAAGAGAGGTTGAGCAGATTACAATCATTTCCATTCGGAAGATGGAGGTTATTGGGGAGGGGGGGGCACCTGATTCAGGTCTACACAATCATGAGAGGTATGGGTATGGACACGGTGGATAGCAAGAAGCTTTCTCCCCCCAACCCCAAGTGGTGGAATTCAATTATGGGTGGGGGTTCCACGATTTCAAGGCAAGTGGGGAAAAGTTTAAGGGAGATGTGTGTGGAAAATTCTTTATGCAGAGGGTGGTGGGTGCCTGGAACACGTTGCCAGCAGAGGTGGTAGAGGGAGGCAGAACAGCGTCATTTAAGATGTATCTAAACAGATACATGAACGGGCAAGGAGCAGAGGGATACAGATCCTTGGAAAATAGATGACAGGTTTAGATAGAAATCTGGATCGGCACAGGCTTGGAGGGCTGAAAGGCCTGTTCCTGTGCTGTAATTTTCTTTGTTCAGATAATTGTGAACTGATGAACTGAACAGAACAAAAAGTAAAAGGGAATATATGATACACAGTAGGATCCTGAGAAGCTACCAAGGATCAGAGGGACTTTAGTGCTTATACATCAGTCCCTCAAGGTAGTGGGACCAGGGATCTCAAGCAGGCATATGGATACTTGCTTTTATTAGTCGAGGCTTAGGGGTTAAGAACAGGGATAAAATGTTTGCTTAGGCCCAATGTGGTTCTGAAAACCATGTTATAGCAGGAACACGGTAGCACTGGAGAAGTAGAGATGAGGTTTACTAGGATGTTGCCGGGGGAGGGGTGGTGGTGTGTGTATGGTGGTAGTGGTGGTGGAGAGTTTTACTTTGAGTAAAGTCTGGATAGGCTTGGGTTGTTTTCCTTGGAATAGAGGAAACTTGGAGGGGGGGGGGGGGGGGGGAAGGGTGGTGGTGGTGGAGGAAGACATGTCAAAACTAGGAGGGTCGAAGATATGGCAGACAGGAAGAAACCTTCTCCCTTGGTACAGAGATCAATGGCCTGGGACATAAATTTAGGATAATGGGCAGGGGGTTCAGGAGAAATCTTTTTTCACCCAGAGGATCATGGGGATCTGGAACTCACCGGCTTTTAAACAAAAAAGGTGGTCGAGGCTGAAACCCTCAATGTTGAGGTAGCATTGTGATACAGGGGTGCATAAAGCTAATGGATCAAGAGCTGGAAAATGCAATCAGGGTAGTTAGATAGCAAAGTTTGGAGCTGGATGAACACAGCAGGCCAAGCAGCATCTCAGGAGCACAAAAGCTGATGTTTCGGGCCAAGGATGAAGGGTCTAGGCCCAAAACGTCAGCTTTTGTGCTCCTGAGATGCTGCTTGGCCTGTGTTCATCCAGCTCCAAACTTTGTTATCTTGGATTCTTCAGCATCTGCAGTCCCCATTATCTCTGATCAGGATAGTTAGATGGTTTTTTTTTTGACTGGCACAAACTCAACAGGCTGAACAGACTGTGTTGTAGAATAGACTATTACTTTTCAGGCACACAAGAACTTGGGTAAACAAGAAATTTGCAGTGTCACTTGAAAATCCTTTCAACTAAAAAGACATAAGACGTAATTGGCACTAAAATAAAGGGAACAATTGCTTTAAACCTTGCAACACTACATGAGAGATTCGGAATCATGTCAAGAGTCAAACTTCACAGTGATCAAAAAATGTAAGATTTCAGAGTCTAGGACTATGGCTTCTGCAGACAATGTTTCAGCTTAATAAAAAAGTGTCTAAAAACATTTACATTAATTAATTATGCATAAATAGGTGTGATGACTAAGTGTTTTACCATCTTTATTTTTGGACTGTGATCTAGAGGAAGGAGATGGCATACATGATGGCAGCAATTAAAAAAAGTAATGTTTATTTGAGCACGTTGAGAGTTTTACAACCACAAAGCAGACACCAGAGCCGATGGGTTCTGAAATAGGAACGCAATTTCTTGATTTTTTGATTGGCTACTGACCAGGTGGTGACCATTGCTTGTAGGAAGGCAGTGCACCCGAGACATCTAGCCTGCAAAGAGAAAGCATCAAAAACTTCATGCTCTAGTGTGGAAGTACAAAAAGAAAGAAAGTCTCCAGCAACCGCTAGCTGGCTTCTCTTTTTTAGCAAACCTCCTGTTAAAAAGGAGAAGGGGTGGGGGAGGAAAATATGTAACATCGACACTGACACTGGAGAGACAAATTCTCAGTAAGTGAGTGAATATTGAACTTTGAAGTACAACCTTTCGTCAAAATTGAAAAAGAAACACATTGAATCCTGTGGTCCAGACTAGGGCTATCAAATTGTTTTGCTGTCGTCCAAGGAGTGGGAGGGGGTGTTGAAGTTGAAGTGGTGCGCAGCTGGGAGGTACAGTCGCCCTTAAAATCTCCCCTCCCCCGACCACATCCCAAAACCAGCCCAGCTCATCCCTGCCTCCCTAATCTGTTCATCCTTTCTCCCACCTATCCATTCCTCCAGGCTCAGGCTCAGGCTCAAGCTCAAGCCCCAGCCCCAGCCCCCACCCCCTACTTACCAGCCTCATCCTGCCTCCTTGACCTGTGTCTCCTCCCTGGACTGACCTACAACCACTCTAACTCCCCACCTTTACTGGCTCCAACCCTGCCTCTGAACTGTATCTCCTCTCCACCACCCATCTTCCATCCACCTCCACCCCCCCACTCCCTATTTATTACTGAATCCCTCCCCATTTCTGAAGAAGGGTCCAGACCTGAAATATCAGCTTTGTTGCTCCTCTGATGCTGCTTGGCCTGCTGTGTTCATCCAGCTCTAAACCATGTTATCTCATCTACTTGCCAGACAGCAGAAGCAGCAAGTTATAGAAAGGAAGAAAGTGGCTCCACAACCAATGCATCAGATCGAAGCTCCTGACACATCCAGAACAATTAAAACAGTTCCACAAATATCCCGATTCTCAATGATGGAACAGCCCAGCACATCAGTGCGAAAGACAAGGATGAAGTATTCATAGCTATCTCCAGAATTGCCAAGTGGATGATCCATCTCAGCGTCATCCAGGTAGTACCCAGCACTGTCTGAAGACTGGCATCAGACAGTTTGATTGAGTCATCAAGAAGTGGTTACAGACACTGGGTATTTCCAAGATTATGGGCCCTGACAACATTCTGGCAATTGTGCTTAAGTCTTGTACTTCTGCACTTGCTGATCTCCTACCCAAGCTCTTCCAGCACAGTCACCACACTGAAATCTGTGGATGCCAGATGTGGAATCCAATGATATGGAAAATTGCCTGGGTATGTCTAGCACACAAAAGCCAGGATAAATCCAACCACCCCAGTCTGCTCATGATCATCAGTAGTGACAGAGGGGCATCACCAACAGTGCTAGCAAGCAGCATGTGCTTAGCAATGTCCTGCTCAATGATGCCTAGTTTGCGTTGCATCAGGGGTACTCACTTCTGACCGTATTACAGCCTCTTCAAATATGCCACAAAACACCACAAACTCCAGAAGTGAGGAGAGAATGACAACTCTTGACATGAAGGCTGCATTTCGACCAAGTTAGTTATCTGGAGCCCCAGAAAAAATGGAATCAATGGGAATGAGGGGGCAAACTCCACTAGCTGGAGTCATACAAAACACACAGATGGTTGCTGTTGTTTGGGGTCAGTCATCTCAGCTTCAGAAGTTGCACGACTCCTCACGGAAGAGTCACAGGTCGCAGCAACTTCACCAGTCCATCATATAAAAAAGGTCAGAAGTGGGGACGTTTATTGATGATTGCACATTGTTCACAACTCCTCAGATACTGAAGCAGTCTATGTTCAAATGCAACAAGGTCTGAGAAATAGCCAGATTTGGGTTCACAAGTAACAACGACTATTGCTAATGTGGGACAACTGTACCTTTAGATTAGACAGTGCCACCATTACTCTAAATATCCTCAGAGCTACCAGTGACTAGAAACTCAACTGAACTTGCCACAAACACAAGAGCAGGTCAGAGGCTAGGAATACTGTTACAAGTAACTCATCTCCTCACTTTCCAAAGTCTACCAACCACCTAAAAGGCACAAGTCAGAAGTGTGATGGTATACTCCCCACTTGCCTGGATGGGTGCTGCTCCAGCCACATGCTAGATCAAAGCAGCCACTTGTTTGGCACCGCATCTACTCCTGCTATGACCAGTGCTCAGTTCCAATGTGTAATACCTACAAGATGCACAGGTTAATTTCTACAAAGATTCTTAGACAGCATCTTCCAAACCCATGACCACTTCCGTCTCATAGCAGCAGAGACATTGAAATACCCGCACTTAGGAGATTCCCTCCAAACCAGTCACCATCCTAACTTGGAAGTATAATCTGTCGTGGATCATTCCCTTCCCCCTGAAATTGTAGGTCAAACTATAAACATATGGCTTGTAGTAGCTCAAGGTAGCAGCTCACCATCAAGGACAAGGGACAGGCAAGAAATGCTGGCAAGCCAGTGATGGCCTCATTCCAAAATCTCTCTCTCACACACAAAAAATTGTCAACATGCGTTTTATTCTCCTTTCTATTAGCAGTAAAGATTTCACAGGAGGAAAAAAACCCCTTTCCAAATCAATTTAAAATCTGACCTATAAAGACACGAATGATGAATATACAAATGGGATTCCAAATGCAAGTCTCTTATATTTGACTAGCTGTTTATGCAGTCCAGTTGTCAAGTACTTCTAAGAGCCAGGATCTACATTTGTCTGGAGATAGCTTGATTGAGGTTACGTTACTAAAATATTGATCTCTAGCTAGTCCAACAACAGGTCATTTTTTTAAAAAAAAGAGAAAGAAAGATACTGTTCAACTCACAGTACCAGACCTTAAAATCACTGCAGATATGTCCTGATCTTTCGTCATTACTGGTACAATAACATCGACCACTCACATTTATGGGTTCAAGGTCTCCCATCTTGGCCAGTCTCTCCAATTCAGCCTTGAACTTGGGCTGGATAAAATACTGATCAAGCCTTGCAAATTTCTGCTCGATTCTCGTTGATTTTCATTTTGCAAAAATACTTTCCATGCTTCCCAGATCCCCATTGTTTAGAATTTGAGATAGACCAATCTCAATCTTTTAAGCAATTTACTTCAGCCCAGTGGAATTTGATTTTCTCCAACTACATTCTTCTCAATAGGCCTGTAAAAGTTTCCTTCAAAAAAAAAGCAAAAAAGGACAAATTCTCAGACTGACCATACAACTGAACATTTACATCGATACAATGCCTTTCAAAAAAAAAAGGGCACCACTTCAGCCATGTACATTTTAGTAATATTTGAGGGTCATAGGGCATTATGGTTCAACTACTTTTGATATACTTTCAGGTATCAGTGAAACTGCCACTCTGTTGTCCACCTCCATTCTTACTGCTTTGCCATTCAGTAAAGGAGTAGCCCAGTATTGATTAGTCAGTAAAATTTAATAATAATTCCTCTTCAGGCCCAGAGCCTGGCCTTTTCTTAATACCCTTTCTGTTCAGAGCGACTTTTCTTCATACTCCTCAGAATCTGTACTTTTTACCCAAAGCACACCCATTCAAGACATCCTTCCTTGCAACAGTTTCTACATACAGCTTCTTCATATCAGCCATTTATTGCTGCATGATTGGTTTCTCCACGCCTGATGACATGTTGGTCTCAGCATACACAAGCTCCCTTGGCTGGTGGTTGCATCAAAACTGCTAATTCCAATACTAAGTCTAGTTTTCGTTCATCAGTAATCTCTTTTGGATTGCTTCACATCTTAAGCAACACACCAGTCTGTCCTGATAACATCACTTAAGTTGTCTCCAAATTTGTAGGCTTCAGCTAACGTGTTTACAATTGCTACAGACTGGGAACAGATTCACTATCACGCTGATTAAGTTTCTATAATCTAAACATTTCAGCAATCCACAATGTTGGAAAGTGGTTTTATAAGAATTCTATTTCTTCAGTGAAGCTTTGGAACCTAACTTGTCTTACCAGACTCCTCAGTGGGGGTTAAAAGCTTTTCGGAAATGGGAATGGCCTGCATAGAACAATGTACCACGATAGTCTCTACCCCAGTCACTGTGTAGTAACTTGTTACTCAATATTCCTTCCACGTGGAAGGCATGGTGAGCTTATTCTGCACTGTTCACCTATTCCCTGGGTTCAATTTTATTTCTCCAATTGACTTTACCTGCTTTGGTGCAGCAATGGCATCCTTGCATTACTTTTCTTTTTATATTAAAAAAATTGAAGTAACTGCAACATCTGTTAGGACACTGATTTTGTTTTTATTTTAAAATAAAATCAGTGGATTGATCTCAGTTTTTAAAACCTCGTAACTACTTTTCTTTTCATGCTATATTGAAGAACAACCAGGAGACCCAAAAAAAAGTGTTATGTAACAGGAACTTTATTAAGTTGATGTTCACTCTGCAGACACCTAGATTAGTCAAAATGCACTGTTTTTTGCCCATGTTGACTAGTATTAACTATTTAATGCCAACGATTATTTTATTTTTTCTATTTATTCTATGAAAGTCTTTAATGTTTGACTTTTAAAATTTTGTTTTGTCCCCAAGTTTTTGTCCCGTTAAAACAACGTTTTACACTTTTCACATTACTGCCGTACTTGAATATATATGAGAATAAAACAATCTAAATATGGCCAAACATGTCATGTGATCAGATTCTAAAATGAGACATCATACTTATCAAATACACAAGCCACTCCATCTGCCCAGAAAGTTGGTATTCTAGCACAGTTGTACTTGTGCCAGGGTGGCACATTCCAAAGTTGGCAACTAGGTGCTGAGACTCTCAAGCTTGGGGCAGGTGCCTCAAGTGGAGAAAGATTATCGTTTAAGGTATTTCAACCATAGTTCACAGAGGAGTTGACGTATCCTATTGGTCTGTAAGTTTATCACCGTGTATATTAGAAAATGTCACATGTATTGCACTTGGAATGAATATATCCAAAAGAATACTCAATGAAGTGGGTTTCATTTTATTGCTTTTCCACAGTCTAACTTGAAGTTTTTATTGAATATACTTTGATATTTTGAATAAAACAAAGGTACAATTTTGTAAAAAGAAAATTATTTTTCTTTTAGTATGATAAACGAGAAGAATTTCATGCCAGTTGCAATTCTTTGTAGATGGTTAGGTCGTCAAAAGTATAAAACTAAAATTCAGCTTTAAAGAGACTAGTCAAAGTTATTTTCCCTTTCTTTGTTAAGGATTAAAAGGTAGAAATCAAATCACTGTCCTAACTGAAAGTTAAATAAGCCCTGCTTCGTCCTCCATACAAAACAAACTATGTGTTTCATAACTTTGAAGTATTGTTTTATAAACCTGAACGGTGCAAAGGAATACGGCTGATTTCAGCACTCACCAAGCTTGATTTCACATAGCCTCAGCCTGGGGTCTTCTGGGGGATGCAGGCGTCTCTTCTTTCGCCAGCAGCGTGCAGGGTAAGTATACAACTGCCCTGGTGCCACTCCTACAAAGATATGTCAATCCTGGATCAGAACACCACATGCATAGGACCGTTCCATATAAGCAAGAATTCTTGACAGCAAGCTAGTTTCAAGTCACTTTGCTCAGGGGTTTTCTTTCAGAGTTCAAGGATTAGTGGCCTGAATTTCCAACCCAGTTCTCTGGACACACTGCATGCAGGGACCAGAAGGAAATTAAAACAGCAGAACCTGCAGTGTTGGGTCAATGAGTTGGTTATTCCATCTGAGATAAGGATAGTAGCTAGGTAAGTGGAGAGGGAAAGGGGCAGGAAGTACAGACATTTAAAGGTTTTTGTTGCTCTAAAACAGATACTCAGCATTGGATACTGATGGAAGTAACAATACTGTAAAGCAATGCTGTCTAGACCACAATACTAACTGGCAAGGGAATGCACAGGAGGCAGCTGCAAGGTATTGAAATGCAGCCAGGCTCCATAGTTGGGAAACTACCAGTACTTTTGTACCCATCATGGCCCCTTATGCCCAGCTAAAAAAGTTATCACCAACAGGACTCAAATTGGGATATACAGTAGTACCAATGGCACAGACAATATCCTATATAGTCAGATTTTCCAGAGCTAGGAGAGGAATAAGTAAATTCGGATCCTCAAAGCTGGTATTCTCTGGATTACTCAGTCACATGCTAGCAAGAATAGAAAGAGTGTTTACGAGGATTATTACATTGGGAGATGCATTGCAAGAGGAAGGCTTCTGATTTTTGGTATGTTTGGATCAGTTCTGGGTTAAAAGGCACCAATTCAAAAACAGAAGGGACAGGCTGCAACAACGCAAATAAAAAGAAGAAAAAAAAAGGGCTGGGAACCATAATGGTTAGGGATTGTTGACACTACATGCAAACAAGACTGTGTGTTCAAGCATGGTAGGGAAGGAAATAAAGAGAGGTGGGTTTGAAAACAAGATTTAGCAAAATCATTAAAATGTTAAAAAAGGGATGTATTGAAGTGGACAAGGTTACAGCCCTTTTGATTGGTGTTGGATTTGATAGAATGTGGTATTAAGCCCAAACAAAACTAGATTAAACGGGAATCAGGTTACAGCCATCCTAGCAGAAGAAGATGGCTGCAGTTGTTCGATGTCCATCATCTCAGTTCTAAATCATTACAATAGTTCAAGTACCTATAGCAAGGGAAAGACCTTGGGTCCTCAAATCAGTAGTTTAGCAATGAAGTACAGAATAAACTAGGAAATACTTGTAAGAATAAAGTTTGACAATAGTCATGGGTGATTTTAATAAACATTTTAAATTGGAGCAATCAAATTGGCAAGGATAACAGAGGGGAAGTCTGATCCAAGAAATAGTCTCTAAAACATCAACGTATGGGGAACCAACAAAGGAGCATGCCATTCTGGATTTGGTATGGTGTACTGAGGTGGGATTAATGACTGATCTCACAGAAAAGAAAGTTGGCAGAAGACCGATCATAACATTTCAGGATTTCAAAGTCAGTTTGGGGGTGAGAAACTGGAGTCCCACACTAAGCATTCTGGAGTTAAACAAAAATAATTACATAAGCATAGGGCAAATTTAGCCCTAGTGGACTGGGCTGGAAGACTAAAAGTTAGGATAGTTGATGAGCAGTGGCCGATGTTTTGCTCTCAACCAAAATATATTCTGAAAAGGGAGGAAGTTAAAGGGAAGAAAAATATAATCTAAGGCTAAGCAAGGAAATTAAAGATAACAAAGGTCAGTGGTAGGCTGGAAGATTGGGAAATTTTAAAGTTCAAATATATGTTATTAAAAATGAATTAAAAAAGGTAAATTATGAAGAGTGGCATGAAATTTAAACATGAACAAAAACTTCCTGAAGCGTATAGAAAGGAAAACAGTAGCTGAAGCAAATGCTGATCCATTGCAAGAGGAGACTGAGGAATTAATAGTCGAGAATAGAAATGACAGAGGTATTAAATCAATATATTGGCTCAGTTTTCATAGTGGAGGACACTGGTCCATTTGAATAATAACAGGTAATGCATGGGTTATAGGAAGGGAACAACTCAGGACAATCACCACTTGGAAAAGAAAATACTAAGCAAACCATTGGGATTGAGGGCGGGGCAAGTGCCCAGGGTCTGACAGCCTACATCATAGGGTCTTAAATGGAAGTGGCAACAGAGACGATGGATCTACTAGTCATAGAACATAACAGCACAGTACAGGCCCTTAGGCCCTCAATGTTGTGCTGACCTGTCACACGAATCTGAAGCCCATCTAACCTACATTATTCCACGTACATCCATATGCTTGTCCAACGACGACTGAAATGTACCTAAAGTTGACAAATCTACTACCGCTGCAGGCAAAGCATTCTATTCCTTTACTACTCAGAGTAAAGAAACTACCTCTGACATCTGTCCTATATCTTTCACCCCTCAATTTAAAGCTGTGCCCCCTCGTGCTCACTGTCACCATCCTAGGAAAAAGGCTCTCCCTATCCACCCTTCTGATTATTTTATAAGTCTCAATTAAGTCACCTCTCAACCTTCTTTTATCTCACGAAAACAGCCCCAAGTCCCTCAGCTTTTCCTTGTAAGGCCTTCCCGCCATACCAGGCAACATCCTAGTAATTCTCCTCTGCACCCTTTCTAAAGCTTCCACATCCTGCTTATAATGCGGTAACCAAAACTGTACGCAATACTCCAAGTGCGGCCGCACCAGAGTTTTGTACAGCTGCAGCATAACCTCTTGGTTCTGGAACTCGATCCCTCTATCAATAAAAGCTAAAACACTGTATGCCTTCTTAACAACCCTGTCAACCTGGGTGGCAACTTTCAAGGATCTATGTACATGGACACCAAGATCTCTCTGCTCATCTACACTACCAAGAATCTTACCATTAGCCCAATACTTTGCATTCCGGTTACTCTTACCAAAGTGCAACCTCACATTTGCCTGCATTAAAGTCCATTTGCTACCTCTCAGCCCAGCTCTGCAGCTCATCTATGGTCTCTCTGCAACCTACAGCATCCTTCGTCACTATCCACAACACCACCGACCTTAGTGTCATCTGCAAATTTACTAACCCATCCTTCTACGCCCTCATCCAGGTCATTTATAAAAATGACAACAGCAGTAGACCCAACACCGACCCTTGCGGTACACCACTAGTAACCGGTCTCCAGGATGAACATTTCCCATCAACTACCACCCTCTGTCTTCTTTCAGCAAGCCAATTTCCGATCCAAACTGCTATATCTCCCACAATCTCATTCCTCCGCATTTTGTACAATAATAATATAATATCAGAAAATTCCCTCAATGTGAGAAAAAGGTTCCAGTGGATTGGAAAGATGCTAATATACCACCAATTCCAAAAGGGAGTCAGAAAGTAGGAAAATTATAGACCAGTTAGTTTAAACCGGTGTCATTGGGAAGTTATTAGAATGCATTAAGGAAATAATAACAGGACATCTACAAAGTCAAAATGCAATCTCAGCAATAGCACAATTTTATGAAGGGCAAACCGTATTTGGCTAGAGTTCTTCAAAGACGTAACAAGCAACATAGATAGAGATTTTTAAGGTGTAGTATACCCAGATTTCCAGATAGCATTTGACAAGATGTCACACAAAAAGGTTACATTTACATGGTAAAAGAATCACATGGTATTAGGGGTAATTTACTAACTGGGATAAAAGACTGGCTAACCAACTGAAAGCAGAAAAGTCTTTTTCTGGTTGACAACGTTACACTAAGTTGGACAGATAAACTATATTTACAAGTACTTACGGATAGATGGTGAATGGGCCAAATTTTAGCAAACACATCTAAAGTGGATAAGTGTGAGGTTGTTCATTTTGGTTGGAAAATAGAAAGGCAACTTATGTTCTAAATCCATACTGCAGAGTGTTGCAGTGCAGAGGGGATCTCGCACTTGGAGTATTAAATAGAGATGCAGGTTTAGAGACAGTTCAAAGTAGATTCACTAAATTCATTCCAGAGGTGACTGTCTTTTTAAGAGATAGTGAGCAGTTTAGGCCTATACACTCTGGAGTCTGAAAAAAATTAAGATCTAAATTGAGGTATACAAAATGCTAAAATATTATTTTTAAAAAGCAGACTGAGAAAGGACATTTTCTCTTGTGGAGCAATCTAGAATGAGAAGTCTAGTTTTAGGATAAGCAACAGAAAATTTAAAGGAAGAGGAATTGCTTCTCTCAAACCATTGTAAATCTGTGGAATTCACTTCCCCAGAGTGCGCTGGTTGCCAGGACATTGAGTAAATCTGACCATGAAATAGATTTTTTAAAAAATTGATGACTGGTTGAAACAGGGCTGGGCAGGAAAATGAGGACAGAGAGGACACCAGCCATGATCTCATGAATGGCAGTCAGCTTTAGGGCTCAATTGCCTACTGCTGTTCCTAGTTCCTATGTTATGAGGTTCTTATACCCTCAGGGTCGTGACCAGATTCTGCCAGCTGAACGACCTTCCAAATCATCAGGGGTAAGTAGTGGAGATGATCACTGCTGATTTCACAATGTTCAAGATCATTCAGAATTATTCAGATGCTGAAACAGTGTTCAAATGCAGCAAATTATCAAAAGCTTGATCTGACAAGCAACAGGCAATGATTATCTCTGACTAGAAGGAATTTCACTACTTCTCTGACATTTAATGTTATTACCATCATTAATTTGGCCATCAAGATGTGGGTTACCACTGGCCAGAAGGTGAACTAGACTAATCACATAACACCATGGCTACAAGAGCAGAGGCTAGAAATCCTGCAGGCAAGTAATTCATTTCCCAATGCCTCAAACATTTGCGCCTTGTAGACGCACAAAACAGGAAGGCATGGAATACTCCCCACTTGCCTAAAATGAACGCGGCTTGACACCAAGAGCAATGAGCTGCCCTTCACATCCACAAACACAATATGATACCGGCAATGTGAATCACCCACAAGCTGCCATAAAAGAAACAAAAGTCACCAAAACTCTTTGGAGAGGATCCACCAAATCTCCACCCTACGATCTAGAAGGACAAGGACAGCAGAAACATGGGGACACAACCACCTGCAAGTCGCCCTCCAAGCCACTCACCATTCTGGCTTAGAACTACTTCACTATTCCTTGAGTGTAAATTGGTCAAAATCCTGGAAAGGTATGCCTAACACTGCTGTGTGTATTCTGAAGTGGACTGCAGCAGTTCGAGACAGCATTTACTGGCACCTTCAAGAGCAACAGGGGATGGATAATAATGGGAGAGTCAAGCCACTATAGGGAGATAAAACAAATTTGCATGCAAGTGACAGATCATTGATGTAGTGACTGTAGTGTGGCCAGCCAGGGAGACCTCAGAATAAGCTCCTTGATTAGACCAGATTAACAGCCTCAAATCAAGGAGCCTTGGTTGACCGATATAAACAGGAGCATCAGAGTTTTGGTTCACTCTGATGGCTGACTCTGAGGAAGCTGGAACAATGTGATAGTTAGGGGAAATTGACAGGAGATTTTGTGGTCAGGATCGGGATTCCCGGAAGGAATGTTGCCTCCTTGGTGCCAGGGTCCGGGACGTCTCCGATTGGGTGTATAAGGTTCTAAAAGGGGAGGGTGAACAGCCAGAAATCGTGTTACACATTGGCACTAATGATATAGCCAGAAAAAGGATTGAGGATATTAAAAAAGTGATTTCAGGGAGTTAGGATGGAAGCTGCAAAGCAGGACAAACAGAGTAGTGTTCTCTAGTTTACTACTGGTGCCACAAGATAGCGAGGTGAGGAACAGGGAGTGGGCACAGCTGGTGTAGGAGGGAGGGCTTCAGATATGTAGATAATTGGGATGCCTTCTGGGGAAGGTGGGACCTGTACAAGAAGGACAGGTTGCATCTGAACTGGAAGGGGACCAATGTCCTGGGTGGAAGGTTTGCTCGAGTAGTTCGAGAGGGTTTAAACTAGTATGGCAGGGGGGTAGGAACCTGAGCTGTATAACAGAGGTGAGAGTTGATGCAGGTGAGGCAATAGCAAGAGGTAGACCAGCTAGTGGGAAGGATTTTCCTGGGAAGGAATCAAGGGATCAGTTAAAGTGTGTTTGCTTTAACGCAAGGAGTATCAGGAATAAAAGTGATGAACTTAGAGCATGGATCAGTACCTGGTGCTATGATGTTGTGGCCATAACAGAGACATGGGTTTCTCAGGGGCAGGAATAGTTGCTGGATGTTCCAGGGTTTAGAGCATTTAAAAAGAACTGGGGGGGGGGGGGAGAGAAAAAAAAAAGAGGGGGTGTAGCACTACCAAATCAGAGAGGGTATCACAGCTACAGAAGCTTCCATTGTCGAGGAAGATCTGCCTACCGGGTCAGTATGGGTGGAAATTAGGAACAGCAAGGGAGTAGTCACCTCGTTAGGGGTTTACTACAGGCCCCCCAATAGCAGCAGGGAGATTGAAGAAAGCATAGGTCAGTAGATTTTGGAAAAGTGTGGACGTAGTAGGGTTGTTGTAATGGGTGACTTTAACTTTCCCAATATTGATTGGAACCTCCTTCGAGCAGAATATTTGAATGGAGCTGTTTCTGTAAGGTGTGTTCAGGAGGGTTTCCTAACTCGGTACGTTGACAGGCCGACGAGGGGAGAGGCCATTCTAGACTTGGTGCTCGGAAATGAGCCGGGGCAGGTATCAGATCTTGTGGTGGGAGAGCATTTTGGTGATAGTGACCATAACTGCCTCACGTTCTACACAGCTATGGAGAAGGAGAGGATTAGGCAAAATGGGGGGATATTTAATTGGGGAAGAGGAAACTATGATGCGATTAGACATGAGTTAAGAAGCATGGACTGGGAGCAATTGTTCCATGGCAAAGGCACTATGGACATGTGGAGACTGTTTAAGGAACAGTTGTTGCAAGTGATGAATAAATATGTCCCTCTGAGACAGGCAAGGGGCAAGATAAAGGAACCTTGGATGACGAGAGCGGTGGAGCTTCTCGTCAAAAGGAAGAAGGTAGTTTACATAAAAGGTGGAGGAAGCTAGGGTCAAGCTCAGCTCTAGAGGATTACAAGCAGGCGAGGAAGGAGCTCAAAAATGGTCTGAGGAGAGCCAGGAGGGGGCACGAGAAAAGGCTTGGCAGAACGGATTAGGGAGAACGCAAAGGCATTTTACGCTTATGTGAGGAATAAGAGAATGGTCAAAGAAAGAGTAGGGCCGATCAGGGATAGCACAGGGAACTTGTGTGTGGAGTCTGAGGTGGTAGGGGAAGCCCTAAATGAGTTTTTTGCTTCTGTCTTTACGAAAGAAACAAACTTTGTAGTGAATGAAACCTTTGAAGAGCAGGTGTGCATGCTGGAACGGATAGAGACAGAGGAAGCTGATGTGCTGAAAATTTTGTCAAACATTAAGATTGACAAGTCGCCAGGCCCGGACCAGATTTGTCCTCAGCTGCTTTGGGAAACGAGAAATGCAATTGCTTCGCCACTTGCGAAGATCTTTGCATCCTCACTCTCCACTGGAGTCGTACCTAAGGACTGGAGAGAGGCAAATGTAATTCTTCTCTTCAAGAAAGGAGATAGGGAAATCCCTGGCAATTACAGACCAGTAAGTCTCACGTCTGTCGTCTGCAAGGTGTTAGAAAGGATTCTGAGGGATAGGATTTATGACCATCTGGAAGAGCATGGCTTGATTAAATGCAGTCAACACGGCTTTGAGAGGGGCAGGTCATGCCTCACAAACCTTAGAGTTCTTTGACGATGTGACTAGAAAAGTTGATGAGGGTCGAGCTGTGGATGTGGTATATGGACTTCAGCAAGGCATTTGATAAGGTTCCCCATGGTAGGCTCATTCAGAAGGTCAGGAAGAATGGGATAAAGGGGAACTTAGCTGTCTGGATACAGAATTGGCTGGCCAACAGAAGACAGCGAGTGGTAGTAGAAGGAAAATATTCTGCCTGGAAGTCAGTGGTGAGTGGTGTTCCACAGGGCTCTGTCCTTGGGCCTCTACTGTTTGTAATTTTTATTAATGGCTTGGATGAGGGGATTGAAGGATGGGTCAGCAAGTTTGCAGACGACACGAAGGTTGGAGGTGTCGTTGACAGTATAGAGGGCTGTTGTAGGCTGCAGCGCGACATTGACAGGATGCAGAGATGGGCTGAGAGGTGGCAGATGGAGTTCAACCTGGCTAAGTGCGAGGTGATGCATTTTGGAAGGTCGAATTTGAAAGCTGAGTACAGCATTAAGGATAGGATTCTTGGCAGTGTGGAGGAACAGAGGGATCTTGGTGTACAGATACATAGATCCCTTAAAATGGCCACCCAAGTGGAAAGGGTTGTTAAGAAAGCATATGGTGTTTTGGCTTTCATTAGCAGGGGCATTGAGTTTAAGAGTCGTGAGATCTTGTTGCAGCTCTATAAAACTGTGGTTAGACCGCACTTGGAATACTGCGTCCAGTTCTGGTCACCCTATTATAGGAAAGATGTGGATGCTTTGGAGAGGGTTCAGAGGAGGTTTACCAGGATGCTGCCTGGACTGGAGGGCTTATGTTATGAAGAGAGGTTGACTGAGCTCGGACTTTTTTCATTGGAGAAAAGGAGGAGAGGGGACCTAATTGAGGTATACAAGATAATGAGAGGCATAGAGAGAGTTGATAGCCAGACACTATTTCCCAGGGCAGAAAAGGCTAACACGAGGGGTCATAGTTTTAAGCTGGTTGGAGGAAAGTATAGAGGGGTTGTCAGAGGCGGGTTCTTTACACTGAGCGTTGTGAGAGCATGGAATGCGTTGCCAGCAGCAGTTGTTGATGCAAGATCATTGGTGACATTTAAGAGACTGCTGGACATGCATATGGTCACAGAAATTTGAGGGTGCATACATGAGGATCAATGGTCGGCACAACATCGTGGGCTGAAGGGCCTGTTCTGTGCTGTACTCTATGTTCTAAGTTTTTAATGACCAGTACTATGCACGTGTGGCTTGGTGACAGAATACTGGCCTCGGTGGAACTATTTCAGTAGCGACAACAGAAAAAACAAAGTATGCTCCTGAAGAAGTTTGCCTGGAACAGTTGTCTTTGAATTGTGGTAAGCATTTCTGGCATCATGCTGTTTTTTTGGGAAACTAGACTCATTTGATTCTGAAGACTGGGCCCAGTACATGGAAAGAATGCATTTTTCTCCCCAGGCAAATGACAGTTGGGGCAGATAAAAAGCATCGAACAGTTCTCTTGACAGTTTGTGGATGCCATAGCTTCCTCGGTTAACAGGTGCCTCAAGTTTTGACGCACCAGATACTAAAACTTTAAGAGTTCACAAATTTAGCCAAGGAAAGTTTTGACCTCAAGCTTCATCTGATTCTGAAATGCTATCAGTTTTACCTGGTGGCTCTAGAACCGGGGAATCAGTTTCAGGATTTTTGATTGCGGTTAAGGCAACAGGTAGAGATATAGGACTTTGGTTTAACCTTGAATGATATGCTGGGAGACTGTTTGGTATGTGGGATTAATGACATAACTATGCAAAAACACCTGTGGCATAAAGTCCAACTGGACTTTAAAAAGGCACAACAACTGGCTTTGTCAGTAGAAAAGCTAATGGCAAGTGCAGCATACAAGTTGGCCCTCGCCAGGCCAACTGAGTTTGGGGGACACCATTTGAGTGAAGGTATTTGCACAGCCTCGCTCATGACATATCCTGAACAGAGAAACTCTAGGTCATCCCACAGCAAAACCCCAAAACAAAGCCAAGCCTTGGCCTAACTGTTGCCTGCCTGCATCCTGAAGAAAGTGGCAAGTCATTATGGTTAGTGCTGGAATGCAGACTTGAGACGACAACAGTGACATTCCACTATGCCTGAAATGAGTAACAGAATTCATAGGCTGGTATCCAGGAGGGTGCACACCCTGGAAAACTCACCTGCACCTGGTTTGGAACAGTTAGTTAAATTGCTTAAACTTCCAAATCAGAACTAATCAGGATGAACATCTAGTTAAATGATCACTCAACTCTAACGGAGGTTGATACCGGCATGGCAGGGGAAGAAAAAAAGTCAGTCACCACCAATTGTAGTAAGAGGCTCAGGTGCAAGCCTGATAGAGGAAACAAAAGGGCTAGCAGAGCCAGAATTGAAATTTTTCTGGACCCAGCAAGACTGGATCACTATAGAGAATGACATTTTACTATGGGGAGTATCAGTGATTATCCCAAATAAAACTCACTGCCAGATACTGGCTGAACTACCTCAGGGTCATCCAGAGTGTCCAAAATAAAGATGTTGGGGAGAGGTTCTGTCTGGTGGCCAGGATCAGATGCAGGCATAGTCACATTGTTGGCACTCTGGACACCAAGGACATAAATTACCACCATGGTTGGGTAATCCATGGATTTGGTTACACTGGTTGATAATGCTGACCTTGTCAACATTCTTAGTTATTTGCATGCCCAGAGTGGGCATTCACAAGTTCATTTGTCAAGACCGAGGCAACGATAGTAAAAGATGCTTGCCACTTTTCAATACACAGGCTCCCAGGCATTTGGGTCACAAACAATAGGGCATTTGAGTATTTCCTAAAGTCTAATGGCATTTGGCATATGAGGACAGCTCCATTCCACTCACTGCACAATGGTGTGATAGAAACAACAGTCCAAGCCTGCCTTCAAAGTTTAAAGAACCAGCCTACAGCTTCACTTGACACCAAACTGTCCCAGTTGCCATTTGATTAAAAAAAAAATCAGTCCATTCAACTACAATGATAGTTCCAGCAGCATTGCTAAAGTGAGAAGGTGTCGCATCAGGTTAAGTCTATTTTCCCAGACCTCTGGGATGAAGTGGCAGGGAAAGAGGAGTGAAATGGCATCAGGAACACCAATACCAGACAAGACTCAACTAAGAGACATTTTACTTCAGGGCATGAGGTTTGGTGTAGGAACCATGGGAATGGCCCTGCATGGGTGAGGGGCATCGTCAATGAAGTCAGGTCCCTTGCCATAAAGTTTGAGTAAGTGAGGCAGTCCCGAACATGCACACAGACCATATGAAAGCTGCCAACTTGCAAACAATATCTGTCCCCTCAGGGAAGGCCACTAGAACAGTTGTGCTCTCCCTCTCAGTCTAGCAAACAAACCTGAGTCAGAGATGGACACTGCAGATATTGCAGCCTGGACTCCTTTACTGCCTAAAGCAAGAATGAATTTCTTCCAAGATGTTCCAAGTGCAAGAGGTGGGCTATGGTTTGGTATATGCTGCCCATATCCAAGGCCAAGTTGGAGAAACTGGATCAGGTATGAAAAACACCCTAGCAGAGGCTACAAGAAGCCAGGTCTATGTCAAATGACTTAGAGGGAGAGGGATGTTGTGATTGTAACAAGGTCAGCCAGGTGGACCCTATTGTATAAATTCTGACTGGACCAGGTTAACAGTCCCATTTACACAGAATCCTGGCTGACAGATATAAACAAGAATCTGAGGCTCTGTTCACTCTGACAGCTGTCTCTAAAAGGAAGCTGAAATAGTGACCAGTACTATGCATGTGTAAATAAAGGGGACTTGCAGGACATTGTCATAGAGGACAACAGCACAGGAAAATAAAAACCTTCAGCTCAAGTCTGCACCAGCCAAATTAAAAACCCTAACCACTGTAATTCAATTTTCCAGCATGTGGCTCCGAGCCTTGAATGCCTTGGCATCGCAACAGCGCATCTCAAATATCTGAGGGTGTCCAACTCTACCACCCAGTTCAAGATTCTCAGCACTCTGGGTGAAAAAGCTTTTCCTAACTTTCTTTAAACCCTCTCCCCTACCTTAAATCTACATCTTCTGGTCTTTGTCAAGGAAACCGGTTTCTTCTTGTACACACTAATCAATGTGAAAAATTGAGGGACATTCTCATGAAGGCACATGGTTTACTTTCAGTTGTCACAGGTAAGGTCACAGGTAAGAGCACAGAGGTCACGTTGGAGCTGTACAGAACTTTGGTCAGGCCAAGCCATAGGAGTATTGTGCGCAGTTCTGGTCTCTGCACTATAGGAAAGATGCAATTGCATTGGAAGGGGTACAGGAGGAGATTCTCCAGCATATTGCCTGGGATGGAGAATTTTAGCCATGAAAGGAAGCTAGATCAGCTCGAATTGTTTCCTTTGGAACCGAGATAGTTGAAGGGGGTCCGGATTTGAGGAGCATGGCTGGAGTAGGAGTTGATGTTCACCCGAGTTATTGAGTCAATAACAAGGGGGCAATAGTTTTAAGGAGAAAGGTATACACCCAGAGGGTAGTAGGACGCTGGAATGCACTGCCTGGTAGGACAGCTGAAGTGTGATACCTCAGAACTTTAAACAAGGACTTGGAGGAGTACTTGAAATGTCATAACATTGAAGGCCAGAAACCAAGTGTCAGAAAGTGAGTCTCTTGTATATTGAGAATAGTCTGTTGGGATGGACTTGATGGGCCAACAGCCTCTTCTGCACTGTAGGATTCTGAAATTGCTTTGTTTCACATGGGATAGGGCATATTTCAATTGCATCGAACAGGTTGGAGAGAAAAAATAAAAATCAATCATTGCGTTTCATGTTCCCACAGTACCTCACTTCCAGTACAGGTTGAGAAGTTATGCAAGTATCAATTTAAGTATATTAAAAAAATGACAACTAAGCACCCTGCAAGACTTAAAACTGCCTGTCAAAATTTGAAATCTCCAGTGATACTCCAAGCAAGGTATGTGCCCATTTCAGAACCAAATAGTGAACTCCCAACTTCCAAGTGAGCACACACCTGGGCCTCTGTGCCTCTTTTCCATCCAAATGTAGCAATTATTTTGTGCAACGCCAGTCTGAGAGTCCAGGAATGGCAGGCGGACATTACGTTCTGCACACAGCCGGGCATTGTAATTCCGGCAATGTTCAATGGCTTCCTTGTAGAACTGTTCTCCCAGTCTATAGGAAGACAAAAAAGCAAATTTATCATTAGAGAAACATCCAAAACCACTCAAAACGTTGTCTAAAGCAGGTGTTCCCAAACTACGATGGCAAGAGTGAAATTTGGGACTACAAGCTCAGAGGCAGCAATGGTTGTTTTCTGACAACTGCAAGCCTTTAAAAGAATCTCACCTGTTAGAGGTCTTAGTATAGAAAGGAGTTATAAGTGATGATTATAGTGACAGAGTCCCTACTACATCCCCATAGCAATGCCCTGACCACAATCAATTTGACTTGCTTGGTTGGAATTGAACGCGTCAAATGCACTCCATGAAACTAGCACTGGGCAAGTGAGGGATCTCAAATGATTAATCTCTAAAGTCAAATTTTTGCTTCTATTTAGCAACCAACTAAAAGCTACTGTTCAAAGACTATTTCTTCCCGGTTTAAGTGGGGACAAACAAGCTCTCAGTAGATTTAACTAGTTAAATTGACTAAACAGATTAAGCTAATTTCTGGCTTAGCTTGCTTTTGAAAAAAATACAAAATAATTAAGACTAGTTGAAATAAGTGTTAATAAATACAAAGATGGCAAGATAGATGATGTGTCATAACTGCAAGTGAGAGCTCCTGAATGCCACAGCACTCCATGGTAACAATACACTGTGCTGTGCTAAGTGTCTCCAGCTTGGAGGAGCTTCAGTTCAGTGTCTGAGCTGAGCCACAGATATGTTCCCTACTGAGAGGGGAAAGCTACTGCATATTTCAGTTCCATAAGATAGTCACATCATTTAGGTTAGCCAAAAAAAATGTATGAACAGGAATTAGTGACAGGGAGGTGTGACTAGAAGTCAGGCCAGTAAAGGGGTTTGAGAACATGTGGGTGCAGAAGGAGCAGTTAGCCCTTGCAATTGTCCAGCATATTAAAAGACCATAAGATACAGCAACATTCAGCCCATCAAAATCTGCTACGTTGTTCCGATATTATGGATGATCGAATCAAAGCCACTTTCTTGCCTTTTCCTTATAACCTCCAATTCCCTTACTGATTAAAAACCTTTATCGCAGCCTTGAATATTCTTAACACACTTGCCTCTATAGCACCTCTGCAATAGAGAATTCCAAAGATTCACCACTCTCAGAAGGAAGTCCCTCATCTTTCAAGTGGGCAATCTCTTATTCTAAAATTAGACCTACTGGTCCTTGACTCTCCCACAATGACAAACAACCCTCATCGTCTACTCAGTCAAGTCCTCAAGAATCGTGCTTTTTTCAAAAAATGAATTTTTCTCTTAGCTAAACCCCGAGTATAGGCACAACCTATTCACCTCTCCTCATAACGATAGGTAATTTCTCCATATACATGGTGAATCTAGTGAACCTTCTCTTGACTGCCTCCAACGTCAGTTTCTCTTTTCAAGGAGATTAAAAAAAAACTATTCACACTATTCTAGTTACAGTATAACTAATGTTTTGTATAGTTTTTGCAAACCTTCCTTTTTTAAAACTTCATTCCATTTGAAATAAAAAGTCAACATTCCATTTGCCTTTGTTACTATCTGCTCACGTTATATGCTAGCTTTGAAATTTACACACGAGGACTCAAAATCCCTTTGTGCAGTAACTTACTGCATTTAAATACAACTTTTCCACCCATCAAAACATGTTTTTTGCCCATTTGTTTAATTTGTCTGTAACCCTCTGCGGACTGTCATTCCATCCGTTTTGTGTCATCAGCAAAATTTGGGCTATCATTGATTCACTTTCCTCATCCAAGTATCTAGTATTCGCCCTCCACTGATCCTGGTGACATTCTGGTTTGCCATCCTGAAAAATGACTCCCTTTTTCCAACTTTTTGGATAGCTAATAGAAGATGATTTGTTTGTCTGTATGTCTGTCGTCTATCAGTGCAAACAACATGGGTTCTCATGAGCTTAGAATCCCTACAATGTGGAAACAGGCCCTTCAGCCCAACAAGTCCACATGTGACCCCTGGAGCATCCCACCCAGAACCATCCCCCTACAACCCATACACCCCTGGGCAATACAGGCAAATTTAGCATGGCCAATCCACCTAGCCCGCACATCTTTGGACTGTGGCAGGAAACCTGAGAACCCAGAGGAAACCCACACAGACATGGGGAGAATGTGCAAATTCCACACATACAGGGTGGAATCAAACCTGGGTCCCTGGCACTGTGAGGCTGCAGTACTAACCACTGAGCTGCCGTAACCTTGTGTCGTACTTTAAGTGTCTAAAAATTCAAACATTAGATCTGGTGCTTCTCCTTCATTTGTTGTGCTGGTTACCTACCTCAAAAAATTCTCAAAATGTGTCAGGCACAAATTCCTCTTCATGAAGTCTTGCGGTCTCTGCTTGATTATATAATGTATTTTTAAATACAGTGATATTACATTTTTTATAAAGTGGACTTGATAACAGATATTAAACTAACTGGCCTACAGTTACTTGTCTTTTGGTCCCTCCTTCCTTTTTGAACAAAGGTGTTACATTAGCAACTTTGGGACTTCTCCAGATTCTAAGTATTCTTTGATGATCACTGCAACTACTTATTTTAATCTCCTAAAATGTATCCCATCAGGTCCAGGGCACTTATCAATCTTCCTCATACATCTCCACCCCCCACTTTTTTTTAAAAAGATTAGATTCCCTACAGTGTGGAAACAGGCCCTTCGGCCCAACAAGTCCACACCACCCTTGAAGCATCCCACCCAGACCCATTCCCCTATAATCCACACCCCTGAACACTACGGACATTTTAGCATGGCCAATCCACCCAGCCTTTGGACTGTGGGAGGAAACCGGAGCACCTGGGAGGAAACCCACACAGACGCGGGGAGAATGTGCAAACTCCACACAGACAGTTACCCGAGGCTGGAATCAAACCTGGGTCCCTGGTGCTGTGAGGCTGCAGTGCTAACCACTGAACCACCATACCGCCTCTGCTTCATTGGGAGGTCAGAGAAGGTTCATTAGGATGATCTGCAGTTTGAAGGGATTGTCTCATGAACAAAAGCTTAACAAAAAAGGGCTGGGATACCAATCACTGGCATTTATATGAATGAGTGGTGGTGATCTCATTGAAACATGGAGGTTCCTAGTGAATGGCAAAGCTGGCTCAAGGGGCTGAAAGGCCAACTCATGCTCCTATTTCTTAGGAGAATAGAATCCTTACACAAAAAAGGTGGAAGCAGCCATTCGGCCCAGAGTCCACACCAACTCTAAAGAGCATTCCATCCAAACCTACCCCATTCCTGCATTTCTCATGGCTAATCCACGTAGCCTGTATATCCCTTGACACTATGGGCCACATAGCATGGCCACACCTAATCTGCACCTATGTGGACTGTGGGAGGAAAAAAAAAAACACAGACATGGGAGAATATGTAAACTCCACAATTGCCCCAGGGAGGAGTTGAGCCTGGGTACTTGGCACTGTGAGGCAGCAGTGTCAACTATTACGACTGTGCCACCCCATGGTCTTAAGATTTTTGTCTGGAGCTGTGAACAGGGAATTTGTTCACAATGATTTTTGTACTATGGGTAATAGCTGGTGTTAAAAAGGAAAGCAGATCAAGTCAGCTTTCGTTTGTTCAAAAGGCCAGGCAGTTAAATGTAGGTTGGCTCCAGAGCAAAAAAAAAGGTTCTGTTGATGCTTTGTCACCAAAGAGCATCATGTTTAAACAATTGGCTACTAAACATGTAGAATTAGAATTGGTAAGTTCTAATAAGTCTGGAAAATACATTTTATTCCAGCAGACTGCAGATATTGACATGGTAACTAGGACAGAGCAAGCATGGGCGGTGGTGGTGGTGGTGGGGGCGGGGGAAGAGACAGGAGACAGTGAGAGCGCTCCTAGCCTAACCCCCAACAAGCAGCTCTCAGAAGCTCAAAATATTAGAAAGCTAAAAACTAAGTATTGCTGCTTTTATCTTGGTGAACTATAAACAGGACAGCGGCATCTTCAGGAAAAAAAAAATTAATCAACTAAGAAGCCATCTTCGTCTGAGAAACAACACTGAAAAACCACTTAAGTAATCTGGCCAGTTTTATTTTCTCTCATTTATCCTTGAAGCATTTGTTCTGTCTTTGTGACATCTGTAATAATATTGGACATCCACACTGCAAATATTTAAACATGTTTACATTTACAACTCATATCCTTTAGCATCAAGTTCAGCTTTGGCATTTTAGTGCCACAAAGACTGCTGAAGGCAAATGTGGCCTTGCTGCAGCTTTTAAGAATTTATGAAAAAGGAGTGTGATCTGTGCTGTTAATACTTCAGGGAAGGGAAAATATAACAAAATTAAAATACTAATATAGTTCAAACTGTCTAGTGATTTTAAACTTGTTTAAGTAAATTACTGAAAGGACATTGACAAAGTTTTGCCTCTTGGTCAACAGCAAGAATACCAAAATTTCAAATGATAACAATTATAGGTGAAAAAGAGGTATTGCCTTGGGGAAAATAACCACAATCTCAGGCACCCCATCTTAGAGTTATTGAAAAAACACTAGCTCGAATGTACCTAGAACACTTTTGCACAGAATGAGTTCCTGCGTATGAATGTGTCACTTGCAATCAAGTGTAAAATGACTCACGTCATGAGCTTGACTAATTATGTTAATTCAGTTGATAATTAGTGCCATCAGGATTGTTCCCAATTGCATAATCACATCTAACAGACATTTTATTTTGGTGTCCTAGAATGCCTAGTGTGGAAGCAGACCATTTTCCCCCCCATCAAGTCCACACTAACCCTCCAAAGAGCACCTTACCTACACCCACTCCTCCTATCCTTTTAATTCTGCATCTCCCATGGCTAACCCATCCAGCCTACCCTTCCTTGGACACAGTCTGGGCAGTTTGGAACAGCCAATCCACCTAACCTGCACATCTTTGGATTGTGGGAGGAGGTCACAGCACAGAAAACCCAAGCAGACATGGGGAGAATGTGCAAACTCCACACAGACAGTCACCGGAGGCTGGAATTGAGCCTGGGTCCCTGGTGCCAAGAGACAACAGTGCTAACTTCTGAGCTACTATGACATCTTTGGTAATGTTGTTCAACAAGGCTGGTCAAGTAGGTTTATTTTAATGACAAAAATCAATGGTTTCACTTGACATTCTAGTTTTTTTTATTGAATACAAAAATTCTGTCTGTCTGCTGTGATGGCATTAACCTGGGTTTCTGCATTTCATATCCAGTTATTATCACTGCACCAATACCTCCCAACCTGGTTGAGCATGATCTATACCTGGTCTTATCAATTCCACCTGGAGGAACACAAATTGATTAGTTAGCAGTTTAATGTAACATACCAGGCATCATACCAAAATTCATTTCCACTAGTCAATTATGGTGGCAGACAAAATGTCTTTTTGAATTGCTGGCAGCAGCCAATAGTGGAAAATAACAAACACTTTTGCCATAGCAAGTCATTGTCCAGTGTGGCCTTATCAACCAAAATCAGCACGCTTTTCTCCTACTGTACAAATTGTTGCAACTGTTTGAAATTTGGCATTTATACATGTGTTGAGTCTCAGGTAAAATACATCTTTTCAGCAATATTCAAGTCCAGCATGACCAAGAAGAATCCTTTCCTTAAGAGCAAAGAAGAGCCTTTAAGTAATTTTCCCATTTAAAAAGGATTTATATTATACTTCCATTACAATGTAAAAAAAAAGATATAGAACAACTGCTCTGTCTGTCCAAATTTTCCTGAAGCCCGAATCCCTTCAATCTGGTTTCTGCCTCCAACATATTACTCAAAATAGCTGCTTAGTCAGAAAAAGCCGTTAGCAGGATTAGCCATTCGGTTGATTTGAATCTGCTCCACCATTTGATCATGGCTGATATACAAAGAACGAAGCAAGTTACAGCACAGAAACAGCCCCTTCGGCCCTCCAAGCCTGTACCAATGTGCTGCCTGTAACAACTAAACCCCCCTTCTCAACCCCATTCTCTTTTTCTTGTCCCCACAACCCTTGATCCTCTTACTAATCAAGAGAGAGAGTGTGTCTGTCTTAAATACACTTTAACTTGGTCTCTGCAGCAAGGAGTTGCACAATTCAGCACTCTGGCTAAAAGAAAATCCTCATCTCAGTTCCAAAGGAACATCCCTTCTTTGAGGCTGTACCCTCCGGTTTTCATCTCTCCTAAGTAGTAAGAACACCTTCACTACATCCAGTCTAAGCCTATCAGGGACCACCCCACCCCCCACCAACAACCAAAAAAAAATCCATAGAGTACAAACCCAGAGTCCTCAACTGAAACTCACATGACAAGCACTTCAGCTCTAGGATGCTGGAGAATCTGAGATAACAAGGTGTTGAGCTGGATGAACTCAGCAGACCATGCAGAGGAGCAGGAAAGCTCCATTATCTGAAGGAGGGTCTAGGTCCAAAATGTCAGCTTTCTCCTCTGATGCTGTTTGGCTTGTGTTCATCCAGCTCTACACCTTGTTCCCTCATTCAGAGTCAGCTGACCTCATCATCCCCTCTCAACATCTCAGTATTATCTGGCTAGGAAGAATGTTCTCACCCAGTTCCATTATCAGCTCTTATTCTAAGAAATAATTGCCTGTAATAGTTTCTCTTTTTATCCCATAGTTACTTCTAGGTGACCCTCGAAAAAAAAATTTCCTTGGCCATGCAGAGCAATGGTAGCAAAAGAGATTTTTAAAAAAAAAATACAGACTTGGATAATACCCAACTCCCACCTCATCAGCATCCCTTCTGTTGAATAATCAAACTGTTTTATCCGAAATCCCGAACTGTGAGCAAAAAAAAAAAACTTTTCTCCAATTAAACATGGGGAATACAATGATGCCATTGTTCAGTCCCATCTGCATATTCCATTCTCTAGTAATTACGCACGTATTTTCTTGGCAAATATTGAAAGGGTTGGATGCAGAGAGATGGTTTCCCCAGGCTGGAGTGTCAAACAATTAACAGGAAAAGGAATTCCTCATTTGAGGGGAGGAAATAATGCTTTTTAAAAAAGATAGAAACACCTTGGGAATTCACCCGACCAAAAAAGGACTGTAGATATATCTTTGCAGCATCCTTGAGAACAGGTGAGGTCCCAGAGGACAGGGAATTGCTAATATTGTCCCTTTGTTTAAGGGTAGCAAGGATAATCCAGGTAATTATAGACCGGTGAGCCTGTGGTAGGGGAGCTGCTGGAGAAGATACTGAGGAACAGGATCTATTTACATTACGAAGGAAAACAGGCTTATTAGTGATAGGCAGCATGGTTGTGTGCAGGGAAGGTCATGTCTTACCAACTTAATAGAATTCTTTGAGGATGCGACAAAGTTGATTGATGAGGGAAGGGCTGTAGATGTCATACATGGACTTCAGTAAGGCGTTTGACAAGGTTCCCCATGGCAGGCCGATGTGGAAAGTGGAGTTGGATGGGTTCCAGGGTGTACTAGCTAGATGGGCAGAAAACTGGCTGGGCAACAGGAGAGACAGTTGTGGTGGAAAGGAGTTTCTCAAAAACAACAAACCACACACACACAAACTGTGAGAATGGTGTTCCACAGGGACCACTGTTGTTTGTGATATACATAGATGATTTGGAGGAAGGTAGAGATAGTATCATCTGCAAATTTGCTAATCAGACTAAGATTGCAGGAGTACCAGATAGCCCCCTTCACTGTCGGAGAATGCTGCAGAATATAGACAGAATGGAGAGTTGGGCGGAGAAGTGGTAGATAGAGTTCAATCCAGGCAAATGCGAGGTGATGCAATTTGGAAGATCCAATTCAAGAGCGAACTATACAGTAAATGGAAAAGCCCTGGTGAAAACTGATGTGGAGAGAGATCTGGGTGTTCAGGTCCATCGTACCCTGAAGGTGGCAACATAGGTCGATAGTGGTCACGGCCACATATGGCATGCTTTCATTCATCGGACGGGGTATTGAGCATAAGAGTTTGCAGGTCATGAGACAGTTGTCTGGGGCTTAGGTTCAACCATATTTGGAATACTGTGTACAGTTCTGGTCGCCACATTACCAAAAGGATGTGGATGCTTTGGGGAGGGTGCAGAGGAGGTTCACCTGGATGTTGCCTGGTATGGAGGATGCTAGCTAGGAAGAGAGGTTGAGTAGATTAGGATTATTTACATTAAAAAGTCAGATTGAGGGGGGATCTGACTGAGGTCTACACAATTAGGGAGGTATAGACAGGGTGGATAGAAAGAAGCTTCCCACCCTGCCCCAAGTGCAGGACTCAATTATTAGGGGTCACGATTTCAAGGTGGGGGGGGGGGGGTGGTAAAGTTTAAGGAATAGATGTGTAGAAAGTTCTTTACGCAGAGGGTGGTGGGTGCCTGGAATGCATTGCCACGGGAGGTGGTAGAAGCGGGCATGATAACATCATTTAATATGTATCTAGACAGATACATGAAATGGGCAGGGCACAGTGGGATACAGATCCTTGGAAAATAGGCAACAGGTTTAAATAGACGATCTGGATTGGCGTAGACTTGGAGGGCCGAAGGACCTGTTCCAGTGCTGTAAATTTTCTTTGTTCTTTTTGTATGTAGGAATGAGATTGGAGAAAAAGGCAAAATGTCAGTCAGGATCATGCTGAAATGGTCAGAAGGCCATGTGTGGCTTTGATGTGTTACGAAGTTCCAAGATCTACTAGTATGGCAGTGTTTGACTGTTGTTCATAGTTGTTAAAAAAACAGGGAAATATTTGGCCATCTTCCTGCACCTTTCAACGGAGTACAATTATTCTACAGTTCCACAGCACACCACATCTCATTCTCCTGTTAGAGCTACTGTCAGTAAAGACAGGTTGCAAATTTAAAAAAACATTCCATCGAGCCCACTGTTATTTAGCACCCACATCTTTTGCTTAATCTCCAAGTGTCTGTTTAGCCAATAAAATTTTGATTCTGCATGTTTGTGCACCACACAAACTACATGTCAAGCCCTGGGCAAGACCCACATCTTCCACTCATTCAGGAAGAGACAGAACAATTAGTTCACACCAAACAAAATAAAAATCTGATAGTCGGAACAAACACAGCAGGCCAAGCTAAGATGCTGCTTGGCCTGCTGTGTTCATCCAGCGTCACACTTTATTATCTTGGATTCTCCAGCATCTGCAGTTCCCATTATCACTGATACAATACAGTTGCATTTCACTAACTGTTAGTGGCACCAACTAAACGAGTTGACATGTCCATCTCAATTCACAACAATTGTCAATCAGGAAATGACATCACCAACCCAAGGAAACCTAACCAGATAAATAGAAAGCAGGACATAACACCAGAGCTTTGTCGGAGGCTCACTGATGATGTTAGCTAGTATGGTGACGAAACGTCTGAAAACGAACCTTCCAGCTTAGCGAGCAAACTCACATCCAGAACCTCAACCTGAGCTACAAATCTTCTCAAAACTCGCTAATTGTCAATCAGTACACAAAACCTACAACCTTTATACCAGGCCTTGACATGTAGTTTGTGGGGTGCACAAACATGCAGAATCAAAATTTTAATGGTTAAACAGGCACTTGGAGATTAAGCAAAAGGCAGAATAAAGTGGTCCAAAATGGTAACAAGCTAGAAGCTAAGACATAGAGAGAGTCTGGGGTCTTGGCAGATTTTACACAGCTAAGAAGTAGTGAAAACATGGAATACAAAACTAGTCAAACTATAGACCAGGTTATAAAAACAACTTCCAATCATATCTTTCCCCAACGCAAATGACTGTGCAAATTATTGGAAAAGTTGAAGAATGAATACATCAACATCATTAACTCCCACCAGACCAGAACACAGTTTAGCAATGGCCCAGTGGGAGACATCTTTCTAAAATGATCTCCCAATTATAAAAGATAGAACAATAAAAAGTTTCACTCAGATGGTCAAGACAGTCAATAGTCTAACTATACAACTGCATCACAAACTACATATTCCACTGAACTGTCCCAAAAAATTAGATAGAAATAGGGTGCAATACCCCTAGAAATAGTATTTTCATGCTCACTATCAACTACTATCATCTTGAAGAAAATTAGGCATGGGTAGGACAACATTCCAGTTAAGAATTCAATGTCCTGAAAAAGGAAGATCAGAAATTTAGGGGAGAATGAAAATAAAAGAAGTTCCAATGTTAAAATAAAGAAGAGCGTCTGTCCTCTGAAGTTAGTCTGGTTGTACACTGAACATAGGCTGCAGATTTAGGAGGGCGCTTTGGAAAGGAATCAAACTGAACAGTAGAAAACAATCAAGGGGTGACTGAGGCAGGCCATTCAGTCCATCAAATCATCACTGTCATTCAATTAGATCGTAGCTGCTCTGTTAAACTCCAGCTTGACTTTCTTGCCGTTGCCCCTTAACTCTCAATTCCCTTACCTGATCGAGGTATTTAATGTAGCTCAGCCTTGACTGTTTTAATGACCCTAACTCTATAGCCATTTACAAAGTGGATTCCACAGATTCAATATCCTCCAAATGAACAAATTCCTCATGTCTGAAGTGGGCAACACCTTTTTTAAAAAAAATAAAATAAATCAGATTTTGCCTGCTGATCCGAGACTCTCCTACAAAGGGAAAAACAACCTTTGCACATCTACTCTGCAACTTCCAAGATTTGTAGGGGGCTTCATAATCAGTTATTCTTTTAAATCCCAACGAGTGCAAGACCAGCCTAATCAATTTCTGCTGACGAAGAAGGAGCCTCCTTAGGTAGAATCAACACACTGAACTTTCTCTGGGCTGCCTCCAATATTAGTAGACACCTCCTCAGATAAAAGGGGTTCCAATAAACTGTTCACAATATCCCTGGTTGGTGTGAAGTGACTATTGCTTTAGCAAGACCTCCCTAATTTTATTTCAAAAATACTGGAGCATAAAGGACACAGTTCACTTATGGAAGACAGTCAGAGGTCTACCAACACAGAAAAAGACTGGTCAGCCCATCTGGTTTGTGCTGGTCAAAACAAACATTGAACTGTTCTAAGCCATTTTTCAGCATTTGGTACATGGAGGTGCACTTTCATTGCCAAGGTTAGAAATACTTGTTAAATGTTATTAGTGACTCTCCCTCTATTACCCTTACAGGTGGTGCCTTCCAGATTCCTATCACCAACTGGTTGGAAAAGGTTTCCTCACATCTGCTCTAAACCTTCTGCCCCTTGCACTACATCTATGTACCCAGTCATTGATCCTTTCACCAAGAGGAAAACAAAAATTCTCCTAGTCTATGCCCCTCCTAACTTTAGATGTATAAAGTTTTACAGTGGATTTGTAGCTCTGGCCCCAGATCGACGACTCAACACTCATTTTTTTTAATGCACAGGACTAATGTCATATACAAGATTCTCTGCAGAGACTGCAAAACATTACACTGAACAAACAAGGAGGAGGAAGGAAATTAACCACAAGGGTGCACGAACATCAACTGGCAACAAAAAAGACCCCAATACTCACTCATCTCCATCCACATGGATAGGGAAAACCACCAATTCAAGTGGGACAACACCAGGATCCTGGGACAGGCAAAGCAGAAACAAGCAAGCATGGGAAGTTTGGTTCTCCACTAAGAAAACTAATCAACAAACAGAGCTAGACCCCATAAATACCGGGAAGGGGGTTACCCAGCTCAACAGACACCAGAGTTTAAATGACAGGCGGGAAAACAACAGCACTTCATCGGAGACTGCACTGAAGTTACCCAGCAGGGTAATGATACATCTGTGGAGCAATTAATCAACTCAGCAAGCCAACCAACCACAACACTTTATACATCTCAAACATATCCCCTCTCCATCTCCTCTTTTCTCCAAAGATGACAACCCCAGGCTGTCCAAATGCTTCTAAAAAGTGAAACTCTTCAGCCCAGGCAACATCCTGGTAAATCTTCACTGCATCCTCTCTAGTGTTATCATATTCTTGCTATAAAATGTTGATTCCAGAAATGGGCACAGTACTTCAGCTATGGCCTAACCAACATTTTATATAGTTCTAGCATCATGTCCCTGCTTGTACATTTGATGCCTTGTCTAAAAAGGAGAAATATCTCATTATGCTTTAACCACTTTAAATCTAGCTGTTTCACTACTTTAAAAGGAGCCAGAGTTCATGCACACCAAGGTGCCTCTGATCTTCTGTGCTTCCCAGTATTGTACTGTTCAGATGTTCCCTTGCCTTGTTGGAATTGTCCAAAGTGCATAAACCTGACACTTACCCAGATGGAACTCCATTTGCCTCTGAGCAGCCAACCTGACCAGTCCTTGTACATCTTCCTGGAATCTAAATCTTCGTATACCACAACCAGCAAGGGCTCCAAACACTGACTTCTGTGGGACCCCACTGGACACCTTTCCAATCACAAAAACAAACTTCAACCCCACAGGGGGCTCTGAAATAAGGAGTGAGGGGAGGAACGGGACTGGGATAAGGCAGGTGGGTGCAGGCAATGGTGGGGGTTGGTCAGTAAGATCAGAGAGTCGGATAGGTGGGGGAGGAGACATACAGACAACCCAAAACGTCAGCATTCCTGTTCCTGATGCTGCCGCCAGGTCTGCTGTGTTCCTCCAGCAACACACACACACACACACTAAATATTTAAATGTTAAGGGTTTCTCCCCCAACCATGTTTGTAGGCGGAGTTCTAGATTGTTTACCCAGGGGGGTGGCAAAGTTTAGAGGAGATGAGGGAGAAAAAAAAAACACCTCTGTCCCTTACCATAAAAAAGGTATGCGCTCAGTCACCAATTCCATCAAAAGGGAAAACGTACCATCCTGTCCACCCTATGCCCCTCAAAGTTTTAAACATCTCAAGTCATGTCCCCCCCACCCCGCTCTATGGAAAGCAACCCCAGTGCGTCCAGTCTGTCTTCATAGCCCAGGCAACATTGTGGTAAATCTCTGTGCACCCTTTCTATGCTATGACACCCCTCTTAGATGTGGATTTAGAACAGCACACAATAGCAACTGCACATAACGTTTCTTCTTTAAGGATGAGCTCATCCTTAACTTTCTTGGTTATCCTTGGTTGAATCATCCCCTTCAGAGAACCCATCTGTAACTAGGACATATTTTAATGATTCTTAAAACATCTTTTAAGAATCATTATGTGCTTAAGAATCATTATGTGCTATTGTTGCTAAAATGTCTTTGTTACTAACCTCCTTTCCTAGTCTTAATTCTTTTTTAAGTTTTAATACAGGTTGTTTCTGACTCAAGACTCTTGCTCTCAAACAGAATGCTGAATTCCACATTATTGCTACGTTTAAAGTCACCCTTGGATTAATATACTGCTTTTGTTACATGCTCATTAATTGCTAGACTTATTATCTGTCCTACGTTATAGCTACTATTACTAAGTCTATAGAGTATACCTACTAGTGCCTCCTTAACCTATTTCTTGCCTTTACCATATGGAGAAACAGAAAAAAGCTCGGGTCTGATGACTAACTAATTCAGAGTATTGAATGGTTGTTTTATAAGTGCCATTAGTTGTCACACACAGAGCCTTTAAGAGCCCGCTCCCCAATGCACCTGCTGTGCAAAATCTCACATGCCTTATGCAGATACTCCACTCTATCCTGGATTGAACTAGATCACAATTTCTCCCATGGCACTTGTCCTTAAAAGGACAAAGTGTTACATCCCTCCCCTTATGTCTTTTAGAAGATGGAAGTAATTCACTTAAAGTTACCAAAAGTCATGTTAGTGATAATTTTTTGCATTACTCCATCACAGTGACATAGCTCAATTTGTTGAGATTTTTCTAATGAGGCAGTTACTGTTTGACTTATTTCACAAGGACTTAATCCTGAAACCCATTGTTTCACCTATCTCTGTTTACAGGTGGATACCAGGTCTGGCCTGTTACAGGATCTTCTATCATGAATATCCTGGCACTTTTAAGCAAGTTGTGGTTCTTCTGGTTCCTGTGGCTTGTTTACCCCCTCCTCACTAAATTTTCCACCTTCAAGTTGGTGGACAGAGCTGCTCCAAGCCCTTTGCAATTCCTGAGCACCGTTCTATATGCTTTGCTGCAGCAAAGCAATCTCCAATGAGTTTTAAGAAAAGCATTTGATTTTTTACAACATCAGCTCTTGTACGGCTTCATTAATGTCATGTACCAAAAACAAACAATTTTAAGGTGTGTCATTTAATACAGACCCAAATCGCAATACTCTGCAATTTCCTGGAACCTCACTATGAAAGTGACACTGATCTCCACTGGAGTTCTCCTAGTTAAACTAACCCTGCAGTGCTATAAAATTCAGGGGTTTGGATTGGTAATACTCTTCGTGGAGATACTCAATCTTGGAGAATGTTTTGAAATCAGGAGACGTTAGTCTCATTTAAACTTATGCCTGTGCCCACAGTGCCATTAACAAAAGTCACTTGCTCCTCTCCTGTTTCCTCCCATTTGAATAGACTACAGTTTTAACACATTCTACAGACTATACCCAATGTTCCGTAGTTGGATTGAATGGCTCTAACGTTTACGAAAGAAGCATTTGCCTATTATTTTCATTGCAAGCTGGACTTGTTTGGATAAGTGTTCAGCTGGAGGAACACAACAGGCTAGGCAGCAGAGAAGCAGGAAAGCTGACGTTTCAGGTCAGGACCCTTCTTCAGAAATGGCACGTGGGGGAAGGGATTTTGTCTTTGCAATTTGCATGGTTCTCAGAACCAGAGAAGGTTGAGGAGTGGCCTGATAGAGGTGTATAAAAATAGGTTGAGGGATACAGACAGTGTTAATAGAAATCAGGTGTTCTCCAATGAATGATCAATAACAAGGGAACATAATTTTAAAAGTGAAAGGTATGTTGTTTAGAAGCGATTTGAAGATAATATTTTCTCAGAGGGTGGTGGGGGCTGGAATGCATTGCCTGGGTGGTTGATGAGGCTGGTAACCTCACAACCTTTCAAAAATATTGAAAAAAAGTAGTTGGATGAGGATTTGAAAGTGCCATAACCTTGAATGTTATGGGCCTAGTATTGCATTTTTGCAGGTACAGACTAGAGATGGTCTGAAGGACCTCTTCAGTACTGTGCAATGCTACGACTTTGAGATGCTGGCCTTTACCTTGTGACCAACATAATAATCACAGCCAAACCTAGAAACTATGTACAAAACATATGACATAATGCAACTAATAACATTAGAGTACATTATATGGGCCTTACATACCTCGTTCTTGAGTCAATTGCTAGACAAGATACAGATACAGATTCCCCACTCCATCCCTGATTGGGTTATTAGGGCTCATAACTCCCTCATCTTTTCAAAAAATGGGCCAACTACTATCACCAGCACCACCTCCTGGGGGGGGGGGGGGGGGGGGGCGAACCTGAAACATTAAATAATTTCTGCCTACAGATGCTGCCAGACTGCAAGAATTTTTCCCAACAATTTCTGCTTGAGTTTCTGATTTCCAGTATCTGCATTTCCCCCCTCCCCACCAATTCTTTACTTACAGTACATTATAGGCCATTCTAGACCAGATATATAGTGTAATTAGAGAGAAATAGTTGGCAGTCTAGCTGTGGGAGGTCCCTTCGGAAAGAACAACCATAATGCAATAAAATTCTAAAAATTGCACGGACATATTAATCTAAGGAAGAGGAACGTAACTTAAAGGAATGGCACCAAATAGACAATGGCAACATGGGAAGGGTGCCAGGGAGGAACTGTTCATTCCAGTCTTGGGCAAAAAACATAAATCAGAAGAAGAGGTGGCCCCACAATAGCACACAAGGGAAATTAGGGATAATATTAAATCCAAGGAAGGGGCATTCAAATTGGCTCAACAAAAAAAAAAGCAACAGACTTGAGGATTTGAAGCAGATAAAATTTCAGCAAAAGGAGTTCAAAGAAATTGGCACAGAACATTACAGCACAGTACAGACCCTTCGGCCTGCGATGTTGTGCCGACCTGTCATACCAATCTCAAGCCCATCTAACCTACACTATTCCATGTACGTCCATATGCTTGTCCAATGATGACTGAAATGTACCTAAAGTTGGCGAATCTACTACCGTTGCAGGCAAAGCGTTCCATTGCCTTACTACTCTGAGTAAAGAAACCACCTCTGACATCAGTCCTATATCTTTCAACCCTCAATTTAAAGCTATGCCACCCTCGTGCTCGCTGTCACCATCCTAGGAAAAAGGCTCTCCCTATCCAACCCTCTGATTATTTTATGTGTTTCAATTAAGTCACCTCTCAACCTTCTTCTCTAACGAAAACAGTCTCAAGTCCCTCAGCCTTTCCTCGTAAGACCTTCCCTCCATACCAGGCAACATCCTAGTAAATCTCCTCTGCACCCTCTCCAAAGCTTCCACATCCTTCTTATAATGCAGTGACCAGAACTGTACACAATACTCCAAGTGTAGCCCAGAGTTTTGTACAGCTTCACTATAACCTCTTGGTTCTGGAACTCGATCCCTCTATTAATAAGAGCTAAAAACACTATGCCTTCTTAACAGCCCTGTCAACCTGGTGGCGTGAGGGGGTATAGAGTATAAGTTTGCAGGGAGATCTGAAAGCTTTTTCAAAAATCAGTTCATAGGTGTGTGAAAAGAAGAAAATAAAACAGATCTGGAATGACAAGTATGGGTTCTCTACAGTCAGAAACAGAAAATTATAGTGTTCAAAAAGAGACGCCAGACTAACTAAATATGCATTTTTATTCTGTTTTCAAAATGAGGACTCCAATAACATTGCAAAAAAAAGATATGGGGGAGAACTCAGTGTTGGCAGGCAAGTTAAGGCAAAGACTTATAAAACCCTAGGGCCTGATAATCTATAACTCAGTACTTAAGGAGTCGCCGCTCTAGGAGTAATGGATGTACCACATGGGACCAGTGGCACAATAGAGAATGCACCCGATTACAGATCAGGAGATTGTAGGATCGGCCCTTACCTGGCTCTGATACAATTTCTTCACACTTCTAAACTGATCTTTTGGGCGGCATGGTGCCTCAGTGGTTAGCACTGGTGCCTCACAGCACCAGGGACCTGGGTTTGATTCAGGCAACTGACTACATGGAGTTAGTAGATTTTCCCAGTGTCTGTGTGGGTTTCCTCTGCGTGCTCCTGTTTGCGCCCACAGTTGAAAAATGTGCAGACTAGGTGGATTGGCCATGCTAAATTGCTCGTAGTGTTCAGGAATGTGTCGGTTAGGTGGGTTATAGGGTTTGGGTAGGATGTGTTCAGGGGCAGTGAGGACTTGTTGGGCTGAAGGCCTGTTTCCACATTTTAGGGATTCTTTAAGTTTGACAAAACAAAACTGGTCGAACAAAAAAAAAAAAAGTGAACCTACAGGCTGTGTGACAGTTACTATGGACTGGAAGGTAGCTAGTGTAACCCTGCTGTTGTGGGGCTGAAAGAGATTGGAGATAGAGGGTGAAGAGGCGCTGGAAACAAAGACGACAGGAATCTAAAAACCAAGGTGCTGATTAATCAAGAGATCACAAGGTGAAAGGTGAACAAGATTTGGTAAGAGATAGAACAGGACCTCAATAACATCAAGTTAGAAGGTAAACAAACTCAGTGTTTAAACATTCACAGTTTTAGTTGTCATCTACTCCAAAACCCTTACAGTTCTGTTGAAACAATTTTTGCAAACCAGACAGTGCTTTTCAAGCACTGGTTGAGTTCATAGAACAGTACAGCACAGAACAGGCCCTTCAGCCCACGACGTTGTGCCGACCATTGATCCTCATGTACGCACCCTCAAATTTTTGTGACCATATGCATGTCCAGCAGTCTCTTAAATGTCCCCAATGACCTTGCTTCCACAACTGCTGCTGGCAACGCATTCCATGCTCTCACAACTCTGTGTAAAGAGCCCGCCTCTGACAACCCCTCTATACTTTCCTCCAACCAGCTTAAAACTATGACCCCTCGTGTTAGCCTTTTCTGCCCTGGGAAATAATCTCTGGCTATCAACTCTATCTATGCCTCTCATTATCTTGTATACCTCAATTAGGTCCCCTCTCCTCCTCCTTTTCTCCAATGAAAAAAGTCCGAGCTCAGTCAACCTCTCTTCATAACATAAGCCCTCCAGTCCAGGCAGCATCCTGGTAAACCTCCTCTGAACCCTCTCCAAAGCATCCACATCTTTCCTATAATAGGGTGACCAGAACTGGACGCAGTATTCTAAGTGCGGTCTAACCAAAGTTTTAGAGAGCTGCAACAAGATCTCACGACTCTTAAACTCAATCCCCCTGCTAATGAAAGCCAAAACACCATATGCTTTCTTAACAACCCTGTCCACTTGGGTGGCCAATTTAAGGGATCTACGTATCTGCACACCAAGATCCCTCTGTTCCTCCACACTGCCAAGAATCCCATCCTTAATCCTGTACTCGGCTTTCAAATTCGACCTTCCAAAATGCATCACCTCGCATTTATCCAGGTTGAACTCCATCTGCCACCTCTCAGCCCATCTCTGCATCCTGTCAATGTCCCGCTGCAGCCTACAACAGCCCTCTATACTGTCAACGACACCTCCAACCTTCGTGTCGTCTGCAAACTTGCTGACCCATCCTTCAATCCCCTCATCCAAGCCATTAAAATTACAAACAGTGGAGGCCCAAGGACAGAGCCCTGTGGGACGCCACTCACCACTGACTTCCAGGCAGAATATTTTCCTTCTACTACCACTCACTGTCTTCTGTTGGCCTGCCAATTCTGTATCCAGACAGCTAAGTTCCCCTTTATCCCATTCTTCCTGACCTTCTGAATGAGCCTACCATGGGGAACCTTATCAAATGCCCTGCTGAAGTCCATATACACCACATCCACAGCTCGACCCTCATCAACTTTTCTAGTCACATCTCAAAGAACTCAATAAGTTTTGTGAGGCATGACCTGCCCCTCTCAAAGCCGTGTTGACCGCATTTAATCAAGCCATGCTCTTCCAGATGGTCATAAATCCTATCCCTCAGAATCCTTTCTAACACCTTCCAGACGACAGACGTGATGAGACTTACTGGTCTGTAATTGCTGGGGATTTCCCTATTTCCTTTCTTGAAAGGAGGAGTTACATTTGCCTCTCTCCAGTCCTCAGGTACGACTCCAGTGGAGAGCGAGGATGCAGAGATCTTCGCAAGTGGTGAAGCAATTGCATTTCTCGTTTCCCAAAGCAGCCAAGGACAAACCTGGTCCGGGCCTGGCGACTTGTCAACCTTAATGTTTGACAAAATTTTCAGCACATCAGCTTCGTCTAACTCTATCCATTCCAGCATGCACACCTGCTCTTTAAAAGGTTTCATTCACCACAAAAGTTTGTTTCTTTCGTAAAGACAGAAGCAAAAAAACTCATTTAGGGCTTCCCCTACCTCCTCAGACTCCACACACAAGTTCATGAAATATGATCCCAAGGCCCCTTTATGTCATACCATATCAGTTGCAGACAACTACCCTCTTGTTCACTGCATTCCAAGACTAAAATTCCTGTGCTCTCAAAACGATTCCTTTGTGGAAGTCTAGGTATTGACAAAGAAGTTACAACTATACTGGAAAAAAATTTAAGAGCTACCGGTTAAATCAGTGACTGGATACTCCTATTTTCTTCCAGTATCTGTCTAGTTAGCTTGAATTTGGAGTCATACAAATAATACTAGTGAACTTGATTTGATTTAAAATCAGCTTTTTTCAAAATTGTTAAAATGTGTAGACTTTGGCTGCTGTTAAATAATGAAATTAAAAAAGGGGGAAAAAAAGAACTAAGCAATACTACAAAAGGATAACGTCCTAAGCGGACTCTGGATTCCAGAGGGAGATTCTTACACATTAAGCCTGCACACAATGTCCCCGACAGCCCAACTGCAAGTAGAAAAGTGGTGATTTAAGAGCATTCCCAGTCTACTAAGTCTCCTGGGCACTGAAACTCAGGTGGAGTTGTTTTTGAGAATGTTAATGGTATCAGCTGCTGTCTCAAAACATTGAAGATTTATTAGACAGGAGAGTTCGACATATACGATTAGAACGTATGTGCAGTGCTGAATGCTATCAGCATGATTCACACCAGAAACAGTTCTTGTACCAGTGATCACCAAGACTTTTAAATATAGGAATGTTGGACAATGCAGAAAGACAACTGATATCTTACATAATGTCATCCTACGAAGACAAAACAAAACCTATAGAGTATACAAGCCAAAAACACATTGTAAAGCATAGCTAATGTCAAGTAGTCAAATGGGGTGATGGAACCGGAAGAAAAACCCACTGGGCATCATCCTCCCAGAGCTATGCAATGCCAATTTTCTGTCTGCCCTTCAAGGCACTAGTAGTGTAGAAAAACATTGTGGCAACAGAAGGGAAGAAGATGAACCATTAATGTAAGCACATCCTGCTCTCTCAAAGCACTGGAGCAAGCACCTTAGTTTGCAGATCACAGGTGTTTATGAAGAGTCCCTAGTGGTTACATTAAGTGTCTCCAAAAAAAAAGCCAAAGAAGCATCCAAGTCACCTTCATAAATCAATGCGGCATAAGAGCTTCAAAATACAATTCTAATCTTCAGCTACAAATGATACAGGGTCAGAAATGACATGACCTTTTGTAGTTTTGTTGTTTCTGAACTAGTTTATTACATGTAGAGTGAATAAGCATATTAAGAGGAGTCTTAGACACTAGAGAGAGGTCTATTTGACAACCAACATAGAGATTGAAGAACTATTACACTATACATAAAAATAAAAAAAAAAATTGAAGAGCCTAACAAGGGGCAAGAGGGACAGAAGGTGGCACAGGAGTAAAGCAAGAAAGAAAACGAGGGAAAGAAGAAAGAAAACAAGAGAAAACATACAATCGGAAGGTTAGCTAATTTTCCAAATTAAAGTACACAAAACTGCTTTCAGTGGTCATCCAAACTGGAGTCAGCACTCATGGAAAATGAAAAAAAATGTTATTCCTACTCAGTAGACAGTGTCATTTTGCCTGGGACTGCACTTAAACATTTGATGCAAGCAAACACTACTTAGGGAAGGGAGCAGAACATTCCTGTCACTTCACAAATGCAATACTTCATACAGTAGTATAAATAGGGAAACGACAAAAGCGTGTGGGAAAGAAAATTGATGGGGCAGCTAAAATAGGGAGGAAAGCCTTAGACCACAGGAGGATGTAATCAGACTGGGCAGATCAGTGGCAAATGGAATTCAATCCAGGTAGGTGTGAGGTCTTGTTTATCTTGCCCAAATGCATTACAAGGGAATACATGATGAATGGCAAAAGGCTGGGAAACACCAGGGATCAGAGGGACCTTAATACACATGTACAAGTCCCTTAAAAGGTATCATGACAGATGGATAAAAATGGCTAAAACAGCATATAGGATGCTTTCCTTTATTAGTCAAATCTTTAGACTCAGAGCAGGAGGCGATGCTGGAACTATACAAGAAACATTTGTTTGGGCCGGATTTACTGTGTGCAGTTGTGGAGTCCACATTATAGGAGAGGGTGCAGAGGAGATTTGCCGGGGGATATCGTACGGCTTGGAGAGTTTCAGTTATGAAGTTTAGAGCGGATAGATGTGGTTGTGTCCCTTAGATGCAACATGCACACAATAAATTCTCTTTTAAGTGGGCATTCTACAATGGTTTTCATTGGAGAAAAGGGGACCTAGTTGAGGTATACAAGATAATGAGAGGCATAGATAGAGTTGATAGCCAGACACTATTTCCCAGGGCAGAAAAGGCTAACACGAGGGGTCATAGTTTTAAGCTGGTTGGAGGAAAGTATAGAGGGGTTGTCAGAGGCGGGTTCTTTACACAGAGTTGTGAGAGCATGGAATGCGTTGCCAGCAGCAGTTGTGGAAGCAAGGTCATTGGGGTCATTTAAGAGACTGCTGGACATGCATATGGTCACAAAAATTTGAGGGTACATACATGAGGATCAATGGTCGGCACAACGTCGTGGGCTGAAGGGCCTGTTCTGTGCTGTACTGTTCTATGTTTTGAAGTCTCAGTATTGTGGTCCAGTGGATTACTGTCCACAAAAGACCAATTCTATTTTCACCTACAGGCCAGTTTCAAGGAAGCGTTTTTCAAAATTGTGGTCAAAAACATGAATACCAGGAAAGATGGCTCCTTCACTCCTTATAATTTTGGGGACACTTAGTCACTGAAGTGTTTCTACTGCACTGCCATAAAATGTAAAATAACTAATCCTACAAACTAGTACCACTTACATCGTGCCAAAATATCCAAGAGCCTGGGGAAACTGTAAAGAGAGAGTTAATATCTTAATTAAGCCACAGATCACATTTCATATCAAAAATGTGCACTAAAATTTGCAAACCTATCTTACAGGTCAAAACACAAATTAAAAACCTCAGTATTTCATTAAGAAAATATGTATTAGGATTACAAAAAACAAACAAAGTACAGAATGCAAAGTGCTTAAAACGTGGTCACTAACTTAATGTTGTACTTGCTTGTTACAGCTGTCAGCTATCAGCTTGTTCAGCATGAAGTCTTCAACCAACCATCCATCCCCTGCACCTTCTAGAGCAAGCTCCATAAGCTGAATGACAAATTGCAAATATTAAACAAACTTAAAATTTGTAAACTTCAGAAGTCATAACCCACATGGACCCCTCCAGCTTGCTCCAAGGCAACAAAATTACTCTTCACCCCACAGCATTCCCCACCAAAACCAAGGGCACCCTTTGCACAGCTCATTAAGTTGTTGAATTTGAATTGCTCATTCACTGACCCATGTAGTCCAAGTTTGAAGAATACAGATATAGAGAGTATAAAAGGCTGTTCGATGTCATTAGAAAAAAAATTGCCTTACTGAAAAAAAAACCAATCTCTGGCACACTTCCTGACTTGCGCTCTTCTGCTGTGAAACCCATTTTTTGCAACTCAAGTTCACTGACCATATCAATACTACTTTTCCAAAAAGTAACTTCTCCTCACTTCAGACTGCACATCTGTCCCATGTGTAGGATTTTAAAAAAAGAAAACCCCACACGCCATTTCATTATTCAAATCCCATTTCTAGCATTTGGCCCGAAAGCCTTGATGTTACAAATGCGGATTTAAGTATTTAAGAAGCTTTCTGCTTATACCACTTTACAAGACAGTAAATCCCAGATTCCCACCACCCTCAATTTGTACACACTTATGTAAGAATGTCACTAGGTAGTCACAAATCCAATAATTGTAGCACTGCTTTCATATCTGTTGGTTACTACCTCTCTCATCTCAAGATTAGGATGAAGTGCTTTCACTAAGTACACGGCTGGTCATAATCACTTCATTTTTCGAATGCGCATCATCATATTCATCCAATGAGCTCTCTCTCTCAACCTCATTAGATTCTAACCAGAGTGTGAAATGGCTATTTTCGTGTGTCTGTATGTACTATCGCCACATCCATTAGCTGATCATTCACCACTTTTGAGGCTGTGTGCTTTCAGTTGATACTCTTTTGCTGCAGCCAAGCTAAGCTGCATGCACACAATCTCCAAATGCCACATAATTCAAAAGTAAGCCTGGATGAAAACAACCATTTACTGGCAAAATCACCCCTAACATCCAAAAGGGAACAAAGAACTTTGCCTTTACAAGTTACATCAAAATATCTATTTATACATGTCCTCAGCTTTCAAGATTTTTTCAGCCACGCTGCAAATCCAGTCTGTAGGAGTTCTCAATTGATTGCATCTTTCAAGCTGGACTGGAGGGCAACCGGAACCCTCCTTAGCAAAAGCCTGGAGCTGACATTACATGGAATATTGTCTCAAAAAAAAAGTAAAGTAATATCTGTGCAAAATAACTTCAATGTTGTGGCCATTTCAGAGACATGGCTAGAGCAGGGACAGGAATGGTTATTGCGGGTTCCAGGTTCCAGGATTTAGATGTTTCCAGGGAGCGAGATTGCCGAGCCTTTGGTATTGATCCTTAACTAGTCATTGTCTACAGGAATAGTGCCAGAAGACTGGAGGATAGCAAACGTGGTTCCCCTCTTCAAGAATGGGAGTAGAGACAACCCTGGTAATTATAGACCAGTGAGCCTTACCTCAGTTGTTGGTAAAGTGTTGGAAAAGGTTATAAGGGATAGGATTTATAATCATCTAGAAAAGAATAAATTGATTAGGGATAGTCAGCACGGTTTTGAGAAGGGAAGGTCGTGCCTCACAAACCTTGAGTTCTATGAGAAGGTGACCAAACAGGTGGATGAGAGTAAACCGGTTGATGTGGTGTATATGGATTTCAGCAAGGCGTTCGATATGGTTCCCCACAATAGGCTATTGTACAAAATGCGGAGGATTGGAATTGTGGGAGATATAGCAGTTTGGATCGGAAATTGGCTTGCTGAAAGAAGACAGAGGGTGGTCGTTGATGAGAAGTGATCATCCTGGAGACCAGTTACTAGTGGTGTACCGCAAGGGTCGGTGTTGGGTCCACTGCTGTTTGTCATTTTTATAAATGACCTGGATGAGGGCGTAGAAGGATGGGTTAATAAGTTTGCAGACAACACTAAGGTCAGTGGAGTTGTGGATAGTGATGAAGGATGCTGTAGGTTGCAGAGAGACATAGATAAGCTGCAGAGCTGGGCTGAGAGGTGACAAATGGAGTTTAATGCAGACAAGTGTGAGGTGATGCATTTTGGTAGGAGTAACCAGAAGGCAAAGTACAGGGCTAATGGTAAGATTCTTAGTAGTGTAGATGATCAGAGAGAGATCTCAGTGTCCGTGTACACAGTTCCTTGAAAGTTGCCACCCAGGTTGACCGGGCTGTTAAGAAGGCATACAGTGTTTTAGCTTTTATTAATAGAGGGATCGCATTCCGGAACCAAGAGGTTATGGTGAAGCTGTACAAAACTCTGGTGCAGCCGCACTTGGAGTATTGTGTACAGTCTGGTCACCGCATTATAAGCACGTGGAAGCTTTGGAAAGGGTGCAGAGGAGATTTACTAGGATGTTGCCTGGTACGGAGGGAAGGTATTACGAGCAAAGGCTGAGGGACTTGAGGCTGTTCTTGTTCGAGAGAAGAAGGTTGAGAGGTGACTTATTTGAAACATAAAATAATCAGAGTGTAAGATAGGGAGAGCCTTTTTCCTAGGATGGTGACAGCGAGCATGAGGGGGCATAGCTTTAAACTGAGGGGTGAAAGATATCGGACAGATGTCAGAGGTAGTTTCTTTACTCAGAGGGTAGTAAGGGAATGGAACGCTTTGCTTGCAACGGTCGTAGATTTGCCAACTTTAAGTACATTTAAGTCATCATTGGACAAGCATATGGATGTACATGGAATAGAGTAGGTTAGATGGGCTTCAGAGTGGTACGACAGGTCGGCACAACTGAGGGCTGAAGGGCATGTACTGTGCTGTAATGTTCTATGTTAAAATAAAACGACCGCTTTGTAGGTCCTGCTCAGCTGTGAAACACTGCCCTTTTCTGGTTTTGGGTTTACAAACATGAGCTGTAGATTTAACTGAGCAAATTAGATTTTGATTTTCCTTCACTGTCTACCATCTGGAACTGCAGATCTCTTGTCAATGTTGGAGTAGGCTTTTAGTTTGGCTTGCCCTCTTGTATCGACTACTGTTGTATCATACTGCCAACTTTACCTTCAAAAAGAAAAAAAAGGACTACATTTGGAAAATCATTAAGTTATTGCAAATAGATCTGAGAGACCATGATGCTGCATGAAGCACCGGTGTCCAAAACTTCAGAGTCACACATTCTTTCTGCAGGCATCATTCTAGCTGTCACATCATCTTGAAACCAGATGGTGCCAACTTGTTTCGTGGTGCAGAGCAATTTATCAGAATCACATTCCATTAACTCTTCAGCAGGCATCCTTATGGACTTACTTTGTTTCCTTCAAGCAAGACTCGTGAATCAGCTCCTTGCAGCCGAGAACTGGTTTCACCACTTTGTATGCTTCTTTTCCTGTTCTTTGCAAGTTAGCATTCTGTATTTGAGCCTTCATCTTTATGTTGGCGCTTCTGGAAAAATTTCAAAGGGCTCAGCACTTCCAGTCTAACACTTACCTAACTCTTAATGGCTGCTCCCTTCTACTGTTACCTTGCTAGTCATGTTCTTCAGAGCCCCCTTTTTCTTTTCTTAAAAAGGAGGGAGGGCAGGAAACACCAAATGTAGTGTTTTGGTCTTGGCCACATCTTGACACCAGGTTCTCTCCAAATTGCTGTACAGTTGCGATGTCTCCCTGAACCACTGCGATGATCATTCTCAGCCACAAGCAATGGAGCAATATGGACCAAGGGCAGGCAGAAGGGATTAGTTTAATTTGGTATTATGTTCAGCACAACATTTTTGTTTTAAAAAAAAACTAACCCTTGTCTGTCAGTCAGTCCCCCACCCTTAACACCCTGGGGAACAGAGTGGAAGCTGAATTATATGAATCATAAATACTATGGCTACAACAGATGATCAGAGGCTGGGAATTTTGCAGTGTACAATTGATCTCCCGATTCTCACAATCTAAGACACAAAAATCAGCCATGTGATGGAATACTCTGCACTTGCCTGGATGAGCACTGCTCCAAAAGGACCCAGCTAAAGAAGAAATAAAAAAAATTCAGTCTTTTTTCTTCACCCCATCCCCATCTTCAACATTTGTTTCCTATACCTCAGTGTGCATCCAAAAGGTGCATGCAGCAAAATTGTTAAAGTTTCAGAAGCAGCTCCCAAACCTACGACAGTTCGGTGTGGGAGGACAGGAGCACAGGAGTTCAATTTTTCATCCAAGTCACACACCATTGACTGGAACTATGTTGTTGTTGCTGGCTCAAAAATCCTGGAATCTTCCTCCACCCTCCACTACCCTCCTCCTCCCTCCCACACCCCCCTCCCCCCAACAAACCCCTCAAAGCACTGGTGTACCTTCACTACAGACTATGTTATTTTGAAAGGTTGGGCTGCCAACGTTTTCTCGAGGCAACTAAAGGCTGGCTTTACTAGAGATCCCCATAAACACAAGAATTAATGCTTTGTAATCTGGAATAGGGAAAAGTTCATAAATTCTCCAGCTGCATCAAAATCAAATAGCTTTAAAAAAACTGAACAAACAAGGTCTTCATCGTTCTGTCTTTGGTGATTGTCAACCGTAAAAATATTCTGTTATGCATGACCCATGATCATTTGGGTGGGGGAGGAAGAGAAGGATTCCACAAAAGCAATTTTAACAAATCCGCCAGGTCATCCAACCAACAACTCTTGAACCCATGAGCTGGCTTTCTGAAGGCATAAAAAGCTGCAGGCCCATTAAGCTAGAGAGATACAAACTAACCATAATTAAAGGATTTTATTTTGTGGGTGGTGGCTGGGGTTGGGGTTGGCAGGTTTGGCATAACACCTGATCACTAACCTAGGAGATTGCAACCTTCCACAAAACACTTGTCCACGAAGCCAATAGGAACAGTATAAAACCTGCCAGCTTACTGGAAAATGGCTGACAGAAAGCACCAAAATCAGAATAAGGAGGAAAATACATTCATTGAAACAGAATGGAATTCACAAGGGTTAAGAAAATACAGTAGTTTGGTACAACTGACTACGGTCCCCCAAAAAAATAAATTGAACATTTGTTTAGAAAACATGCTAGTGGGCAAAAGTAATACTTTCACTCCCTGCCACTCAGTTTAAAAAAAAATGAAGCACACTTATCCTTGGACAACTGCATGGACATCAGTTTCCTAACAGACAGTACACTAACTCAACTCACCAGTGCTTCTCAAAACAGGCAAGATATACAAATAAGAAACACTGGTTTTCATATAGACTATCATTCAGGAAGGCTGACAATACATACTAATGATTCATTTGCTCCAAATTAGAGACACTGTATATGAGAATTACTCGAGCATACAGTTATATACACAAGTTAGAGAAATTTTTTTTTCCTAAATATTACAGCTATATTTTCTTGCTATAGAATATCAAGCTAATTATGCTAAGGAATTAAAACTCTTTGTAACTCCTTTTTGAACTGTCCAAAAAAGAAAATGGTTTTTAGATACACAATTACAAAAGCAGCTTCTTTTCACACTTGTAACTTCACCCAACATCGCCTGTCCCAACGAAAAGCCCAGTCAGCTTCAACATTGTTCCTTCCATAAAACACAAGATCACCTAAAACCAAAAGAAAAAAAGGCTTTCTGCTTAACCTGAACCAAGTTCCATTCACCTTCTGATCACTAACCTACGCTGGATCCAGCTTAAGACAGGTCTACAATTTAACATTCTCACCCTTTATTTTTCTATTCCTCTATGGCCTTGCCTCCATTCATTGGGGCATTCTCCAGCCTTAGAACTCAAGATATCTGCTTTCTTTTAGTTCTAGCTTCTTGAGCGCCCCAGGGTTTAACCGAAAGCCAGCTGGTAGCCATACCATCTACCAAATTCTAGGATCACCCCTCTTGTACTTCTTCAGATCACTTCACTCCTTTAAGACTGCCCCTATAGCCCAACTGTAGCTGAATTTTCAGCCTAGACCCGAAACATTGGCCTTCCTGCTCCTCTGATGCTGCTTGGCCTGCTGTGTTCATCCAGCTCGACACCTTGTTATCACAGATTATCCAGTATCTGCAGTTCCTTCGCTGTCAGATCAAGCTCTTGGTAATCAGCCCCAAATATCTGTTTCACTGTCAAATCTTACTTCTATTAGAATGCTCCTGAGATGCATATCGGCTTATTTTTTTGTGTTAAAATGTCATGTATCAACATATTATTAAGTGGGACACATCAAGTACCTTGTTAGACAAGACCTTTTCCTGCATTCAACAGCTCAAATTCTATGCTTGTAAAAACTGTTCAAAGTCCAAACTGATAATAGGGTTACTCTGACTGGTAAACAGGATTATAATCAAAAAACCTCATTGGAATGAGGGCCAGATGGATCTCATTGACAGATCATGGTTGGCTCAGGTTTACATCCCCACTCAGGGAGCCCTGGCTGATAGATGTAAAGAGAGAGGTTCAGAATGTCTCCTCAGTCCAGGGACTGACACTGAGCTGGCTAGTCAGAGCACATCTACCATGCACAAGTAAAAGATAACTTGGTAACAGGATACTGCCCTCTGTGCAGTTATTTCAGAGATGAGGAGAGAAAAAAAAAAGTTTGCTCCTGAAGAAAATTCACTCAACTTGAATTGAAGCAAGCATTTCTGGATTCATGTCTATTTGGGAAGCTTGACTTATTTGATCCTGCCAACAAAGGCCCACTAAGTGGAAGGAATGCATTATATTTTCCTGGGCAATGGCACTGCTTTTCATCTGCCCCACCGGGCAAGTCTTCTGACTGCTTGCAGATCCACATCATCTACCATCATAGGAGCCGCTCTCAAAAGGCAACAGATGTTAAAACCTTCCAAGAGTTGATGGATTTAGCTAAGGAATATTACAACCAGAAGTGTCTCCCAATTCAGAGATGTTATCAGCTTTACTCAGCAGTTTGAGAACCAGGGGAATCTGTATCAGGACTTTTGATGAGGTTAAGTCAATTGATAGAGGCATACGATTTTGGGTTAATGCTCAATGAGATGCTGAGACACCATTTGGTATGTGAGATCACTGACATAACCATGAAAGAGCACCCACCAGCTGAAGCCCAACTGGACATCAAAATGGGCACGACAACTGGGTTTGCTGTTAGAAAGTGTGCCAACCAGAGCATCAGAGTTATAAAACATCCCACTGGAAGTGGGCACCTCACCTGTCCAACTGAGATTGGAGAACACCGCTTGAGTGTAGGCAATATCCTGAGCAGGGAGACCCCAGGTCACCCCAAAACAAAACAGAGCCTTAGCCTAGTGGCTAACACATTCTTCAGGATCTGGGTCGGCAAGCCGTTGGCAGCTTCTATAACATTCAGACTCAAGGCCTGACATGAGTAAAAGAACTCAAACCATTATACAGGAAGCTGCACACCCTGGCAAGTCCACATACATGTGGCTTGGAACTGTTAAATTGCATAGATCCAAATCAAAATGGAGGTCAATGCCAGTGCGGCTGTAACAGAACCAGGATTTGCTCTGGACTCCAACCCTTACATTTACGCAAGGCCTTGGCTAGAGAGCAAGAACCTATACCAGGGAACCATTACAAATTAAGGGTACAACCCCTGTTCCTTTGAGAAAAAGTTGCAGTTACCACTGATCGTAGTAAAAGGCTCAGGGGTAAGCTTGACGGATTGGAAATTGGTTCAGAGAGATTCACCTTGGGTGGCTCAACATTTTTCAATTAGAACATGGCTGCTCGAGTGAAGATCGAAGTACCCAGACATTCTTCAGGAAAGTTCAGGGACTATCAAAGGACCAAGACGACCTTACATGTTGAGCAAGAAACAATTCAGAGATTCTGTAAAGTCCTCCCACTGATACTTGCCTTACAGGCAAAAAAGTAGAGTCAGAAAACAAGAGGCTGGAAAGCAAAGGAATCATCCAACAAATGCAGTTTGCACAGCTAGGTAGTACCAACTGTAAAGCCTGATGGCTTGGTTCACCTTTGTGGGGATTTTAAGCAAGTGTAAAGTGCTTCTCACAACTGTATAAATACACAATTGTTCACACAGACCTTGTGCACAAAACCAGCAGGGGGCTGTCCCTAAGTTGGATATGAGCTACACCTACATGAGGAGTCCCAGATGTATGCTACAATTTGTAGCCATAACAGTTTGTACCAATATATGAGACTACCATTTGGGATATCTCAGTCTGTGCCCTTTTCCAGGGGAAAATGCAGAATATTTCACAGGGGATACCCCAAATTGCCATTTATCTGGATGATATGCGAATGAAAGATCAATAAAGAACACTTGGACAGTGATTAAAATGTTCCTCCCAGGTGGGCATATGCCTTAGAAGAGGGAAAAAAAGGTGAGCTCCAGACACCCCAAATGACCTACTTGGGTGAGTGTTAAAACCAGGTTACACCCATCAGAAGATAACATGAGGGTGACCAAAGGAGCTCCCGTTCCCATGTCTGTTGTGAAGCTTAAGCATTTCTTTGGATCAGAGAATTATTATTATGGGAAGATTTGATTTATTGTAGTCACATATGTCCTAATACAGTGAAAAGCTTTGTCTTGCAAGCAGTACAGGCAATTCATAGCAAACAAGGGTCTACAGATCATAGTGAGGCATACAGCAGGTGCGCAAAGAAGTCACAGTCCATTCAGTCTAACAACAGGGAAGCAGTCCTTGCTGTGTTCAAACTTCTGTACCATCTGCCTGATGAAAGAGAATGTGGGAGAGCACTGACGGGGTGAAAGGGCCTTTGACAATGTTGGCAGTCTTTCCACAAGATGGGCTACAGTCCCGGACACACCATTAGTGTTTACGTCATGACTCAGAGGAACTGAACCTAGGCAAGGTCATCACAGGAGAAGCTAGAAGGAAAAACCAACATCCCTGCATTTAATAGGGAAAGGTTATGACTGGAATGAGGGCTGGTGGATCTCATTGACAATTCTTGACTGGAGTTAAACAGCCATTTAGGGAGCCCTGGTTAACAGATAAACAGGAGATTCAGAAGGTCTCCTCAGTCTAGGGTCCGATTCTGAGCTGGCTGGAGCCCATCTACTGTGCACATGTAAATAAAGGATGACATAGAACACAGAACAGTACACTATAGCGCAGTACAGCCCCTTCAGCCCACGATGTTGTGCCAAACTTTTACACTAATCCTAAGATCTCTCTAACCCCACCCCTACCTGATACTACCATCTATACGCTTATCTAATGGCTGCTTAAATGCCCTAACAAGGCTAACTCCACTAGCCTCTCCAGCAATGCATTCCATGTCCTGACTTCTCTGAGTAAAGAACCTACCTCAGACGTCTCCCCTATATCTACCTCCACTCACTAGGTGGCAAGACATGGGCCTCTGCAGTTATTACATCTAGCTTGAACCTCACTGAAGTGGCACTGAAAAATAACCAACAGTTCTGCAACGTCAGGCTAACTGGCCCAGAATTCCTGTTTTCTTTCTCCCCCCCCTCCTTACCTTCTTTTACAAGTAGTGGCATTACAGGATTTTCGGGCCTTGGAGATTTATCAGTCTTAATTTCTCCAACACTGTTTCCCTACTAATTCTGATTTCATTCAGTTCCTCCCCTTCACTAGGCCATTAACCCAAAATATTTGGGATGCTATCTGTCCTCTTTAGGAGGCATAACCAGTAATATGCACTTAAACGGTCCATCATCTCTTTGATTCCCCATTTGTAAAAAACTTTTCTTGTTTCTGACTGTAAGGGGCTTCCATTTGTCTTCACTAATCTTTTTCACTTCAGATAATTACTGAAGCTTTTACAATGCTGCCTAGTGGCATTATCACTAGAACATTATTCCAGAGACCCAGGTAACATTCTGGGGAGCTGGGTTTGAATTGCACCAAGGCAGATGGTAGGATTTGAATTCGATAAGATATCTGGAATTAAAATTCTAATGATGACCATGAATCCGTTGCCGATTGTCGTAAAAACCCTCACATGGTTCATTAATGTTCTTTAGTGGAGGAAACTGCCACCATTGCCTGGTCTGGCCTACATGTGACTCCAATGTGTCTCATTCTGAACTGCCCTCTGGGTAATTCAGGATAAGCAATAAATGCTGCCTAACCAGCAACACCCTCGCAAACCAGGCCAAGATGCTTCACAGGTGTGAAAATTAAGCCAAATTAATTGGTTATTAAACAGTTAACTACATAAGGAGATGTTAAAAAATTAGAAATCAACATTTCAAGAGAGCCCAATCTTAACAAGTGCTTTGAAGTAGTAGAGAGGGGTGAAAAAGTGGAGAAAATTAAAGAGGGTGTTCTAGAAGAAGAGGTCAACAGAAAGCAGGGTAGCTAAAAGACGTCAGAAGAAGAGCACAAACGTACAAGATGCCAGAATTGAAGAGGTATCGGAAGATTGTCAGATTGGAAGAAATGACAGACAGACAGAGGCCAAGCCCATTAGAACATAGAACATAGAACAGTACAGCACAGAACAGGCCCTTCAGCCCACAATGTTGTGCCGACCATTGATCCTCATGGATGCACCCTCAAATTTCTGTGACCATATGCATGTCCAGCAGTCTCTTAAATAACCCCAATGACCTTGCTTCCACAACTGCTGCTGGCAACGCATTCCATGCTCTCACAACTCTCTGCGTAAAGAACCTGCCTCTGACATCCCCTCTATACTTTCCACCAACCAGCTTAAAACTATGACCCCTCGTGCTAGCCATTTCTGCCCTGGGAAATAGTCTCTGGCTATCGACTCTATCTATGCCTCTCATTATCTTGTATACCTCAATTAGGTCCCCTCTCCTCCTCCTTTTCTCCAATGAAAAGAGACCGAGCTCAGTCAACCTCTCTTCATAAGATAAGCCCTCCAGTCCAGGCAGCATCCTGGTAAACCTCCTCTGAACCCTCTCCAAAGCATCCACATCTTTCCTATAATAGGGCGCCCAGAACTGGACGCAGTATTGAAGTATATAAAACGCAAGGTTGAAAAATTTGAAGTTGGGTGAGTAAACCCCAGGCCAAATGAATTGGGAATTGTATTAGTAAACACCCAGAAAGGAGAATTTTGAATCAAAAACAGAAATTGCTGGAGAAACTCAGCAGATCTAGCACCATCTGAAGATACAGCAGCGCCAACCTTTTGGGACCAATGACACTTAGTCAGAACCTTACTTCAGGTTTAACAGAGTTCAAGGTTGTTCAGGACAATTCCTGTTCTAACAAAAACAAACTGAAACAGCATTTCATCAGGACCTGATCACAGAACAGTGACGTGAAATTTTCAACGATTCAATTGATGACTTGGATGATAGCACACCATGACAGCAGATATCCTAGTAGGTGTAGTTAAGTATCAACAGCAAAAGGCATCAATAAATAATTAGAAGTTCAGGGCATCCTACCAGACTACAAGGCTACTCTCATGAGCGATGGCTACTAGTGGTTTACCAAGAGTGATCACACTTCAAGGCGAGGGGAAAAGGTGCAGGGAGAATGTCCTTCATAGTAATCTCAACTAGTGCAAGAATTAAACTCTCACTGTTGGTAATAATCTCAAGGAGCCAACTGAGCTAACTAATCCCTAGAATGACCTTACACAGGTGGTGAATGCAGAGTTTGAAAAGCTGACCTCCGAAGTTCATTAGTAAATGAGACAGTCACTTTTTAAACAATAAAAGACAGTTTAACAATGAGGAAAACACTACAGCTCGTATCCTGCAAAAAAGCTGATACAGCATCTAGGAGATCCCGCCACACTGTTGCAGATCAAAATCAAAATCAAAATACAAACAGGCTTTCACGTGCACGCAACTAACTGCGATGAAGTAGCAATTCATTTCACTCTTGGAGAGACTAAGCAGTAAAACGGCAGCAATGGGTAACAAATATTTCTCTGCAGATGGTCAACAACATTCGCTCCCTCCAGACCCCATTCAGATACACAGGGGCAGCAGCTTTCTGGTCAGACACCACACCCAGTACAGCACCCACCTCTGTCCATCCTCCCAGTCACCCAGTGTCCTTCCAACCGAACATATTATTCAGGACATAAACCCCCATCTTCTTGGCCTCAGCTCTAGCGGTGAAGCTGTCAATGAGCTGCTGGCTACACCCTCCGCCGGCCGAATGTGGCGATCAGTGGGGCCAAGCCAGGTGGCATGGTATTCCGGCCAAGGCCGGCAGCCGGCACCCCCCCCAAATCTCAGTGTGCATGTCTGTGTGGCCAAGTCTCCCTGGCTGGACTCACGCTTTCAGGGGGCTGGTTCTGGTGCCGGTGCCAGGACTAGGACTGGGAACCTGAAGCACGGTCGCCATCTTGCTCCAATGGAAGTGAACAGCCGACTGCGGACTCATACAGTCAGGCTACTGCCAATCAAAGCGCAGCACAGCATTTGGGGGCGGAGACACAGCACTCATTGGTCACTATCAACCCACAGCTTCGCCCTCTTTCCATTGTCAGTGCGCCCACTGAGGGACACCGGACACTGTACCACTCTGGACCGACTTTGCCGACCGTATAACGTTGGACACTGTGCCTGCTGTCCAACGCTGGACATTACGCTCGCTACACAACTCTAGACACTGTATCCACTGCCCAACACTGGAAACTGTATCCATTGCTCACAGTTAGAGACTGTACCCACTGCACAACACTGAACACTGTGCCCACTGCCTAACACTGGACACTGTGTTTACTGTATAACACTGGGCACTGTACCCATTCCACAGCACTGGGCACTTTATCTACGGAATTAACTACAAGCCCGACAAACTCCATACCACTGCTCACTACCTTCTTCACTGTATCCTATCAACAACATTGTAAATTGTATATAGTCTAATATACTGGACACTGCAGCTATTCCACAACACTGGATACCATGCTCACTCCAAAGCATTTGCCACTGTATCTACTCCACGGTCTTGTACATTATACCCATTCCACAGTTTTAGGCACTGTAACCATAACGCAGCATGGTGCACCGTATCCACACAATGGTATTGGGCACTGTATCCAATGCACGGCACTGGGCACAGTGTTTATACTGTGCAGCACTGCACATGGCATTATCAGAACAGCACTGCACACTCTACCCACTCCAAGCGCTTGACAGAATGCACACTGATCACTATACCTATTCCTCAGCATGAAACCATTTCACTACACCACACTGTACACTGTGGCCATTCCACAGCGCTGGGCATTGCATCCACTCGACAACACTGGGGACTGTATCCATGTTCTCCATACTCTAAAAATCAAACACCACTATTTCCAGAATTGTCAGGCACATGAAAAGTTTTAGTCAAACTATCCTAAGTTCCTAATTTACCTGACTGATGAATGCAGGTTTAAAGAAAACATACACCAGGTTCTGTACTTAACAAGAAAGTATCTGTCATTATAAGCAATTTAACTTTGAACAATGGCAATTAGGAAATATGAATTGCTTATAACTTTAGAACTCAACTCAATCAATTCAACGTATCATTCTCCACCACTTCCGCCATCAGCAATTTGACCCCACTACCAAAGATATATTTCCCTCCCCACCCTTATCTGCTTTCCAGAGGGACAGCTCTCTCCACAATTCCCTCGTCCACTCCACACTCCCACTAGCCCCACCACTTATCCCTGCAACTGCAGGAAGTGCTACACCTGCCCCTATACCTCCCACCTCACCTCCATCCCAGGTCCCGAGAAAACTTTCCACATTAAACAGATGTTTGCCTGCACATCTGCTAATGTGGTCTATTGTATCCAGGTCATTTATAAAAATGACAAACAGCAGTGGCCCCAAAACAGATTCTTGCGGTACATCACTAGTAACTGAACTCCAGGATGAACATTTCATATCAGCCACCACATGATTTTCAAAACTACAGGCATCTCTTTACTTGATCTCCTTGGTTTAAATCCCTATCTTTCTTTTTTAGTCCACAGACCAAAGTAAAAGAAATAAAAGGATCTGGTCTTTACAACTTCATTGGGCTCTGTACCCATGCCACAGGACTGACAATGTACCCACTCTAGGGCAACTGGCACTGCATCCACTCCACAACACTTGAGGCTGTGCTTACCCCACAGCACTGGGCACTGTTAGCACCCCTCAGAACCAGGCACTGTGTCCACACCATAGTACATGAAGTGTCTATATTTTTACTTATCTGAATCTTTGATTAAGAATTAAAAGGGAAAATAACTTTTTAAAATCAAGGTCTGTTAAAGGATTGCTAAATTTTTAAATACAAGTAAACTGAAATTCAGTGTAAATGATGTTTACTCAGCTGTTTGTTCAAGCAATACTGCAAGCCTAGTTATAGATGACCTGGAGCAAAAAAATGTGTACAAATGGAGCTTCCTCTGGCTGACAACATGCAGCTGATTGGTTTGTGGATTAGTATATGTTAATTGATGATGAAGGCCTTTCTGTCTGTCAACAAATATACGATTTGCTTCTGGGTAGCTGAACAGCAAGGAGAGTGAAAATTTTGTCTGAAACCATCAGACCTCTGAAGAAAACGGATTTGTGTTTTCTATGCAGTAATAAGCACCTTAGTCATTAGGGGCAAGCAATAAATGCTGGCCAGCCAGTGACTCTATTGCCCCGCAAGTGAATGAAAATGAATCTGATGACAGTTTCTTTTTAAACCCTTTCTAAGTGCTGTAAACTCTGGGTTTTAATTGATAAGCCAAAGTATGGTGACCATTGTTATGGACCAGATCAAAACCCCTCAAAATAAATTAAGGAGATAGTCTAAACCCTAACCTTTTTGTATTTTAAAGATAATAAGGTAATGTATTTCAGATCCAATTCAACTGGTCAAACAAATAAATTTATTCATACACTTAAAATGTAAGAAAAAAAAAGAACTCTATTGAAATAGCGAGTTTTGAGAAGATTTGTAGCTCAGGTTGAGGTTCTGGATGTGAGTTTGCTCGCTGAGCTGGAAGGTTAGTTTTCAGACATTTTGTCACCATTCTAGGTAACATCATCAGTGAGCCTCCGGTGAAGCGCTGGTGTTATGTCCCGCTATCTATTTATCTGGTTAGGTTTCTTTGGGTTGGTGATGTCATACCCTGTGTTGGGGGTCATTTCCTGTTCTTTTTCTCAGAGGATGGTAGATGGGCTCCAAATCAATGTGTTTGTTGATGGTGTTCCGGTTGGAATGCCATGCTTCTAGGAATTCTCGTGCATGTCTCTGTTCGGCTTGTCCTAGGATTGATGTGTTGTCCCAATCAAAGCGGTGTCCTTCCTCATCTGTATGTAAGGATACTAGTGATAGTGGGTCATGTCTTTTTGTGGCTAGTTGATGTTCATGTATCCTGGTGGCTAGCTTTCTGCCTGTTTGTCCAATGTAGTGTTAGTCACAGTTCTTGCAAGGTATTTTGTAGATGACGTTCGTTTTGCTTGTGGTCCAAAACAGCAGCTAATGAATTTAAAAGACCCTATACAGACAACAAGCAAAACGAACGTCATCTACAAATACCTTGCAAGAACTGTGACTAACACTACATTGGACAAACAGGCAGAAAGCTAGCCACCAGGATACATGAACATCAACTAGCCACAAAAAGACATGACCCACTATCACTAGTATCCTTACATACAGATGAGAAGGACACCGCTTTGATTGGGATAACACATCCATCCTAGGACAAGCCAAACAGAGACATGCACAAGAATTCCTAGAAGCATGGCATTCCAACCGGAGCTCCATCAACAAACACATTGATTTGGAGCCAATCTACCATCCACTGAGAAAAAGAACAGGAAATGACATCACCAACCCAAGGAAACCTAAACAGATAAATAGAAAGCGGGACATAATACCAGCGCTTCACCGGAGGCTCACTGCTGATGTTACCTAGAATGGTGACGAAACGTCTGAAAACTAACCTTCCAGCTCAGTGAGCAAACTCAAATCCATGTGTTCAATCTCTTTTTAAACCCATGTCAACTTTAGGGGGTTAAGTCTGTAAGGATATGGTTTAATTGGAACAGCATTTCCTATATCTAAGTCATGTTAATTAGATTAGTAGTGCCCACTTCATTCCGTCATATCTCCCCACGTGATTATCAGAACACTTTCAAGTCATTTTGATTTTCTTCTGGGAGGGGACTCAGTAATTTATCCCAATTCTTTATAACTTCTTCATTGTCCAATTTAATTTGAGGAATGTCCAATTCAGAATCATCTGAGCTTGGTTCTTCATTCTGCATTGTATAATGCTGATCTTGCTAATGTCGATCTTGCCTTGCACACACCATATACAGCATAACCTGTGAGCCACTGTTAAACATCCCTGCTTATTATGATCTGCCTGTACTGCTCATAAGTCACAGGTTTCACTGTACTTAGGTATGCAGGACAATAAATAAATCAAATCAAATCAAATATTCTCCTTCTGCTTTCAAAGACATTGTCCCCACCTTCTCCTTTGAATTTGAAATTAAAATGACTTTGCAATCCAAGACTTATCTGGATTACATGGATTTCCATTATCAACCCATAATTTGGGGGATTGTAGACTGTATTATGTGCTTGTAACAAAAGTAGAATCTTGCATACAACTTGACAAATTCGTACTGGTCATTTATGTGCTACCCGCAACACCTCCTTTCTACGACCCACCAGTAATGTGAATTGGTGAACTTCTGTTCATTTTTCATCTGCCTGAATATGTGATGGCCTCCATTTCCTCATCAAGATGTCATTGTTATGATAGTAACATTCAGGGATACACTCAGATTCTTCTTCTATGTACGCTTTTTGATACAACTGCTTTTGTTTTTCATCTTGCTGTTGTAATTCAATCTAATTTCCCTGAACTAACAATATTCACTAACAATAGGAAAGATGTTGTTTCATTTGAGAGTTCAGAAAATATCTACTAGAATGTTGTCAGTGTTGGATGATTTGAGCTATAGGGAGAGGCTTAATTGGCTGGGGCTATTTTCCTTGGAACATCGGAGGTTAAGGGGGTGACCTTATAGAAGTTTATAAAATCATAAGGGGCCTGGATAGGGTGAATAGTCAATGCCTTTCTCCTTGCAGAGACCAAAACTAGATGGCATAGTTTTAAGGTGAAAAGGGAAAGATTTAAAAGGAGCCTGAGGCACAACTTTTTCACACAGAGGGTGCTGCATGTATGGAATGAACTGCGAGGGAAAGTGGTGGAGGCTGTTATAATTATAACATTTACAAAACCATTTGGATGGGTATGTGATTAAAAAGGGTTTAGAGGGTTATAGATCAAATGCTGGAAGATGGTATTAGATTAATTTAGGATATCTGACTGGCATGTATGAATTGGGCCGAAGGGTCTTTATCCATGCCGTGATCCTATGACTCCTCCTGTATCACCTCACTACTTATCAGACTCTCCAAACTCACTTTAAATAATGGAACACTTTTCTCTACGAATTTATATATTACTGCCTTTTCTGGCAATATTCCTTCTGAATTACATGCCTCCTCATCTTTCACCATCAAAAATTGACTTGCTCCTGTATCCCTTAAGATCTTCATTTCTTTACTTGCTCAAAGAACAAAGAAAAGAACAAAGAAAATTACAGCACAGGAACAGGCCCTTCGGCCCACCAACCCTGTGCTGATCGAGATTCTCTGTCTAAGCCTATCATCTATTTTCTAAGGGTCTGTATCCCTGTGCTTCTTGCTCATGCATGCACCTGTCCAAATATATCTTAAAAGACGCTAACGTGTCTGCGTCTACGACCTCCGCTGGCAAGGCATCCCAGGCACCCACCACCCTCTGCGTAAAGAACTTTCCACGCCAATCTCTCAAACTTTCCTCCTCTCACTTTGAACTCATGGCCCCCAGTAATTGAGTCCCCCACTGTGAGATAAAGTTTCTTGCTGTCCACCCTGTCTATACCCCTCATGATTTTGTAGACCTCAATCAGGTCCCCCCTCAATCTCCGTCTTTCTAATGAAAATAATCCTAATCTACTCAACCTTTCTTCATAGTTAGCACTCTCCATACCAGGCAACATCCTGGTGAACCACCTGAACCACATAGCTGAGTAAACCTTACCTTCACAAGTAAATTCTTTAAAGAGATTTGGGACAGCATGGAGGCTCATGGTTAGCACTGTTACCTCACAGCACCTGAGACTCAGTTTCAATTCCAGCCTCGGGTACCTGTCTGTGTGGAGTTTGCACATTTTCACTGTGTCTGCATGGGTTTCCTTCCATTCAATAAAGATGTGCAGGTTAGGTGGATTGGTCATGCTAAATTGCCCTCAGGATCTAGGGATGCGCATTCTAGATGGATTAGCCAGGGGAAATGCAGGGTTACAGGGATAAGATGAGATACTTTTTTGGAGGGTTGATGTGGACTTCATGGGCTAAATGGCCTATGTTTACACTGTAGGGATTCTATGATTCTGTGGAACTTACTTCTCAATCAACCCGTGATCAGGGCTGTATATTCTTTTGCAGCTTGTTAGCTTCCAATATGCCTTTTTTTGACCACTTCAACAAAATTTACTGATTTCTTCTGTTTTCCCACATCCGTCTTTCCAGTGTCAACACTGCGACTTCATGTGGCCTACTTTATTTTTGGCTATGTTGGGATTGCTCTCCAGCACTGTCCACATCACCATTATTTTTCAATTCTCCCTCTGCCATTTTAAGTTGGCTTTGAGTTTTCAGTTCCAACGTCTGAAGTTCAAAAACTCCCTATTTCTGCCTTCCTTCTCTCTTTCTCTCTTCCTTCTGCTGGGGCCTTCTGTTTTTCTTTTCCTTCTTCTTTTAATCATAATTCAAATTTTGATTTCTTGATCCCTTTCTTTTTCTTTCACCTTTGCCTCTAATTCAAGTTGCTTTTCTTTTGCAATTGAATGTTAGCCATTTCCAAAGGTTCTGATGGTATTCCTGGCAATTGTGAATACTATGCGATTTCCACAATTATCTCCCCTTTCCTCACAGACACTGGTAACTCCGACTTGAGCTTGTTTGTCAACTGTGAAAGCTTTACCTCGCTCACTGTCTGTAAAACTCCTGAAGCGACTTCTTCCAACCCCAGGAAACCGTTAGTGACTGAAAATGCCATTACACCACAAGGCATACCCTGCTTAAAACAACTAAATTCAACAACTAAAATTAAAAGAGGCTAACACATACCACTCACTGCCTTTAGTTCAACAATCCTAAACACAATCTACAATTAGAAATTTCAATCCCAAAAAGAGCCCTCAATTTGATTTGGCCCAGACTGAACCCTCTCAAAAAATATTAATAAGGTAGTTTAGACTCTATGAGATAGTAGGAACTGCAGATGCTGGAGAATCTGAGATAACAAGGTGTAGAGCTGTATGAACACAGCAGGCCAAGCACCATCAGAGGAGCTGGAAAGGTGATGTTTCGGGCCTAGACCCTTCTTCAGAAAAAGAAAGAAAAATGATTTTTTTTTCTGAAGAAGGATCTAGGCCCGAAACGACAGCTTTCCTGCTCTTCTGATGCTGCTTGGCCTGATGTGTTCATCCAGCCCCTCAACTTGACAGTCTAGACTCTAAACTTCTGTTATTTTAAAGTAAGTGCAATGTGTTGTATTCCAGATGCAGTTCCACTGGGCAAACTACCAGATTTGAAGCAAAATACACTTTATTCATACACTACAGTTAAAGTACAACAAAAGAAAAAAATGAAGAGAAGAATTGGCTTAGCTTTAACACTATCAAAATATGTAGCCAATTAATAGAACAGTAAGTATTACTAATTAACTGTTCCAATATAATAACATCTCATCATAATTTCCTTGACAAGGCAAATTCAGAAAAACAGATTGTCTCATGCAACTCCAGCTGCAGGAAACGAACTCCCAGCTTTTAGCTGTAACTGAGAGAGAAAAGTAAAACAAACAGCTTCCACATCCTCAAAACTCCAGCAGCAATTGCGATTGAAATGAAAAGTCTTGGTTCTGTGCGAGTTTGACCCCACCCATTCAGACTGCTTGTACTGTTCTCACTTTTAAAAAAATACCCAAAGCATCATAAACTGTTTTCTCTAATGGCTCTGCATTGCCTGCTCAGGACATTTGCCTTAAAATTGCTCTTCAAAACACAGCAGGAGGCAGCACACCTCTTAAAGCCATAGTATCCTCACACCATCACTATCTTGTTCTTTTATTTTTCTCATTTTAAAATTTGGAACTGTGAGATGTAGTTAAGTGTACCTTGAACATCAGCTTTTTTTAAAAAAGGAGAGAACAAACATAGATGCTTGAACTGACCTGCAAAGATAATTGATCTAAAGACATAGAACAGTACAGGCCCTTCAGCGCATGATGTTGTACCGAACGTTTTACCCTTAATCCTAAGGTCTATCTAACCTCCACCCCTACCTTATATTATCATCCATATGCCTACCTAACAGCCACTTAAATGCCCCTAATGAGGCTGATTCCACTACCTCTTCAGGAATGCATTTCACACCTCTACCACTTTCTGTGTAAAGAACCTACCTCTGACATCTCTCCTATATCTACCTCCACTCACTTTAAAACTATGCCCCCTCACAATAACTACCTCCACCCTAAGAAAAAGTTTCTGGCTGTCCACTATATCTATGCCTCTGATCATTTTGTACACCTCTATCAAGTCACCTCTCATCCTTCATCATTCTAATGAAAAAGCCCCAGTACACTGTGGAAGAATCAATGCCAAATGAATGCAATGCTCAGGGCTGGCAACTAGTTGGATGTTGAATTGGTCAATCAAGGGAGTGCCAATTCTGAAAAGGTTGGCAGAAGACATTGTGATTGAGGCTTGCAATATGGTGATGTTTGGTTTTGCTCTTACTCCAGTTACTCTCCAATTTTTGAATGATAAAAGTTGTGATAAAAGGATCTGAGACTGTAAGGAATAAGTAACTATTTCTAGAATTCTGTTGAAACTGTTTGCATTAACTAGTGTACTAACCTCTACAAAGATTATGGGGAATCACTAATTAATCTCCTTGTGGAGCTCATTGAGTATGAATTCATTTGATAATAGTCAATGGCCTGATAGTCTGCAGATTTCTCTGAGTTTGGGACGAGTTTACGTATGCCATGAGTAGGGGCTCTGTTTTAGTATTCAACAATAAACCATATTGCTTTTCAGAGATGGTAGGAACTGTAGATGCTGGAGAATCTGAGATGGCAAGGCGTAGAGCTGGATAAACATAGCAGGTCAAGCAGCATCAGAGGAGCAGTAAAGCTGATGTTTTGAGCCTAGACCCTGGCCCGAAATGTCAGCTTTCTTGCTCCTCTGATGCCGCGTGGCCTGCTGTGCTCATCCAGCATTACTCAGTGTTATCTCATATTTCTTTCCAATTGGGTTTCCTGAGTTATAGCAACCAGAGACTTTGGAATTTTATAATACAGTTCTACTTGCCTGTGTATAATCCAAGATTTGGTACTGATAATTAGAAACCGTTTATTGAACTGGCAAATTACAAGTCTTCCTTTCTGAGGAAGAGCCACTCGACCCAAAATGTTAACTCCCGATTTCTCTCCACAGATGCTGCCTGACCTGCTAACCTTTTCGAGCAATTTCTGTTTGTGACTTTGGTGAACAGCATCCACAGTTCTTCTGTTTTTTTTAAACTACAGATCTTGTTTTGTTTTAAATTTATTCCTTAACTGTATGTGTGTGAATGGGGGTAATGATAAAAGATTGGGCTTTAGATTGTAGATATTAATTAGATTACCTGTTGTTTGAGGCCTAGTTAGGAGCAATTGAGCATTTTGAAGGTTAAGTGAATATTTTAATTTCACTGTGCGGCACATTAGTGATAGTGAGGCTGATTTAGTTTTTGAAGATTTCTGAAGAAGGGTCCAGAACCGAAACGTCAGCTTTCTTGCTCCTCTGATGCTGCTTGGCCTGCTGTGTTCATTCAGCTCGACACCTTGTTATTTCTGATTTAGTTTGGCTTGCTATCATGTCGTAAGTGGGAACCAGTTATGCTGTAAGAAGAAGTTTCTTTGCATCTCAGTTGTTGCTGGTTTGATCCTTATTCTGAGCTCTCTGAGGAGTTGCAAATGGTGCTGAACATTGTGCAATCGTCATAGACATCTATATTTCTGCCGTTATAATGGAGGTAAGGTCGTTGATGAAGCAACTGAAGATGGTTGGGCCTAGGATACTACCCTGAAGAACTCCTACAGAGATGTCTCAGTAGTTAGCACTGCTGCCTCACAGCATCAGGAACCCGGATTCATTTCCACCCTCGGGTGACTGTTTGTGCGGAGTTTGCATGTTGTCCCCATGTCTGTGTGGGTTTCCTCCCACATTCCAAAGATGTGCAGGGTAGGTTGTTAAATTGCCCATTGTTTTCAGGGATGTGTAGTTTAGGTGGGTTAGAGGGAGAATGGGTCTGGGTCGGATGTGTCGAGGGTTGGTGTGGACTTGTTGGGCTGAAGGGCCTGTTTCCACACTGAAGGGATTCTTTGATCTATCTTATGGAGCTGGAATTGACCTGCAATAACCATGACCATCTTTCTACGTGTCAGGTATGATTCCAACAATTCGAAAGTTTTCCCCCGATATTCATCGATTCCAGTTTTTTGTGGGTAACCACCTGGCTACCACAGATCCACTGAATGCTACTACACATTCTAACCCATTCCATCCTGCCACCCTTCTTAACCCATTCCACCCTGCCACCCATTCTAGGCAATTACAATCCATAACCCATGCTAGGATGCCACTGTAGGAAGGAACGCATTTTATGCCATTTTTCTCTGCAATGAGAGGCACAATTGGGAAGTTTGCAGATATACCAAAATTGGCTGGATCCTTCCCTTTCAACTGTATGCTCCTCTGTAGCCCTGAGCAGTTGACCTGAACCCTGGCACCTCTCACTTTCCATCATCGAGTCTTATCAACATATTCTGGTGTGGAGCATCAGAAGATGTTCTGTACACACATGACAAGTTTGAAATTCCTCCATTGTTCCTTCATTTCTTCCTGCCAAATGAAAATTGATTGGGGCAAGTGGGAGTGGGAAACATTTTGTAGAATCTGAACACTCATTTGGAGAAATGGAATGGGGATTTACAAAAGGTTGTAGACATGCTCGCCAAGCCGGTGGGTTTGGTTGCAAACATTTCATCATCCTGGTAGGTACTGACGATGTTAAAGCCATTTACAACCAAACCCACTGATTTAGTGAGCATGTCTACAACCTTATCCACGACGCAAGGTACAAATCTTCTCAAATTTTAGGTAACAGTAAAACAGTTCTCAACACCAGTAAGGGGGGAAAAGAAACCTGTAAAATCTCCCGAAAAGTTTTGTTGTCTTTTTTGCCTTTTTAGAAGAATGTCGCTATTCACCAGACTGATTCAAATCTGATTCCAAATACTTCATAATGGGGTGCAATTACGCTCCTTCTTAACTTCTTGGAATAGCGGAAGAGTTTTAATGGTGCATAATATGCTGTCAAATTAATGCCAAGACTAGTAACAGTCACCACTGCGTATGTAAAAATGTCACAGCAACTTTAAAACAGATCAAGATATTCCACCTAAAAGCAGAAATGCAAAAGTTGTTGTTCATAATGCACCTTTAGTCTCCTTCACTAGCTGTCCATTCAAGTGTATTGAATAGCGTTGCATATGGAAGAACCTGATCCAGATTGTCAAGGAATGTTCATTACAAGTTGCATTTTAATGGTAAAATAAGTGCTAATTATTGCCAGACAAGTTCTTTTGACATGGAAATTTAATCAAAAAGAATGGCATTCTAACTCCTTCAGGTTTAATTATTGCAGAATTATTAGGTGGGGAGCTGGTTGAGTAATGACAATGAAATGAAAATGTATGTCTAAAATTGGATGGTGGTGTTCACAAATACATGCTGCTCTTGTCCTACTAGATGGTAGAAACTGTGAATTTAGTACATTTTACTGGGCAAAAGTGGTGAATTGTCGATGTGAGCGCATCTTGTATATGGTAATGTATCCACAACACTGTGCAGTGTGACAGGGACAGTGAACAATTAGAGTGTGCAGATTGGGTGCTTGTTGCTTTGTTCAAAATAACATCAAACTTCCTAAATGTCAATGCAGCTGCACTCATCTTGGTAACTGGAGAAGATTTCATTGCCTTCCAAATTTGTACATTGTTGATTCTGTGAAGTCAGGAATTGAGATAATTATATAGAATACTCAACTTCTAACCTGATTCCTTTGCACAAGTATTTACGTAACTGGTCCAAATAATGTCTGGCCAATGGTAACTTGGGATTTCAATGGTGGGATGCTGTTAAATATCAAAAACAGGTAGCATTTTTATCTTGGATTAAAGATGATGGGTATCTTAAAAGGCATCACTTCAGCCATAACGCATAGTGAGTTCTTGCGTGATTATGTTTTTTCAGTTCATTTTGTACACGTGAGTTGGAGCATAAGTACAACAGCCAATCACATGTGACTTGTAGGTGCAGATTCTTGCACGGCCAAGAACCGCTGGGTTCTAGCATCCTGGTGCTGTATTTAAAGTCCATCCACGACTTCCTTCACCATAAGGAAGCAGAATCACTGAAGTCTGCCACTCACTAATCATCACTCAACCCCATGGATCTCTGGCAAAAGTTGATAGAAACTCAACCCATAGTTTAGCAGACCTTTACTGCCAAGGTCAGAAGGGGGAACTCCTCTTCCCCATTTGGCCTGAGTGAGATTGCAGTTCAAGTCAGTGGGTGCTCAAGATAGATAAAATTTGGGGCATAATTTGGTGAGTATATAATTGACAATACAGTCATAAAGTTTTACAACACAGAAAGTGACCATGTTAAAACAGGCTACTTCCAATTCAGCCAATTAATCAGTTTACTCTCAATCATCAGCAAAGTGATGGGTGTGGATGAAGACAGCACTAAGATGCAGCTTTGCATAGCAATACCTGCTCCTTGATGCTCAGTTTGGTTTCAGCCAAGGCCACTTGGCTCCTGACCTTATTCCAAACTGTCAAATTTGATCAAAAGAACATGACCACTGAGGTCAAAAACAGAAATTGCTGGAAAAACTCAGCAGGTCTGGCACTTCTGTGGAGGGAAATCAGAGATAATGTTTTGTAATGAACAGTGAAAAAGGGACAGCAGACCTGAAACGTTAACTCTGATTTCTATCCACAGAAGCTGCCAGACCTGTGAAGATTTCCAGCAATTTGTGTTTTTGTTTCTGATTTCCACAGTTCTTTTGGGTTTTTTAGAACTACTAAGGTGATGTGAGAGTGACTGTCCTTGAAATCAAGGAACCATATGACTGAATACAACATCAAGGAGCCAGGGGTGATGTTATAGAGGTTTATAAAAAACGTAAGAGGCATAGATAAGGTGAATAGCAAAGGTTTTTTCCCCCGAGAGTGGGGAAGGCAAAGCTAGGGGGTGAAGAAAATGATTTAAAAGGGTCCCGAGAGGCAAACTTTTCACACAGAGGGTGGTTTGAGTGTTCCAGATGAATTGATTGCTACTGTACCTGCATCGATGTTCAAAAGATATTCAGATAGGTACATGAATAGGAAAGGTTTAGAGGTATATGGGTCATATGCAGGCTGGTCTATAATTACCAGAGAGAGCTCAGAAGAGACAGGAGGAGACATGAGAAGTTGTTGGCGGATAGGGTCAGGGTAAACCCTAAGGCTTTCTATAGGCATTTAAGGAATAAAAGAATGACGAAAGTAAGATTAGGCCCAATCAAGGATAGTAGTGGTAAGTTGTGTGTGGAATCAGATGAGATAGGGCAAGTGCTAAATGAATATTTTTCAACAGTATTCACTCTAGAAAACGATAATGTTGTCGAGGAGAGTACTGAGATACAGGCTACTAGACTAGGCGGGATTGAGGTTCACAAGGAAGAGGTATTAGAAATCCTACAGAGGGTGAAGATAGATAAGTCCCCTGGGCCAGATGGGATTTATCCTCGGATCCTCTGGGAAGCCAGGGAGGAGATTGCCGAGCCTTTGGCATTGATCTTTAACTCGTTATTGTCTACAGGAATAGTGCCAGATGACCGAAGGATAGCAAATGTGGTTCCCCTGTTCAAGAAGGGGAGTAGAGACAACCCTGGTAATTATAGACCAGTGAACCTTACCTCAGTTGTTGGTAAAGTGTTGGAAAAGGTTATAAGAGATAGGATTTATAATCATCTAGAAAAGAATAAATTGATTAGGGATAGTCAGCACGGTTTTGTGAAGGGAAGGTCGTGCCTCACAAACCTTATTGAGTTCTTTGAGAAGGTGACCAAACAGGTAGATGAGAGTAAACCGGTTGATGTGGTGTATATGGATTTCAGCAAGGCGTTCGATAAGGTTTCCCACAATAGGCTGTTGTACAAAATGCGGAGGAATGGAATTGTGGGAGATATAGCAGTTTGGATCGGAAATTGGCTTGCTGAAAGAAGACAGAGGGTGGTAGTCGATGGGCGATGGGAAATGTTCATCCTGGAGAGCAGTTACTAGTGGTGTAGCGCAAGGGTCGGTGTTGGGTCCACTGCTGTTTGTCATTTTTATAAATGACCTGGATGAGGGCGTAGAAGGATAGGTTAGTAAATTTGCAGACGACACTAAGGTCGGTGGAGTTGTGGATAGTGATGAAGGATGCTGTAGGTTGTAGAGAGACAGAGATAAGCTGCAGAGCTGGGCTGAGAAGTGGGAAATGGAGTTTAATGCAGACAAGTGTGAGGTGATGCACTTTGGTAGGAGTAACCGGAAGATTCTTAGTAGTGTAGATGAGCAGAGAGATCTCGGTGTCCATGTACACAGATCCTTGAAAGTTGCCACCCAGGTTGACAGGGCTGTTAGGAAGGCATACGGTGTTTTAGCTTTTATTAATAGAGGGATCGAGTTCCGGAACCAAGAGGTTATGGTGAAGCTGTACTAAACTCTGGTGCGGCCGCACTTGGAGTATTGTGTACAGTTCTGGTCACCGCATTATAAGAAGGATGTGGAAGCTTTGGAAAGGGTGCAGAGGAGATTTACTCGGATGTTGCCTGGTATGGAGGGAAGGTATTACGAGGAAAGGCTGAGGGACTTGAGGCTGTTTTCATTAGAGAGAAGAAGGTTGAGGGGTGACTTAATTGAAACATATAAAATAATCAAAGGGTTAGATCGGGTGGACAGGGAGAGCCTTTTTCCTAGGATGGTGACGGTGAGCACAAGGGGGCATAGCTTTAAATTGAGGGGTAAAAGATATAGGACAGATGTCCGAGGTAGTTTCTTTACTCAGAGAGTAGTAAAGGAATGGAACGCTTTGCCTGCAACGGTAGTAGATTCGCCAACTTTGGGTACATTTAAGGCGTCATTGGATAAGCACATGGACGTACATGGAATAGTGTAGGTTAGATGGGCTTGAGATCGGTATGACAGGTCGGCACAACATCGAGGGCCGAAGGGCCTGTACTGTGCTGTAATGTTCTATGTTCAAGTGAGACTTGTTTAGTTTGGGAAACTTGGTTGGCATAGATGAGTTAGACTGAAGGGTCTGTTTCCATGCTATATGATCTTATGATTCTATAATTGGGGTCAAACTCTTGAGTGATGGAGTCATATTTGCCATGAAAGAAGATGGTTTTGGTTGTTGGAGGTCAGTTATCTCAGCTGCAAAACATCTTTGCATGAAATCCTCGAGATGGTTGTGCCTAGGACATACTATCTTCAGCTGCTTCATCAGTGATCTTCCCTCCATCATACGGTCAGATGTGGCAATGTTTGCTAAGGATTATACAATGTTCAGCACCATTTATGACTCCTCAGACGCTGAAGCAGTTCATGTTCAAATGCAGACATACTTGGACAATATCCACACTTGGGTGATAAGTGACAAGTAATGTTCACACCACACAAGTGCCAGGTAGTGACGATCACCAGCAAGAGTGAACCTAACCATTGCCTCTTGATGTTCAGTGGTATTGTCATTGCTGAATCCCCCAGCATCAACATCTTGATGGTTACCATTGAACATAAAGTGAACTGGGCCAGCCAAATATTACTACAAAAGCAGGTCAGGGGGTCAGAATTCTGCATCTGCTGACTCCCCAAAGCAAGACTACTACCTGCAATGCTCAAGTCAGGGATGTGGTGGAATACTCTCCACTTACCTGGATGCAGCTCCAACAACATTCACAAAGCTCAAAGCCATTCAGAACAGTGCAGCCCTCTTAGCAGGCCACCATCTACAAATATTCACTCCCTTCACCACTGGTGCTTAGTTGCACCAGTGTGTACTTTCTATAAGATACACTGTAGAAATTCATCAAAGATCATAAGGCAACACTTTCCAAACCCACAGCTACTTCCAAATAGAAGGATAAGGGCAGCAGATACATGGGAAAACCACCAACTGCAAGTTCATCTCCAAGCCACTCATCATTCTGACTTGGTAATATACTGCTTTTTGTTCACTGTTGCTAGGTCAAAATCCTGGAATTCCTTCCCTGGGGGAATTGTGGGTAAACACCCAAGGACTGGAATTAAGATGGCAGCTCATTACCACTATCTCTAGGAAAATCTGGATGAGTAAGAAAAACTAGAGCAGCCAGCAACACTCATATACTATGACCAAAAAGAAGACTGACCACAATCCTATTGAGTGGCAAAGCAAGCTCAAGGAGGCATGTGGCGTACCCTTCTTTCATGTTGATATGTTCAGTTTTGGCAGATCTCTCCGTCACCAGAACTTTCCAACAAACACCAAGATGTAGAAAAGCTGGTGGTGAGAAGGGCACGAACCAGATGATGCTACGTACATGCCCGGGCTCTGTACCAACATATTTTGCTCTCAAGATGCTATCTGACTGGAGCACACCACTCCCCAGACTAACTGGAGGACACATTTGCCCCAGACAGACTGGCGTACTCCCTTTTGAGAGAAGGAGAGATGTACAGATGGGAACATCCCTTTCCCCAGGATAGGTTGAAGCCTGGACATATTGGAGCAGTCCCACCGCCTGGACTGATCGAAGCACCCCTTTCTCCCAGTCTGATTGGAGCATTTCCTTTTCTTGGATTGAAATTTTTCATTCCTCCTTCCTCCTGTACAGATTGCAGTGTTCCTTTCTCCATGGACTGATTGGAGTAACCCCTCCCTTGGGTTAATTGGAGCAAGCCCTTCCCCTGGGCTGATTAAAGCATCTCATTCTAATGGACTGATTGGAGCACCCCCTTCTCTAAGGATGATTGAAGCACCTCTTTGCTTGGACTGATTGAAACATCACCTTCTCCTTTACAAATCGGAGTCTCCCCCTCTTCTGGACTGATTGGAGCATCCCATCTCCCTGGACTGACTGGAGAACCCTCTTCTGCTGTACAGAGTGCAGCATCCTCTTCTCTCAGGCTGATTTCCTTTCTCTGGTATTGGTTACAGCATCCCACTCTCTCTGAGTTGATAGGAGCATTCCCCTCTCCCTGGACTGATTGGAACATCCCCTTTCCCTGCACTGACTGGAGCACCTCTTTTTCCTAATTGATTAGAGCATGATACGGAATATGATATTGTTGCAATCACCAAGGCATGGTTGAACGAAGGACAGGGACTGCAGCTCAACTTTCCAAGGTTTTAGGCACAATAGGGTCACCATGCTGATGGAAAAAGAGACTCACTAGGAGAAACTCAGAGAGATAAAGAGAGTGCGACACACTCAAAGAATCTCACAAGACACTGAGAAAGAGAGTACGAGACACAGAATCCTCACAAAGAGAGAGAAACCTACAGACAGAGATTCACTGAGGGAGACAGAGAATGACTCACAGTGAGAACAACACTCAGAGGATGACTCAGAGAAAGAGAGAGACATAAAGAGTCACAGAGAGAGACTCACAGAGAAAGAGAGAGAAAGAATGTAGTTCATATAGAATATGAGTTCCTTAATTGTGGATGTTAGCCTGGTCCAATCAGGGAGCCCTGGCTGACAGATATATACAGGAGTATCAGGGGTTCTGTTCACTCTAGGAGCTGGCTCTAAGCTAGCATGTATCATGTACATGCAATAAAGGGTAACTTGGGTGACAGGATATCGGCCTCTGTGGGATTATTTCAGAGAGGCTCATGAGAGACAGAGAGAGATCGACTGGGAGAGTCTTGTGGAATGTCATTAATTGCACAAGAGGTCATTTTCCTCATTGAATCTGTGTTGGATTCTATTATAGCATTCCAGTTCAGCCCATTCCTCTGCTCTGTCCCTGTAGGCCTGCAAAATTTTTTCCTTCAAGTGCTCATCCAATTTCTTTCTGATATTCTGATTTCCTTCTTACCTGCCCTCCTCTCTCATCCAGAATTGGAAAAGTCCATCAATTTTGCTTCCAATTTCCACCCTGCTCTCACTTTCACCTGATCTATCTCTGACTCCTCCCTCCTCTTCCCCAAACATCTCTGTTCCCATTTCTGGGGATAAACTGGCCACTAATATCCATTATAAATCCACCGACTCCCATAGCTATCTGGACTACATATCCTCACACCCTGCTTCCTGTAAAGACTCTATTTCATTCTCTCAGTTTGTCCTTCTCCACCACATACGTCACCATGAAGCCAACTTTGACAAGGGAACCTCTGAAAGGTTCACCTTCTTCTCAATCAAGGATTCCCCAGCACTGTTTCAACTGGACCCTCAACTGGGTCTGACCCATCTCCCGCATTCCACCCTCACCCCTTGTCTTCCCTCCCACAATAGCAGTAGATTCCCCTTAGCCTTACCTACCGTCTCATCAGTATCCACATCCAGAACATCATCAGCCACTATTTTCACCACCCCAGTGAGATGTCATCAGTGGACACGTATGCCCTCCCTGACCTTATCTGCTTTTTATATGTATCGTTTCTTCCTGGACACTCTAGTCCACTTTTCCTTCACTCCCAATAACTCCCGCAGTCCCATGGCACCTTCCCCTGCAACCACTAACACCTGCCCATTTACCTCTTCCCTCACGAGTATCCAAAAGCCTAAACATACCTTCCAGGCGAAGGAGCACTTTACCTGCACTTCCCATAATCTACTCTACTCCATTCGCTGCTCACGATGTCATTTTCTCTACATTGGAGATATGAAATTCAGATTGGGTGACCACTTCACAGAAAATCTTTGTTCTGCTGAACTTCCAGTTGCCTGCCACTTTAACACTCCACCCTGTTCCCTGGCCAACATCTCTGTCTCAGACTTGCCCAATATCAAATGCAATAATTTTAGGGTCTGAACTTCCATGTCCTAGCCGCCTACCCCATATACCACATCTTGTTATCGCATAACCTGCCATTACACACTACCTATTGTTAGGCACTAACAGTCTCCATTAACAGCTATACACCGTCATAGCTAGATTGTTATCAATTCTTTTGTCTGTCCAACTGTTCTTCTTTCTCTTTGGGCTCTATCCCCACCTATGTTTACTCCATACTCCCTCCCCTGACCCTATCTTCTGCATATAAACCAACATTTTCCTAGCTACCGTCAATCCTGAGGAAGGGTCACTGGAGCCGAAATGTTAACATCTATGTTCTGCTTAGCTTCAAGCTGCCTGCCACTTTAACACTCCACCCTGTTCCCTGGCCAACAGCTCCATCTCAGACTTGCTGCAATGTTCCAATGAAGCTCAGTGCAAGCTGGAAGAACAATACCTCACTTTCCACTTGGGGGACTCTGTAGCTTTTTGGACTCAATATCAATTGCAATAATTTTAGGATCTGAACTGGTCCATGTCCTAGCCGCCTACCACACACACCAGGTCTTGTTATCACATAACCTGTTAATACACTACTTATTGTTAGGCACGGACAGTCTACATTAACAGCTATACATCTTCTTCCCAGACACTGCCAGACCTGCTGCGCTTTTCCAACAACTTCTATTTTTGTCCAAAATCCTGTGTATCCATTGTCAAGCTTCTTCAAACAATATTTATTTACACTGTACACGAGATTCTTGCAATAGTTGTCTCTTTTCTAAGCTATTCCAGTTCTAACTTTCTCTCATATGACTACTGAGGCGCATACCGCTAATGCTCATCTGCATGTCTCTTAAACCTAATCTCCACATCTTCTTCAGATTATCACAAGATGAGACCATTTTTTAACAAAAGGCTGGATAGAAATTGACATGTCTACAACCAACAACTAGCAGTTTTCAGTTGATTCAAGCCATTTTCCAAACTTACAAAAATGCTATAAACGGACTGGGGCTGTTAACAAATAAAGAATGATAACTGCTGGCCCACATTTTTGATGAGAGAACCCCAGAGTCTACAATTAAGAATCCTTAACCCAAAGTGACCTGGCCATTGCCTCTGTGTGCATAATATAAATCTTCTCTGGGTGTTTTAAGTACAGATTAGTTTGAGACCTTAGACAACTACACTGTTACAGTAGTACTCTGTACTTCTAAAATTTAACATTGTGTGGTATAGTTAATTAGTTGTGTACTTTGTATTCTTGCACAGTTGGTGTGTATAATGATCGGCAATAAAGTTAGGGAGTTGAAACCACATCTTCGACTCATTTGTCCAGTCATGCTTATTGTCTTTAAAACAAGGGCTTATATGGCAACAAGTACATTCTCAGTTTCCATGATATTTTTTGAAAGTATTTTCTTAACATTGACTGAAAAGATATAACTGAAAGAATTTCAATCCCACCATCTCCCCTCAAAATCTGGTGTTCACTGACTTCATCTTGGGGAACATTAGCACCTGCAAGTTCTCCTCCAGGCAATGCACCATCCTGACTTAGAAATATATGATCGTTCCTTCAATATCACTAGGTCAAAATCTTGGAATTCCCTCCCCAAGGGCTTTGTGGGTACAGTATACAGACTGCAGAAGTTAAAGAAGGCAGCTCACCACCACCCTCTCAAGTGCAGCTAGGGACGGTCAATAAGTGTTGGCTAGCCAGCGGCACCCATGTTCAAGGAGTGAATTGAAAAACACAATTCAACCTTTGGAATGGTCACACGTTATTTTACTGACCTTGTTGTTTAAAGTACTGCAAAAAGGTGATGACTGTAAGTTAATCTTCATTCAAACTTTTAGCAACTGACTTGGGTTTAGAGTATCATCCCAAACTTTATGATACTGAAAGGAACAATTGTCTCTGGGTTATTGCAGAAGGATCAAGACTGGCTGGTATGTACAAACAGGATGTTTGGATTTTTCTTGGATAGAATTTGATTGGACTCAGCAGTACATTTTCACAACATCATCTGTGGAAAAGGTTATTTGGAAATGAAACGTAGTTGAAGATAAATAATTGAATATGAGCTGATGAGTATCATTGTTCCTTTTCCTGAGCAGCACAATGACGGTTTGGGGTTCCTGTGCAATATTCTTGCATTTAGATCAGAGTAAAGCATCTGGGTGAATGCAGAGTATTGGATCAATCCTTCAAAAGACTCAGACATGAATGTGATTTTTGGGTGAATTTCTCTCCAAACATTGTCCAAACACAGTCCAAACACTGAAAGATTTGCTGTTACAACTATGCCTGTGTTTGTGGCTAATCATTCAAGAAACTACAGTTGAGGGTAAATCACCGCAAACAACTTTATATTCAGCTACTTATTAAGAAATCTCGCAGTCTTGTAAACTTTGTCGCACGTAGCAAGGAAAATAGCACGTCAAGTAAGCAAGTTAAGCCTCACAACTCAACTAGGCTGTTATTCAGTTAATATTGGAATTTAGCTAGGATTCCAACCAACTTTTTTGTCATCCATAGACTCGCTGGCCATACTTCCCATGTTTTTATCCAAACTGTTTATATGGAAGGCTATCAACACTAGGCCCGGAACCAATCCTTGTAGTACATTACTGGTTGCAGGCCTGTGGTCTGGGTGACAGCTCTCTGTTTCTACTGCCTTTTGTTTCCACTGTCTGGCCAATTTTGCGCCTGATTAGTTGGTTCTCTCTGGGCCCCATGTGGTATGGCCTTGCTGGCTAGTCTGCCACGCAGTGCCTTGCTGGGGTCTGTGTGAATGGAGTATGCTGCACTACCCTCATCTACCTTCTTGGTCACCTCTTCAATCAGGCTTGTAAGGCATCATTTCCTGTTTGAAGGGCTATGGTGGGTGTCACTGGTTGGTACTTTCCTTTCCAGATATATGTGGTTCTTATCTGTTGAAGTTCTCTCCAACAGCTTTCCCCCCATTGACATTGGGCCTGCTGGTCTGTAGATCCCACACTCTTCCTTGCAGCCTTTCTTGGATGGTGTCATGGTATTGGCTACCCTCCGGTCTTACAGCCCCTCACCCTTGATGATGGTGCATGTATCTTCATTAGGGGCCACACTAAACAATTGGTGATACAGTGGAGAATGGCTTCTAAAAGTACAATGAGATCCTAATCAACTGGGCCAGTCGATTGAGGAATGGCAGATGGAGTTTAATTCAGATAAATGAGAGGTGTTACATTTTGGTAAAACAAAGCAAGACAGGACTTACAGAAACAGGCTCTTTGGCCCAACAAGTCCAATTCGACGCTCAGAGCATCCCAACCAGACCCATTCTCCATAACCCACTTAATCTGGACATTCCTGAACACTATGGGCAATTTCTCATGACCAATCCACCTAGCCTGCATATCTTTGGACTGTGGGAGGAAACCGGAGTACCTGGAGGAAACCTACACAGACATGGGGAGAATGTGCAAATTCCGCATAATCAGTCACCAGAAGTGAGCTCAGGTCCCTGGTGCTATGAAGCAGCAGTGCTAACCACTGAGCCACCATGTAGGGTCTTGGGGAGTGTTGTCAGAGGTAGACAGGGTGGTGAAGAAGGTGTTTTACATGCTTGGTGTCATTAGTCAGTGCACTGTGTACAGGATTTGGGATGTCAGGTTATAACTGGACTAGACTTTGATGAGGCCATATTTATAGTACTGCATATAATTCTGGTCACCGTTATCGGAAGGATGTTACTAAACTGGAAAGGGTGCAATAAAGATTTACAAGAATGTTAACAAGACTGGAAAGTTTGAGTTATAAGGAGAAGTGGGATAGGCTGAGGCTTCTTTCTCTGGAGCATAGAAAGCTGAGGGGTGACTTTACAGAGGTGTATAATATTATGAGGGGCATAAATAAGGTGAATAGCCAAGGACTTTTCCCCAGATAAGAGGAGGCCAGAAGTAGGTTTAAGGTCAGAGGAGAAAGATTTAGAAGGGACCTGAGGGGCAACTTTTTCACACAAACAGTGGTGCATATGTGCAAAAAGCTGCCAGATAAAATGGAGGCTGAGAAAGTAGAATATCGTCATGGGCTTCAGAATTGCTCAGACATCTTCCTGCACGTGCAGTGTTCATACGTCTGTGAGATTTCATCAGGCTTAGTCTGGATAAAGACAATTTGGAGATCATTGTTATCATTGAGGGTACATTTGAGGGTATCAGTATTTCCATTACTCCTTTGGCAGCGACATGTAGTGGTCCTTTATGATTATTGGAAACAATCATCAAGGAATTATTTTGATTTCACAAGATGTAGATGAGTTGATTGATATCATTAACACTGTAGGTGAGTGTTGCTACAAATTTGCCTTTAACTGGATGAGTTTTACCTCCAAGACCCTGGATGGCTGTTTGCAATACAATGATGAGCCATTCTTCAGTGACAGCAATGTTCCCACTTCCTTTAATTTTATTTTCAGTTCTACAGACCTCCGAGGTTTGAAATTAGGATTCGATGCTGGAAAGGGCATACCTGAGTGTTGTGACTTTCAAGGTCAAAAATCCTGATCTAGATTATTGACTTCTATAGAAACAATGATTCCCACTTGACTGGGAAACTGTCATTTCATCAGACGCAAAAACAGCTGGCTGAAGGGTGAGCATGCGACCAGACATCAACTGCTCCATCAGCGGAGGCCAGTGGTGGCTTTTGTCTTGAGGTGGCGTTGGCCCAGCATCCGAGGAACACTTCCTTCACGGGACTGGCAATTAAATTGGTCCTTGGGCAGCTTCTGTCGAGTTTAGCAGCCCAGGATTCCAGCAGCTGCTTTCAGCCCGGTATTCCAGCGGTCCAGCCTGGCAGTCTTGCAGCCATACTTCTTTTTCCTGAGTGCAGGAGCCGGAACTTGAACTAAGATGGACTTTGCCTTAATTTTTTTTCTTATCTATGTTTTCTGTTATTAACTTAGCACCGTGGCATGGCGGCTTAAACAATTTTTATTGTAAAAAAAATGACAATAATTATTCTATTCTAAAACAGACTAATTAAGTGTCAAAGTTTGACGCTGTGCTTTATTCTCCATAGCCTTACCATCATGTACCATGAAATAATGTGTCGATTTAAGTCACTAAGATACCTAATCAGAGTTTAATCAATAGCTAATGAATTGTATGCGAAGGTGATGAAACAACAGCTTTCTTCTTCACGGCCACAGGTAAAGCTTACTCACCGGGTCAAGAAGAGAACAGTTGTTCTTCCAGCCGATTGCTGTTTAGCAGTGATACAAAAGCGAACTGCAGATTCTGGCAATCTGAAATAGAACAGAAGAAACTGGAAATCCTCAGTATATCAGGCATGATCTGTGGAAAAAGAAACAGAGTTAATGTTTCGGGTCTGTAATCTTTTATCAGATTGCTCCAATGAAAGATTATTGACTGGAAATGTCAATTCTGTTTCTCTCCACATTTGCTGAATATTCTCAGTATTTCACTTCAAACATCTGCCTGCACTAGATATACTGACAGTCCAGGCTCACTTCTTTTCCAAAGGTTCTGCCTATGGCTGTAAAACCAGTGACGTGGATAGTGCCACTACAACTTTAATGACCCCCATCCCTCCTGTACAACTCTCTCACCTCATGCAGCTTCATCTCGTACACATCTCACCTCCTGTCCCTCTCTCCCCTGTGGGCATGTTAATCCACCACAGCACACCATGCTGCCATGGATGATGATGAACTTACTCTTCTAATGTACTTTATGATGCATCTAATGTACCTCCCATCCTTGTCAATTTCAAACTATGAAAGGTTTAATGAAACTGAACCCACACAAGATCATTGCAAATGTCTACTACAGGGAACTGAGATGGCAATAGCAATTAGAGAGGTTTAATTCAGAAAGAATGCTGTAGAAGATCACATATTTTTCCTTTTTCAAACTATGAACAGAATTTGTAAGTTGGACTACTATAAACCTGAAATAGCAGGAATATTTTGCAAGTTAAAAAATATAGGATCATGCAGCCTATACTTTTAGCTGTGCAAGCCAATGATGCTTTTTGAAGAAGTGAAAGAGATCAGATGAACTGAATGCCACTAAGTATCTTTGAGTTAAGGAAATTTTGATTAATTGAGTTGCAGTTTGTTAAAAAGCGATAAATGCAAGGGCAGCTAGAGACATCTAGAACATATGAACTAAAAGAATCTTTCTCTCCCCTTTTCTATCTTAGAAAATAGAGTGAAAAAGCAACATGGTTAAAATAAAGACTTCTAACAAAAGACCTAGGTCCACTGTATCAACGATCAAACTGAAGAAGTACCACTTTACAGACAGCAACATGTCATTCAGTGCTAAAACTCAAGAGCAACTGTCTGAGAAAATTTATCTCTGAAATGTGGACTTCTAGTCTTCAGAATTCTGCATACACTATATCCTGAATCCACCATAATATGTGCTAAACCATCTTTTTGTCTATCTTAATTGTGAATGAATGTGTATATATTTTGGGATTCTAAACAGGTATTGTTACACTCCATGATGGATGACAATAAGTCGTTATTTTCCATTTGTGTGTTAATGTTGAAACTGGCATGAATTCCTTTTGTTGAGAATAGCAGTGAGTGAGGCAAATTTGTCATCTTGGTGGACCATTTGGAATTTTATACATTTTGTAATGGATTGTGGAAAAGTCAGGCACAATTATCATTATCAAGGCACCCTTCCCAGAGAGGTTATAAGAGTGATTTCAGGGATATGATTTCCTGGCAGTTGGACAGCATGCATCAATGACAAAATGGGCGACAGGTGCAGTCAGAAAAAAATACAGGCTGGTATTGTGGGAATCCCCTGTGTGCATCCCATTTTGCAACTAGTGCACAGTTCTGAATGTTGATGAGAATACAAGTTCATCTGGGGAGTGTAGGCACAGCCAAATCCACGGCATCATAGGCAGCTTAGTTATAGAGGTATGCATAAAGATTGCAACAGCAATTGTGATTGGAGTTAGGGAAGCAGAGTTGTGTTTCATGGATGTAACCTTGAATCAAAGATAATGTATTTACCTTTCCTGTGCAGCAAGCTCACTGAATGGCTGCAGAGCACCGCAAGGTGGGAGGGAGAACAGCCAGCAATCATGGTCCACAGTGACATTAACAAAATCAGCAGAAAGGGGGATGTGGTATGTGGTATGCCCGAAGAATATAGAAGCAAATTGGTAAAACAGATCAATGTGTGGCAAGAAAGATGGAGCAAGTGAGAGGGTTTTTGATTTTTGGGACATTGAGAGCATTGTTGGGAGAGATAGGCACGTATTGGCTCAAAGGTATACACTTACATTCAGTTAGGACAGAGGTCCACATGGGTTGATTTGCTAGTGCTAATAGAGGTTTTCAGCTAACTTAGCACAGGGATGCAATGGCCTAGCAACATTATCACTAGACTATTAATGCAGAGACGCAGGTAATATTCAGGGGATGACAGGGGGTAGAGCTGGATGAACAGAGCAGGCCAAGCAACATCAGGGGAGCAGAAAGGCTGATGTTTCAGGCCTAGACCTTCTTCAGAAATGTTCAAGGGACCTGGGTTTGAATCTCACAATAGCAGATGGTGAAACTTGAACTCAACGAAAATCTGAAATTAAAAGTCTAATGATGACCGTGAAGTCATTATCAGGACAGACCAATCTGGTTCACTAACAGCCTTTAGGGAAGGAAATCTGCTTGTCCTACTTATGACTCTAGACTCACAGCAAACAATGAAGGATGGGCAGTGAATGCTGGTCCAGTCACCAATGTCCTCATACAGTGAATGAATAAAAAAATTATTGTAGACTAAATCTAGTTGTTGTAGGGACAGGAATAGACTGTCAAGCCTGGTCCATCATTCAATGTTGACAAAACTCCAATGCCTACCACTATCCCCATAACATTTATGACATTCGTAATCAGAAATCAAATTTTACCTTAAACATTTTCAAAGGTTTAAATCTCCAAAGGGTTAGATTAGATTAGATTAGATTCACTACAGTGTGGAAACAGGCCCTTTAGCCCAACAAGTCCACACCGCCCCTTGCAGCATCCCACCCAGACCCATTCTCCATAACCCACTTAATCTGGACATTCCTGAACACTATGGGCAATTTTTCATGACCAATCCACCTAGCCTGCACATCTTTGGACTGTGGGAGGAAACCGGAGCACACGGAGGAAACCCATGCAGACACAGGGAGAACGTGCAAACTCCACACAGACAGTTACCTGAGGCTGGAATCGAACCCGGGTCCCTGGCGCTGTGAGGCTGCAGTGCTAACCACTAGGCCACCGTTTACAACCCCGAGTAAAAAAAAATTCTCCTTATCTCAGTCCTAAGTAGCATCTCCCTTTTTAAAAATTGTCCCCCCCTAGTTAGATTCCCAAAACAGGAGAAAATCTTAACAGCATTTGAATGAGGTCACCTCTCGTTCTCAAACATGCCTAGTTTGCCCAATCTCTCTCACTGGACACTCCTGTCATCCTGGGAACAAGTCTGGTGAAACCTTTGTTACGTTTCCTCTATGGCCCAGGTGCTCTGGTTTCCTCCCTCAGTCCAAAGATATGCAGGTTAAGTGGACTGGCCATGCTAAATTGTCCATCGTGTGCCAGGATGTGCAGGGTAGGTAGACTGACATGGGGAATATAAAGATAGGGTAGACAGTAGGTCTGAATGGAATGCTTTTTGGAGGGTGGGTGTGGACTTGATGCTGTAGCTTTTGTAGGTAGTTCAAGCCTCTCAGCATGTTCAGGATCACACCTTCACCTCCTTAATATAAATTTTGTAGAACTTGTTATTTCATTCAGGGTAATTTGTTGCATAATTATGTTTTGAGTTTCATCGAATACATCTGCTCACTGAACACAGGGCATTCTATTAATCTTAAAACAGTTATGGAGAAGGACATAACTGGTCCACAGTTTCAAATTGTAAATTGGGGTAAGGCAAATTTTGGTGGAATTAGACAGTAGCTTACAGGGGTAGATTGGAGTAGTTTATTTGTGGGCAAAGGGAATTCTGGCAAGTGAGAGGCCTTTAAAAGTGTGATAGCTGGAGTTCAAGATCTCTATGTTCCTATGAGGGTGAAGAGCAAGTTTGGTAGGAGTTGGGAGCCCTGGATGACAAGACATGTGGTGACTTTGACCATAAACAAAGGAGGAGGCATGGTTCAGAGACAGGCAGCTGGGATCAAGGAAATCCCTGGAGGCATATGGGGAAACGTAAGTTTACTGAAAAAGGAAATCAGGAGGGCAAAAATAGGGCACGAGAAAACTCTGGCTGAGAAGATTAGGTGACACCAAAAAGATTATTTATATACTAAAGGAAAAAGAATAACTAGACAGCGAATAGGACCCCTCAAGGACCAAAGTGGACATGTATATGTGGAACCGCAGGAGATGGGCGAGAGCGTCAATGAATATTTTTCCTTTGTGAGGCTGTTGACTTGCTCGCCAAGCTGGCTTGTTTCCGTTCAGATGTTTTGTCACCATGCTAGGTAACATCATCAATGAGGCCACTGATGAAGCAATGCTGTTTGACACGGCTTAGAATTTATACCGTCTAGTCCATTATGGTGAGTAGCGTCCTTTCCAATTTTGATCTGTATGGGTTTGAATATGGGGTCCAATTCTGTTTGTTGATTGCATTATGGATTGAGAGCCATGTCTCTCGGAATTCCTGTGCATGTCTATGTTTGGTTTGGGCTATTATACTTACAGTGTCCCAGTTAAACTGATGGCCTTCATCATCCGAGTGTACTGATATTAAGGAAAGTTCATTGAATTGTTTTGCTGCTAGCTGAAGTTCTTGTATTCTGATGTGTAGTTTCCTTCCTGTCTGTTTGATGTAATATTTATGACAGTTGTTGCATGGTATTTTGTAAAGCACGTTAGGCATAATGTGGGAACGGGGTCTTTAATCCTTGTGAGTGTTTGTTGTAGAATAGCTGTGGGCTTGTGTGCTAGCATGATTCCTTGTGGACTTAGGAGTCTCACTGTCAGTTCTGATATATTCTTGATGTATGGTAGTGCGTTCAGTGTGTTAGGGCATTCTGTGTCCTCTTGTTGTTATCTGTTTAGTAGGCATGAAAAAGTTGTAGGGATACCTGTTCATATCGAAGATTTTATGTAGGTGCTCTTCCTGTTTCCTGAATGGTTCAGGAGTGTTGCAGTGAGTCGTTACCCATTTAAATAGTGTCCTAATGCAGCTTTGCTTGTGTACTCTGGGGTAGTTGCTGTGGATGTTAAGGATTTGATCAGTGTGGGTTGCTTTTTTGTATACTGATGTTTTGAACATGCTGTCGGTCATACACTCTACTCTTGATGTCCAGAAACGGAAGGTGATTGTTGTTTTCTTCTTCTCTTGTGAATTTTAATCCCTGCAAATATGTTGTCGATGAGGAGGTGGGTCTCTTCTAGTTTCTTGTGTTTGATAATGACAAATGTGTCATCTACGCACTGGAGCTACAGATCAGGTTGAACGTGGGAGAGTGTGGTGTGTTTAGTCTTTGCAAGACTGCTTTTGCGATGAGTCCTGAGAATGGGTGACCCATGGGTGTGCCATTGATCGGTTTGTATACTTGACCATTAAAAATGAAGTTGTATGATGAGGTAAACGTCTAGTAATTTAAGTACATTGTAATTGCTGATGGAGCCGCTGGTCTGTGTGGCTACTTGCTCAAACAATGTGGTCAGTGTTACTTCAGCTAATATGATGTCGATTGATGTAGCTAAAGTTGTGACATCAAAGGCTACCGTAATTTTGTCGTCGTTGATTTTTATGTTCTTGAGGATATTGGTGATCCATCGACTAGGGTGTTTCAATATCTGTCATTGGTCCTTGGCTAGTTTGTGTGAAGGTGTGCCAGGTAGAGAAACAATTGGTCCGAGGAGGCTGTCTGGTTTGTGTACTTTAGGAAATCCGCAGAAGCAGGGGGTGTTTGTGTCTTCTGGTTCATTCTCGTGTCTTAATTATCTGCCCTGCGTCCCCTTGGTCCTATGACCTAGCTGGGTCTATCGCCACCTGTTGGTAAGTGTTCATATCTGCAAGCAATGCCTGTGCTTTCTTAACACGGTCCTGTTTGTTCATAATGACAGTCATGCACCCTTTCTCTGCTGGGAGGATTACTAGCACTTTTCTCTCTGAAGGCCATCAGCTAAACTGGGACAACATAACTATAACAGCCCAAATCGAACACAGACATGCACAGAAATTCCGAGAGGCATGGTTCTCAACCTTAATGCAATCAACAAACATATAGAATTGGACCCCATGTACAAACCCATACAGATCAAAAGTAGAAATGACGCTACTCACCATAACAGACCAGACAGTATAAATTCCAAGCAGAGTAAAACAACATGGCTTCATCAGAGGCCTCACTGATGACATTAGCTATGATGGTGATGAAACGTCTGCACGAAACCAAGTCAACAACTTCATCGACAACTCGAACTACAAAAACTTAAAATTTTTCCACTGCGTTTCTTATGGAAAAAGACATAATGGCTTGGGAACTTGGGGACGTTAGTGGCAATATCCTGGGCACAGTCAATATCACAGTAGAGGGGGTATTGGAAGTATTAGAATGTACGAAGGTGGATAAATCTCTTGATCCTGATCAGATATATCCAAGAATCCTGCAAGAGGCTACAGAAGAAATTGTGGCGGCCTTTGCTGATATATTTGCATCATCATTAGCCATGGGTGAGGTCCCAGAAGACTGGAGGGTAGCAAATGCTGTGCCCTTGTTCAAGAGGCACTGCAAAGAAAAATCTGGGAATTATAGACCAGTAAACTTAACATCCGTGGTAGGTAAGTTACTCAAGAAAATTCTAAGGGATAAGATATACATGCATTTAGAAAGACAGGGTTTGATTATGAGTAGTCAGCATGGTTTCATGCGTGGGAGATCATGCCTCAAAATTTGTTAAAGTTCCTTGAAGGGACCAGGAAGGTTGATGAGGGCAGCACAGAACAGAGAACATTACAGCACAGTACAGGCCCTTCGGCCCTCGATGTTGTGCCGACCTGCCATATCAATCTGAAGTCCATCTAACCTACACTATTCCATGTACGTCCATATGCTTGTCCAATGACGACTTAAATGTGCTTAAAGTTGGCAAATCTACTACCGTTGCAGGCAAAGCATTCCATACCCTTACTACTCTCTGAGTAAAGAGATGGTAAATGTAGTTTACATGGGTTTCAGTAAGGCCTTTGATAAGGTTCCACATGGTAGGCATGGAATCCAGGGAGATTGGCAAATTGGATACACAATTCGTTTGATGGTAGGAAGCAGACAGTAACAGTGGAAGGATGCTTGTCAGACTGAAGCCTGTGACTAGTGGTGTGCCTCAGGGGTCAGTGTTTGAACCATTGTTGTTTGTTACTACATCAATGATTTAGATGAGAATGTAGTAGGTCTGAGTAGTAAGTTTGCGGATGACACTAAAATAGGCAGTATCGTGGACAGTGAGGAATGTTATTAGAAATTGCAGTAGAATCACGATCGGCTCGAGAAGTGGGCCGAGAAATGAATAATGAAATATAGTTAAGTGTGAGGTGTGGCATTTTGTAAAGTCAAATCCAGGTAGGAGTTTCAAGGTGAATAGTGGGGCCTCACTGAGTGTAGAGGAATAAAGGGACCTTGGAGTTCAGATGCACAGTTCTCTGAAAGTGGAGTCACAGGTAGACTGTATTCCAGAGTTTCCTTCTTCTGTTATAGCTCAAAAAATCCTGTTGTCTGCTATAATTGCTGAAGGTATATCGTCTTCACTCCTTCAAGATTTCCCTTTCATGCTGATGCTTTTGTCCTCCAATAAGTAAGCTCACATTGCTGCTATATCCTCCACTCTCACCTCATTGCTGAATGTTCCATGTGAGCCATGAAGGCTGCTGAGTATGTTTTCTTCCAGGATATCTTTGCAAAAGTGTTTATTGTTTTGAAAATTTAGCTCCAGTTATTAGTGGAACTGTATCCAGTCCTTTCACCAATTTAGCAGAATGGAAAAATTTAAAGGCAAGAATTAGAAATCTCCACACTGAATTTTTTCATTTGTGATTATAATCTGTTAAATCCATTATATATTCTTCTCCAGAAGAACCATCCAACTTTTAAATATAGTAAAGCCTGACCTTTCTCTGTTTGCATTTAACTAGTTATCTTTTTCTGCAAGTAATGTCAGTACATTAATTTAAAGCTTCCACATCACCAACTTCTCAGCCTCTGATTCTGAAAATACTCTGTACCTTCAAGCAAGAAGTGATGATACCATGCTTTCTTTGGCAAGAATATAACACGTTATGTCCTTGTCCCAGTGCTACACTGACCTCCTCCCATAACTCTTTTCTCAGTACATCAATGACTTTTCGCACCACTTCTGACTCCCATCTGGATCTTGAAAAATTTATCCATTTTGCCTCCAATTTGCACCCCTCAATAACTTTCAAATGGTCCATAGAACATAGAACAGTACAGCACAGTACAGGCCCTTCGGCCTACAATGTTGTGCTGAACTTTTACCCCAATCCTAAAGTCTATCTAACCTCCACCCCTACCTCATACTATCATAAAATCCATCTCCAACACTTCCCTTCCTTTCCTTTACCTCACTGTTTCAGGGAATAAATTTTGGTGGCTCTGTGGTTAGCACTGCAGTTTCACAGCGTAAGGGACCCGAGCTCAATTCCACCTTTGGGTGACTGCACGTGTGGAGTTTGCACATTCTCCCTGTGTCTGCGTGGGTTTCCTCCAGGTACTCTGGTTTTGTCGCACAGTCCAAAAACATGCAGGTTAGGTGGATGGGCCATGCTAAATTGTCCATAGTGTTCAGGGATGTGTAGATTAGGTCAGTTATGGGTGATGGGTCTGGGTGGAATGCTGTTAGGATCAGTGTGGATTTGTTGGGCCAAAGGGCCTGTTTCCACATTGCAGAGATTCTATAAAAAGAACTGTCCACTGCCATCCACCATAAAGCCACTGACTCCCATAGCTTCCTCCACTATAGCTCTTCCCATCTCGTGTCCTGCAAGGATACCACCCCATTCTCCCAGTTCCTTTGCCTATATTGTATCTGTTCAGATGATACCATATTCCAAAGCAGCACTGCTGACAAAGCTTCCTTCTTCAGAAACCGTGGTTTCCCACCCATATTGGCTGACAGGGTCCTCAACCGCATCTGAGCTACAAACCATGCTTCTGCCCTTGCCACTTCCCATCACTCACAACAGTGTGATTTGGTCCCCCTTGTCCTCATTTTTCATTCCACCAGCCTCCACATTTAAAATAATCAGTCTCTACCATTTCAGACAACTCCAGAACTACTTCACCACCAAATGTATCTTCTGCTTACTCCCGGCCCACATTTTAAAGGTCTGCTCCCTCCAGGACACACTAATCCATTCCCCGATGGCCACCAACCTTCCCCTTTTCATGGCACCTTCCCTTTTAAATGAAGAAGGTGCAACACCTGCCCCCTCACTTCCTCCCTGCTCACTATCAAAGGGCCTAAACCATCTTTGCAGGTGAAGCAGCATCTCACTTGTACATTCTGCAATTTGGTTGGTTGCATTTACTACACCCAGTGTGGCCTACTCTACATTGGAAAACCAAATCTGGACTGGGTAACTGTATTGACCCCAACCTTCCCATAGCTGGCCATTTTAATACAGAATCCTGCTCACGTACACACTTGTTTGCCCCGGCATGCTGTAGTGCGCTCCAGCAAATCACAGCACAAGCTGGAGGAACAACATCTCATCGTCAGGCTAGGCACTTTACAACCTTCGGGACTTAATATCGAGTTCAATACATTCAGGTTGTTAAACCACTCCCACAGTGTTCAGGGATGTGTAGATTAGGTGGGTTATAAGGAGACGGGTCTGGATAGGATGCTGTGAGGGTTGGTATGGGCTTGTGGGGCAAAGGTCCTGTTTCCATACTGTAGAGATTCTATGATTCTATGCACAGTTAGGGATGAAAATACATTGCCTGTAAGTGTAATTGTGGCAGGCTGAACTGAGGCATCCAAGAGCACATTGATTGCTCGTTTCAAGAAAATCAATATACAGGATAATGCGAAAAGCCAAGAGTTGGCACTAAATTAAAATGTTTAGAGAGCTGGCACAAACACGCAGCAGGAGGCAATTTATACTATCTACAAGTCTTTGGACACACTGCCTATATCTAGCATCACAGAACTAAAATTCATATACCACAATAGTGGTTTGAGAACAACTTTTTGGCTTGAGAGTATTACAGACCAGACCAGAACCCCCACAAAAATATTTTAAGAAGGTACACTAGACACTAACATTTTCTTATTTTAAAGACAAATGTAACAATTCTGTGAAACTGAAGAAGTGAAGGAACAGCAACAGCTAAAACAGTTGACATAGTTTGCAGAACATCAAGGGTGACCGAAACGGCAGGGGGGGGGGGGGGGGAATGTGGATTATTGAGGTTATTTCAAGAGGTGTAAGAAGCATCAGAAGTAAAGGGCATCAACAAGGTCAGCTTATGAACAAGTGAGAAGGACACCGATGCTGAGGAACATTGAGGAGGTGATGAACAGCAAGGACAAGAACAATGACAGACATTGAGTATGTCAGTCAAGGGGGCTCAAGGGACAGTGTGAAGGAGATGAATAAGGACTGTGAGGAACATCAAGGAGATTGATCTCGTAGGGCTTTGGAACAGAAGACCGCAAGGGCACCAAAGAAATTTGTCATGGACAGTAAGCAAGCTATAAATAAAATATATTTGCATACCAGCAAAGGCCTGCAATGATAGTTGTATAATTTCCAATCTGTCCAGTGATAAACTGGGGGTGGGAAAGAGGCAGAGTTTTGATGCTGACATGGATAATTTAAGTAATAGAACATAACAGCACAGAGTCAGGCCCTTCAGCCCACCATGTCTGTGGCGATTATGATGTTATTCTAAACTTATCCTATCTGCCAGGTCCATACCCCTCTATTCTCTGCTTATTCATCTGTCTGTCTAAATGCCTCTTAAATATTGCTATCACATCTGACACTACCACCTCCTTTGGCAGCGTGATCCAGACACCCATCACCCTCTGAGTAAAAAAACTTCCCTCACACATCTCCTTTAAACTTGCCCACTCTCATCTTAAACATATGCCCTTTGTACTTGACATTTGATTCTGGGTGAAGATGAAGGACAGTAAAAACTTGTGACTGTAACAGCTGCTCCTTTTATGAGGTATTTTCAATGTTGGAGTTTATTTGCTCAAATTCTAGGGGCAGTAATTACTGTTTTATAAGCTGTTGCACTGCTGTGGAGCTTTGGGAAAAAAAAGATCAAAACAATGACACATTAAAAAGTAGGGAGAGAAAGACAAAGCCGTGACCATATAAGAGGTAAAAAAATGGAGAAGTAAACCTGCAGAACTGTCTGATCCAACAGCGAACCTACACAGCCTCTGCTATTTGTTTTAAAGTATCGCTGGACATAGGATTTCATCTGAGAAAAATAAACAAACAGTGTAACTCACTCTGACCTTGGAGAAACCTGTGTGGGGGGGCGCACAACAGGGAGCTGCTAAGTTAACAAAGTGTGTAGCTGGATGAATACAGAAGGCCAAGCAGCATCTCAGGAGCACAAAAGATGACGCTTTCGGGCCTAGATCCTTCAACAGAGGGTTTGATGAAGGGTCTAGGCCCGAAACGTCAGCTTTTGTGCTCCTGAGATGCTGCTTGGCCTGCTGTGTTCATCCAGCTACACATTTTGTTATCTTGGATTCTCCAGCATCTGCAGTTCCCATTATCTCTGATCAGGGAGCAGCTAAGTGGCTAGTTTTTAAAATTGTAACCTTACTGGTTTTGTAAATCTACAATAGTGAGTTGAGTGAGTTCTTTTTGATTAAATGTTTTTATTGAGATTTCATTGATTAAATTCTTGATTGAACTTTAAAAATACAAAACATGGGTACTAAGTTACCCTGGAGCAATATTTTTAGAGTAGTAAGACTCGGCTATTTTCTGGGTTAATAGCAGTTAAGATAAAAAGAATGACATGTTCTTCCTGTTGGTTTTGGGGGATGAGGGAGAGTCTCTGTGTTACTTATGATTATGTCTGCAGGAAGTGTGTTTGCTTGTGAATCCTATTGGATCACATGGATAGATTGGAGCAGCAGTTCGAGGCAAAAAGGAATTTTGGCGGGGGGGTGACTGATAGGAGTTGCAGAAAGGGGAAAAAATGCAGATACAGTCAGGTAGATGAGTTACCTCCCGGAAAGGTAGGAGGGGTAGGCAGGTAGTGCAGAAGTCTCCTGTGGCTATCCCTACTTCAAACAAGTATGCTGTTTTGGAAAATATAGGGGGCAATGCACTGTCACAGAATGTAGCACATTCAGCCAGGTTTCTGGTTCTACGGTAACGAGGTGTACAGCAGGTTCCAAACCCACGGATTGTGATAGGAGACTGTCTAGTTGGAGGCACAGGCTGATGTTGAAACTGCATTTATTTCAATGCAAGAGGCCTGACAAGTAAGGCAGATGAACTCAGGGCATGGTTGGTAAAAAGGGACTGGGATATCAACGTGACTACATCACTCAGAGATGGACGGATCTGGCAGCTTAGTGTTCCAGTGTATAGATGCTACAGGAAGGATAGAAAGTGGTTGGGGGGTACAAGACAGGAAGGGGAATGGTATTTTTGATTAGGGGCAACCTAAGGATGACATTGTTGGGAATTCATCTGGTGAAGTTATTTGGGTGGAACTGAGATATAAGTGTAACTCACACTGACCTTGGAGAAACCTGTGTGGGGGGAGCTCACAACAGGGAGCAGATAAGTAGCTAGTTTTTAAAATTGTAACCTTACTGGGGTGGCACAGTGGCTCAGTGGTTAGCACTGCAGCCTCACAGTACCAGGGACTCAGGTTCGATTCTAGCCTCGGGCAACTGTCTGTGTGGAGTTTGCACATTCTCCCCATGTCCGCGTGGGTTTTCTCCGGTTGCACTGGCTTCCTCCCACAGTCCAAAGATGTGCAGGCTAGGTGGATTGGTCATGCTAAATTGCCCGTCATGTTCAGGGGTGTGTGGGTTATACGGGGATGGGTCTGGGTGGGATGCTTCAAGGGGTGGTGTGGCCAAAGGGGCCTGTTTCCACACTGTAGGGAATCTAACAAGAAAGAGAGGATCACCTTACTGAAATTGTACTATAGACGTCCCAATAATCAGTGGGAAAATGAGAAGGAAATTTGCAAGGAGACATAGTTATCTGTGAGAATAATAGTGTGGTTATGGTAGGGGATTTTAACTTTCCAAACATAGACTAGCACTACTATAATGTTAAGGGCTTGGATGAAGAGTAATTTGTTAAGCGTATACAGGAAATGTTCTGGTTCAGTGTATGGGCGTAGCTACTAGTGAACTTGAAAATTTGACCTATTCTTGGGAAACAGGGCAGGGCAAGTGACTGAGGTGTCAGTAGGGAAGCACTTCCAGGCCTCTGGCTATGGTTTTAAAATGATGGAAGATAGACGAGATCTAAAGTTACAGTTCTAAATTGGAGGAAGGCCAATTTTGATGGTATTAGGCAAGAACTTTCAAAAGGTGATTGGGGACAGATGTTCACAGTTAAAGGGATGGCTGGAAAATGGGAAGGCTTCAAAAATGAGACAATGACAGTGCAGAGACAGTACAGAAGAACAAAGAAAATTACAACACAGGAACAGGGCCTTTGGTCCTCCAAGTCTGCAACGACATGCTGCCCGTCACAACTAAAACCCCCTACCCTTCCAGAGACTGTATTCTATTCAGGTATTTGTCAAGACACCTTTTTAAAAGTCACTGTCATATCTGCTTCCACTACCTCCCCCGGAAGTGAGCTCCAGGCGCCCACCACACTCTAAAAAACCGTGCCTTGTACATCACCTTTAAACCTTGCCCCTTGCACCTTAAACCTATGCTCCCTAGTAACTGACTCTTCCACCCTGGGAAAAAGCTTCTGACTGTCCACGCCCTTCATAGTATTGTAAACCTCTATCAGATCACCACTCAACCTCCGTCATTTCAGTGAGAGCAACCCAAGTTTCTCCAACCTCTCCTTATTGCTAATGCCCTCCCTACCAGGCAACATCCTGGTAAACCTTTTCTGTATCCTCTCCAAAGCCACCACATCCTTCTGGTAGTGTGGAGACCAGACTTGAACATAATATTCCAAATGCGGCCTAACTAAGGTTCTATAAAGCTGCCCGTTAGGGTGTAAGGCAATGCTGGATGATTAGAGAAATTGAGGTTTTGGTCAAGTATAAGAAGGAAGCATATGTCAGGTATAGACAGCAGGGATCAAGAGAATCCCTAGAAGAGTATAAAGGCAATAGGAGTATACTTATGAGGGAAATTAGGGAGACAAAAAGGGGACATCAGCTAACTTTGGCAAATAGGATTATGGGGCATCCAAAGGGATTCTACAAATACATTAAGGACAAAAGAGTAACAAGGGAGAGAATAGGGCCCCTTAACAGTCAGCAAGGCCACCTTTGTATTGATCTGTAGGAGATGGGAGAGTTACTAAATGAGTATTTTGCATAAGTGTTCATTGTGAAAGATATGGAAGATAGTGAATGCTTTTTGTCATTCATAAAAATGATTTGGATGTGACAATAGGAAGTAACTTTGCAGATAACACCAAAATTGGAGGTGTAGTGAATGGTAAAGAAGGATACCTCAGAGTACAGTGGCACCTTAATCAGTTGGGCCGATGGATTAAGGAGTGACAGATGAGTTTAATTTAGTGAGATGCTGCATTTTGGAAAGGTAAATCAGTGCCAGACTTATACACTTAATGATAAAGTCCTGGGGAGTGTTGTTGAACAAAGAGACTTTGGAGTGCAGGTGCATAGTTTCTGGAAAGTGGATCCCAGATAGACAGGATAACGAGGAAGGGTATTTAATATGTTTGCCTTTATTGCATCGAGTATAGGAGTAGGGAGGTCACTTTGCAGCTGTACAAGACATTGGTTAGTCAACTTTTAGAATACTGTATGCAGGTTTGGTCTCCCTGCTATTGGAAGGATGTTGTGAAACTTGAAAGGGTTCAGAAAATATTTACAAAGTCATTGCCAGGGTTCGATGGTTTGAGCTGAATAGGTTGGGGAGATTTTCCTGACACGTTAGGTGTTGAGGGGTGACCTCAGAGATTTATAAAATTATCAGAAGTATGGATAAGGTCAATAACCAAGGTTTTTCTCTGGAGTGGTGGTCCAAAACCAGATAGCTCTCTGAACTCTTGATGCAGGATCTCATCCTTAAATCTACCTATACCATCGGTGCCAATTTGTACCACAACCTTTGTCACCCTTCCATTCAGGAGGTCCTGCAACTGCTCGGTGATATCTTTGACAGAAATGCATGTCTGTTCCTCTAACTAGTGAATTTCCTATCACTATCACTCCTGCTTTCTTCTTTCTCTCCTCCTACAGAGTCAGGCTGTTTGTGGTGGCAGAATCCTGGCTCTGACTCTACTCCCTTGAGGTGCTAACATGCTTCCTCAGCTTCCAGAATATGACCAATTTGCGAGTGAGACCACGGGAACTCCTGTACTACCCACCTGTTTCTACTTCACCGCTTGGTGGTCACCCATTCCCTTCTTTCTCCCAGTCTCTTGTGCTATGATGTAATCACCTCTCTAATTATGCTAGTCATGTATCTCTCAGCCTTGTGGATGCCCACAGCATCTCCAGCCGCAGATTGAGTTCCAAAATCTAGACCTCAAAGTTGTGAAGTTTAGGAACACTTCCTGCCAATGTAGTCATATGGGATGCTTGCAGAGTCCATGACTTCCCACAAATGACAGGGCACACATTCTACTTGGGTGATTTGTGCTGCCATGACTTAAAACTTGAAGTTACTTCAGTTCACTTGCTAACTTTTCTAATTATTTAATTGTACTGATACTCGCTTTAGTTTAACTTAAGTCTCCTTCTCCTTTTCCCAGAATTTTACTTATCTCAGTTAATTTTTTTAATCTGTGGTGAGCTCCTGCCCCCACTAAATTTTGAAGTAGCCATTCCACTCCACAAAAGCCTCTTATCAAATAGTCTCTGCCTCAACTGTTTCAGAAACTGCTTTAAACCAGGCTGATTGATTTATCTGATTCAGTTATTTATGGTCACTTGTACCTAAGTACAGCTTTGTTTACAATTGCGTATGTTTAGGCAGATCATAATAAGCAAGGATATACATATCATAGGGTGAAAAATACTTGGACAGAGGCATACAGGTTACATCGCACAGGACATGCGCTGGGACAAGTCAACATTAACAAGATCAGCATTATTTGAAGTTTGAAAGTCCATTCAGTCATCTAATAATGGCAGAGAAGAAGCAGTTCTTGAACCAGCTGGTGTATGTTCAAGCTTCTCTATCTTCTGCCCAATTGAAAAAAAGTGGAGGAGAGCACTGCCGGGGTGAGATGGGTCTTTGATGATGTTGGCAGCCTTACTGTGGTAACAAGCTGTGTAAATGGAGTCCATGGATGGGATGTTGGCTCCCATGATGGTCAGGACTGTGCACACAACCTTCTGTAGTTTCTTACAGTCCTGGGCGGAGCATTTGCTATACTAGGCTATTATGCACCCGGACAGTATACTTTCAATGGTGCATCTGTAAAAGTTGGTGAGGGACCTAGTGGACATGCCAAATTTCCTGAGCTGTCTGAGGAAGAAGGGGTGCTTTCAAGCCTTCTTGACCATCACATCTATGTGGGAAGCCCAGGACAGGTTGTTGATTATTGTCACTCCTAAGAACTAGATGCTCTCCACCTTCACAACATCAGCTCAGTTGATGTAGATGGGTGATGTGTTCTCTTCCTTTCCTTCTAAAGTCAGTGATCAGTTCTTTTGCTGATGTTGAGAGGGGTTGTTCTCATTGCATCATGTCACCAAGCCCTCGAACTCCTTTCCGAATTTTGCCTCATTTGGTCTGTTGTTTACTGTCCGTCCTACGACTGTGATATTGTCAGCAAACATGTACATGGCTTTCATGTGGAATTTGGCAACACAGTGGTGGGTGCATAGGGAGTACAGTGGGCAGGTAAGAATGTGTCCTTGAGGGGGTCCGGTGTTAAGTGTTATTGTGGAGGAGGTGCAGTTGTGTATTTTCACTGATTGCAGTCTGTGTCAGAAAGCTAGGGATCCAGTTGCAGAGGGCAGACCTGAGACCTAGGTCTCAGAATTTTGAGATCAGTCTTGGAGGGGATAATGGTGTCAAAGACGGAGCTGTAGCTGATGAGCAGGAGTCTGACATTGATTTAATTGTTGTTCAGATGTTCCAGGGATGAGTACATTGCTAGAGGAATGGCATCTGCTGTGAATCTGTTATATCAATAGGCAAACTGTAGAAGATCAAGGTAGGCTGGGATGCTCACGCTGATGTGGGCCATGACCAGGCTTTTGAAGCATTCCATGATTACGGAGGTCAGAACCACCTGGCGGTAGTCATTCAGGCACGTTGCATGTGCTTTCTTAGGTATTGGGATGATGGTGGTCTTCTTGAAGCAGGTGGGACATCAGCTTGCAGGAGGGAGACATTAAAGATGTTGATGAATACCTCCACCAGTTGGTCCACACAGGATCTAAGTGCTTGGCCATGGACTCTGTCTAGGCCAGTCGCTTTCCTTGGGTTGACTCCTCAGAAGACTGATCTGGTCTCTGCAGCAGTGACAGTGGGCACAGGTGCATCCTGGGCTGTTGGGCAGGGGACATCACGCCGCTGGCATTCTGCTCGAACTGAGTATAAGAAACATTGAGCGCATCAGGGAGGAATGTGTCTTTGTCTGCTATTTTGCTCTGCTTAATTTTGTATTCCATAATCTTGTTTAGGCCTTACCATAGGCGATGTGACTCTGTACGGTTGGTTTGGGCTTCTAACTTGGTCTGGTAGTGCCTCTTGGCATCCCTGTCGGCTTTATGGAGGTCTTATCTGATTTTTCGGTCCATGTCTGGGTCATCCAACTTGAATGTTGCTTGCCTGGTCTTCAGGAGGGAATGGATTTCCGAGTTCTTCCAAGGTTTCTGCGTGGGAAACACCTAGATTGACTTCTTTGGTATACAGTACCCATGTATTCACCAATGAAGTCCATGACGGTGATAGCATATTTGTCTAGATTTTCTGCTGAATACTTGAATACAGTCTGATCTACCAATTCCAAGCAGTCCCGGAAACAGTGTTCTATTGCCTTGGACTAGCATTGTATTTCTTTTTGTAACGGATTCTTCTGTTTCAGCTGCTGCTTGACTTTCCAAAGTGTGGGTGGGGAATGGTGCGGTAGGTGTCTTTGATGGTTGTGTAACTGTGGTCCAAGATGTTTGGTCCTGTAGTAGGGTAGGAGACACGTTGGTGGTACTTTGGCAGCAGCCTTGTCAGATTGGCTTGGTTGATATCACCAGCCACAATGAATTAGGCCTCAGGCAATTTTGTCACCAGAGAGTTTGTGGCATGTAAATTTCATCTAGGGCATTCTTCACATCTGCATGGCGTGATCTGTACGTATTCTAGGTCCAGGGAGCAATGGCTTGCCAGGGCCGCTACATCCAAGCATCAGGTGGTGTTGATTAGGAAGCACATTCCCATCTAGCCAGAGACGAAATGGAAAATTTTTGCCGATGCCCCCTTTATTTCCTCCTTATCTCACTCAATAATCTGGGATAAGTATCATCTGGCCCTGAAGATTTATTTATTTTTAAGCCAGCCAAACCTCTCAGAACTCTCTGTGCTAATTTCCTCAATTGTCTCACAGGCCTTCTGATTTCTGTACTCATATCATCCCCCTCACTAGTGAACATCAACCTAATGTATTTATTTAGAATTCTAATTATATTCTCTGGATCCATGTGCAAATTACCACAATGCCCTTTATAAGCACTACATTCATTCATGAATAAGACAGACAACAAAAATATTTTACACATGTTTTGGGTTAAAAAATATCGATATGGAAAACCAAGTGCTGAAGGTCCAAAGACCAGATGTCTGATCTGGTAGGCCTATGTTCTTTTCTTTGTGTTTGAATTCTTCCTTTTAAGTTTCTTCTTATCTGTCTTTTTACTAGTTCAGAGAGAAGGGAGAGAGATGTTTTCTGTTTGCTAGTTCTGTCTGTATTGTGCTTGCCATGTGCAGCAAATTGCAACATAACCCACTGAGGTGCTGCCGTCAGGCATATTTCCCATAGCTGAAAGATATGTATCAATCATGTAAATCTCACTGCTCTCAAAGCAACATTGTTTTGTACAACAAAAAATATTTATCAGTCCTCCTGGTATTTTAGCTCTGTCCAAATTGCATTTCAGCTAACAGTCCTCAATAGAAAAATAATTGGTTCCTTACAATATAGGTCAATTAAACCAGAACTGCCTCCTTCTTAAAGGCAGCTTGCTGACACTTTCACTTATTAATCCTTCCTTTAAATCACGCAGAAAAAAATCCATTCTCAAAGCACTAAAACCTCTTCAGGAGAATAACACGCAATGTTTCCTAGTGGCTACTTTAATAAAACCCTGTTGAGAATCTTTCCTGTAACTTCTCCTCAATAAATGCAACATGCCGCTTTTGGTACTTTCCACTTTCAAGCAATGGCCTGTTCAGCTATCCGATCCTCACATCTGTGTATTGCAAAAAATGCATTCAGTTTTTCTATTATCATTTTAATATTTGACAAATGAACTCTACGCACATCCAACCACACTGAGTGGGTGTCTACACTGGCTAAGAACATTGAGCCCATGCAAGGATCTGCGTAGTTGACGTGAAACCAAGTCCAGCGTTTACCTGGCCATACCCACAAATGTGGAGGAACTAGTGACAGTAATTTTTGTCCTTGTTGGCACTCTGGCACTGTCCCACCAACATCTACATCAAAGCCTGGCCACCAGACAATGTCTTGCCAACATCTTCATTTTGTAGACCCCGGGTGACCTTGGTGGAGTTCAGCCGGTATTTGCAACAAACTTTGCTTGGAACAATCACTCTTCATCCCCATAATAATATTCCATCCCCTACTGTGATTCAGTTTCTCTGGATCCAAAAGCATTTCACTTCTGGTTGTGACAGACCTTTCCTTTGTCTTCCCCCATTACCACCAGTTGTTTCAGTTTTACCAGGACAGAATTTTTCTGCTTCCATATTCAATATTTGGCATCCTGGATTGGTGTTCCAACTTGTAGTTATATGCACTTTGTAACAGAGCCTACCACTGAATTTGGCCTGAACTTATGGGTAGCACTGCCTTATCCTCTAAGTAGATCTAGTCAGGCATCATGGTCTGTTATTATACAAATTTATGTCATACAATTTGTTGGCGCAACTTTCTAACTCTAAATCTTTCTTCCCTATCTGGGGATATTTAGGCTCTGCATTAGTGGAAGTCCTAGATACATACACTATTGGGCATTCTTCTCCAATGGACCACTTATGAGCTAATGCTATCTCGATACCATACAGGAAGACACTCCAAGTCAATACCAGATCTTGCTTGGGATCAAAGGGTGGCAACACCTTTGAGGGTGATAGCTGTTTCTTCACTTCTCTGTTAGCTATGGCTTGGTTCCATAATCACTTCTAAGGTTGAACCTTTTTTCTAGGAGGAGATGCAAAGGTGTCAGGATAGAGGTCAGGTTATGCATGCACCTTCCATAATAATTCACCAGCCCACGGAAAGACCTAAGCTTTTACACGGATGTGGAGGCGGAAGGACATTTGATCACCTTCACTTTATCTTTCAACGGGTGTAATCCAGTCTTTTTGACTCTGCAGCACAAGTAGGTCAATTGGGGCACCTAGAACATGCATCTTTCCCTTCTAAGGCATATTCTCACTTGGGAGAAATGTCTAAGGAATATGTTCAAGTTCTCTAAGTGCTCCTTACTGGTCTTCTTTGTTATCAGCATCTCATTTAGATAAATGGCAAACTTGGACAGACCTTACAAAATGTTCTCCATTGTCCACGGAAAAAGTGCATAGGCTGATGATAAACAAATGGCAGTCTCATGTATCAGTACAAACCTTTATAGATTGTATTGTAGCATATTTTGGGGAATCCTCATCTAACCACAACTGTCAGCATGCATGGTTCATGTCCAGCTCCATGAAGGACAGCCTTACTGCCAGATTTGCATTTAAATCCTGCATTTGAGACTGGGTATTTATCTAGCTGCAAAAAGCGGCTTACCGTTTATTTAAAATCTCCACAAAGGCAAATCAACCCTTCACTGGTATGATCAGTGCTACCCATTCTGCTAATTGGACTGGTAAAATGATTCCTTCACTTTCCAGTATCCTGGTATCTGCCCCTACTTTTGCCCATAAGGCAAATGACACCGGGCGGGTCTTGCAGAATGGTGGAACTGTTTCCTGGTCAAAATACAAGGCAGCCTTGACATAGAACATAGAACAGTACAGCACAGAACAGGCCCTTCGGCCCTCGATGTTGTGCCAGTCTGTGAACTAATCTAAGCCCCTCCCCCACACTATCATTATCCATATGCTTATCCAAGGACTGTTGACCCTAGACCTTCTTGAAAGATATTCAGATATTCAATTAAGAGTTCACTCAGGCAGCCATTTTCTAATCAAAAACCAATCTAGGTAATTCTGTCTCAGCCAATTTCACCCATCAAGCTTGGGTCTGAGCTTTTTACTACAATCACTTTAACTGAACCAGCTGCTTCTCATAAGTGAATGGAACTGAAGTTGTACCCTAAATATGTAAAGGTTCCCTGGTACAGGTTCTCAGTCTAGCCGAGGTCGTGCACAAACTTTAGGGTTGGAGACCAGAGCAAATTTTGTCAAACTGGTTTTGCAATCACTGAAATGGTCAGGCAACTACTGACCTCCATTCAAACCAGAAGACCCTTTAACCAGAGATTTATTTTGATTGGTTCTGATTAGGATGTTGCTGAAAAATTTAACAGATCCGAACCAGACATAGTGGACTTTCTAGGGAGTGGACTCTCCTGCTTACTGGCCTATGAGTACTCTTACTTAGTTTTGGTTTAGTAGGACTCCTTTGCTGTCTTGAGCCTGCATACTGGTAGCAACCACAACGGCTTACTTGCCTGGATCCTTAAGAAAATTTTTACAGTTTGGCTGAGGCTTGGCTTTGTTTTGGGGTTTTGCTTTTGCTGACCTAGAGTCCCTCTGTTCATGATATGTCCTGAGTGTGACTATGCAATTGCCTCCATTCAAACGGTGGTCCCCTAGCTCAGTCAGACTGGCGAGCCTGTCCACTTCTGTTGGTGTACTCTGCAATTCATATGCTTCATTTGCTGCATTTTCCAATGATAAAATCAGCTGTAGTGCCTGTTTGAAGTCCAGTTGGACTTCAGCTAGTAGGCACTATTACATGGTTACATCATTTATCACACACTCTCAGCACCTCATTAAGGGTTACACCAAAGTCACATGCTTCTGCCAGTCATCTCAAAACGATAGTGTCTCAGAATTAGAGGAGGTTCGGCATTGTAATATTTCCTAGCTAAATCTGTAAACTCTCAAAAGGTTTTAGTATCTGGTGCCTCAGGGAAAGTTAGGCTCCTCATAACCAAAGAAGCTACAGGTCCACAAGCTGTCAGGACAATTACTCATGGCTTTTCATCTGCCCAGAAAAAAAAATACATTCTTTCCACATTCTGGGCGCTGTCTTCGATTTCAGGGTCAAATGAGTCAAGATTGACAGTGGTCCAGCTCTCAGTGTCAGAATGTCAGACACCTTCTTTTTAACCTGTCAGCCAGGGATCCCAGATTGGGTTAGATTAACAGCACCAATCAGGGAACTCGTATTCTGATGCCACTTCGTTACAATCACTATACCTACCTATGTGAGGTGATCAAGTCTGAACAAGGCCTGGGAGACGGATGTGCAATGAGTGCAAGACATCAATTTTTGCGGCTTATGGGTGCCTAGTATTGTTATCATTATTATTCTTCTCATTCTTGTTTAGCTTGAGTGGTGAGAGCTGGTCTGGGGCTATGTGCGGCACATGTGCTTATCAGTCATCCCTGCTCTTATTTTTTAACGGTTACAGTGAAAGATAACACAAGTCCACAGGTTAAGGTGCTAAACTGGAGCAGGGTCAATTAAGCAGGATCCAGCTTTGGTCAACTGGACAAGTCTGTTTGAAGGAAAAGGAATGACTTGCAAATGGAAGGCTTTTAAAAGTGTGATTTCAAGAGTCCAGGAACAGTATGTCCCTGTTAGGGCGAACGGAAAACCTGGCAGGTTTAGGGATCCCTAGCTGCTGAGGGAAAAGAACGCATATATTAGGTTTAAGATATCAGGCTCAAGTGAATGCCAAGATGATTATAAAAAGTGTACGACACACTTAAGAGGGATATTAGAAGAGAAAAAAGAGAGCATGAGATAGATCTAGCAGATAAGGTTAAAAATAATCCCAAGAGGTTCTATTGCTTTATTAAAAGTAAAAGGGTGGCTAGGGAGAGAATAGGTCCCTTGAAAAGTCAACATGGCTGTCAATGTGTGGAGCCACAGGAGGTAGGGGAGTTTTTTATGAATATTTCTCCTCAGTGTGTACTGAGGACAGAATTGTGCTAGGGGAATAAGCATACATCTTACCAGAGAGGAGGTGTTTGCAGCCTTAGATTGGATTAAGGTGGCTAAATCCCTTGAGCCATCAGTCCATCCTTAGGCATTACGGGAGCTGTGAAGAAATTGCAGTGGCCCTTGCAGAGATTTTCGCTTCGTCTTTAGCCAGTGGTGAAGTTTCGGAGGACTGTTCCATTGTTTAAGAAAGGTAGCAAAGACAAGCTGGGGAACTACAAGCCAGTGAGCCTGACTTCAGTGGTAGGCAAGTTATTGGACAGGATACTGACAGACAGGATCAACCAACATTTTGATAGTCAAGGCCTGATTAGAGATAGTTAGCATGGATTTGTGAGCAGGAAGATGTGTCTGACAAATCTTTTAGAGCTGTTTAAAGAGGTAACCAAGAGGATAGAAGAGAGTAGGGCAGTGAATGCTATCTTACATGGACTTTAGCAAGGTCTTTGACAAAGTCACACATGCAGGCTAGTCATAAGGTTAAGTTGCATGCGATCCAGGGAGAGGTAGCTAACTGGATTTAAAGCTGGCTCAATGGTAGGAAGCACAGGGCAATGATTGAAGGTTGTTTCTCGGACTGGAGGCCTGTGACTAGTGGCGTGCTACAGCAGTTGGTGTTGGGATCTTTGTTATTTGTTATTTACGTGAAATGATCTGGATGTGGATGTACAAGGCATGATTAGTAAGTTTGCAGATGATACAAAATTAGGAGTTATTGTTGATAGCCAGGAAGGTTATCAAAAATTGCAAAGGGATCTCAAACAAATGGGGAAGTGGGTTGAGGGTTGGCAAATGCAATTCAATACAGAGGTGTTGCACTTTGTAAAGTCAAACCAAGACAGGACGTATACAGTAACTGCTAAGGTCCCAAAGAGTGTCATGAAACAGAGGGACCTAGGAGCATAAGTACACAGTTCGTTGAAAGAGGCATCACAGTTGGACAGGATGAATTCTGAACTTCATCAGTCAAGGCACTGAGTATAAGAGTTGGGACATTATGTTACGGGTGTATAGGTTGTTGGTGAGGTCACACTTGGAGTCTTGTGTATAGTTTTGTGTACAGTTTAGGTAAGACAGAGTTAAACTAGAAAGCGTACAAAGATTTGTGAGGATATTGCCAAGACTAGTGAGCCTGAGTTATATGGAGAGGTTAGCCAGGATAGGATGTTATTCCTTGGAATGTAGAAAAATGAGGTGTATAAAATTATGAGGGGCATAGAGAGGAAGTATCCGTATAATCTTTTTCACAGGTACAAGGAATTGAAAATTAGAGGGCATAGGTTTAAATTAAGAGGGGAAACATTTAAGAAGGACCTGAGGGTCAACTTTTTCATGTAGAAGTGGTGCATATATGGAATGGGCTGCTGGAGAAAGTCATTGAGGCAGGTACAATAGGAACATTTTAAAAATATTTGGATAGGTACATGGATGGGAAGGGTTTAGAGGGATATGAAGCAAATGCACTATTAGAACTAGCTGAGTGGGCATCATGGCCAACATGAACAGTTTGTGCCAAAGTGCCTGCTTCCATGCTGTATTACTCTATGACTCCTCTTCCACTGTTATTATGGCTGCTGGCCAGTTATCACTGAATGAAAGCAGTGTGTTTTGTGTTTCAACACAATGACAGCTAAATGAAATTAGCATCCCTATTCTTATATTCGCAACACAGTATAAGTAAAAGTACTCAATGACTCTCAAAATTGTCCCATGCGGTTCTTAATCAGAATATTTGAATTGTCAATTTGAATAATTAATACTAGGCAAAGGATTCATCAGTGCAAAAGAAAGGCTGAAGAATTTCCAGCACAGCTACAATACTGGCATCTACCCAACAATGTGGAAAATTATCCAAGTATTCCTGTACACAAGCAGGACAAATCTATCCCAGCCAATTACTGCCTCATCTCAATCAGTACAGTGATGGAAGGTATTATCAACTGTGTTATCAAGCAGCACCTGCTCAGCAATAACCTTCTCAGTGACACCTCTTTTAGATTCTGCCAGGGCTACTCAGCTCTGACCTCATTGTAGCCTTGGTCCAAATATGGACAAAAAAGCTGAATTTCAGAGGTGACAGTGACAACCCTTGACATCAATACTGACTTGTGGTATGAAGGATCTCAAGCAAAACTGGCATCAATGTGTATCGGGGGAAGGTCTCTATTGTTCTATGATACCACCCATTGAACAATACAACCCTGCAGCCCAAGATGTTGTGCCAAACATGATGCCAAAATAAACTAATCCCTTCTGCCTGTTCTTGGTCCATATCCCTTCCATTCCTTGCATATTCCTGTGCTTATCTAAAAATCTCTTAAATGTCCCTATCATACCTGGCTCCACCACCATTCCTGGCAGTGCATTCCAGACAGGAAAAACTTGCCCCTCACGTCTCCTTTGAACTTTTCCCCTTTCTCTGTAAATGCATGCTCCTGAATTGTAGACATACCTGACACAAAGGAAGATAATTTGTTTGTTGGAGGTCAGTCATCTCAGCTCCAGGATGTCTCTGCAGGAGGTCCTCAGGGTAGCGCCCTAGGCCCAAACATCTTCAGCTGCTTCAATTATGTTTCTTCCATCATAACGTCAAAAATGAGAATGTTCACTGATGATTGCACAATATTCAGCACCATTTGCAACTAATCAGATGCTGAAACAGTCCATGTTCAAACGCAACAAGACATGGACGATATCCAGCCATGCGTTGACATGTGATAAGTAAAATTTGTGCCACTCAAAATGTAGGCAATGACCATTTCCAATGAGAGACAACCTAATCACCTTCTCTTGACATTCAATGGTGTTACCATCATTGAATCCTCCTATCAAATTCCTGGGGGTTACCATTCATTAGAAACTCAACTGGACTTGCCAAATAAAACAGTGGCTATGAGAGAGGTTAGAGGTTAGCAATACTGTCTTGAACATCTCATTCCCTGTCTCAGCCAAACCTGTCCGTCATCTACAAGGCACAAGTTAGGAATGTGATGGAATAGGTACAGTTCAATTCAAACAGCTTGACACCATCCAATCAAAGCAGCCCACTTGGTTGGCACCACATCCACATGTGTCCACTGCTTCCACCACCAACGCTCTCAGTAGCAGCAGTGTACTATCTACAAGACGCACATCAGAGGTTCACCAAATATCCATAGACAACACGTTCCAAATACAGGGCTGCTTCCATCTAGAAGAACAAGGGCAGCACACACGGGAACACCACCTCCTGCAAGTTCCCCTTCAAGCTACTGACCATCCTGTCTTTGAAATATATTACTGTCCTAGAATTCCTTCCCTAACAATGTTGTGAATCAACCTACAGCATGTGAATTTCTCAAGGGCAGCAAAGGATGATCAATAAATTCTGACAAGCTGGTGATGCACATGTCCTATGAGTGAAGTTTCCCCTCAGCCTTTGATGTTTCTGTGAAAATGATCCAAGTTATTCCAACCTCTTCCACTGGCTAAAATTAATTTCAATGAACTAAATCCAATCTTCCTTGATTTTAGTTCCCACTGTCACACAAAGACAGACAACAAATGGATACAGTTAGTGGATGAATCGAGAGGGGGAGAAAACAGATCTAACTGTTCAGTTCACTTGAAAACAGATTCCATAATCCTTGATAATAAAATGTGAGGCTGGATGAACACAGCAGGCCAAGCAGCATCTCAGGAGCACAAAAGCTGACGTTTCGGGCCTAGACCCTTCATCAGAGAGGGGGATGGGGAGAGGGAACTGGAAAAAATCTATTTATTCCAGTTCCCTCTCCCCATCCCCCTCTCTGATGAAGGGTCTAGGCCCGAAACGTCAGCTTTTGTGCTCCTGAGATGCTGCTTGGCCTGCTGTGTTCATCCAGCCTCACATTTTATTATCTTGGAATTCTCCAGCATCTGCAGTTCCCATTATCTCTTCCATAATCCTTGTTTGGTTTCTGGTGACACCAATGCATATAAATATCTACCAGTAGGCTCTGAGGAACATTCATATAAACTGAGATTCTATTCTCTGAATTTTCAATACATTGATAATGAGAGGAAAACCAGGGTGCAATCAACTCGCTGTCCTGTGGTTTTCACAAGCACAACCCATCTGACTAAGCACACTAAAACTGATTCAAACTCTAACCCCTTGTGGCCAAACTGACCGCCTCCCCAGGAGATCTTAGCTAATATTCAACATTTGCTTGAGCATTTATAGAGGATTTTGAACACTTTTAACACAGATCAAGCTGCCATTAACTTTTAGGCCTAGCCTGAAAAAAGGTTGCTACTCACAGTCCAAAGGTCATCTTCAGCTCACAGCTCCAAACCAAAAATAATTTTGTTCTTAAGAATGAAAAATCAACAAGGGTTCTAACAATTGGTATCTCAGCATCATAGCAACCAAGGTAACATGGCATTAACATGGCTGTGCTACTTGTTTTCCTGCTGGTGTTGAGTTTCCATTTTGAGTACAGGAGACATAATTCTAGAGCAAGTGTGCTGCAATAATTAAGTTTCAAAATAGTTTGGGGGTGGTTTCCATTGCATGGAAAATTAAGGAAAAAGCTGGAGGGAGAGGGTTCAGCACAGGTTATTAAAGTTTACAGAATAATACTATGGAGATCTAACTTTTTGCACTGCAGTTAAGCTGACAACTATGGGAAAAGGGACAGACAACATGGGACTATTGCACTAAAATGCACCTAGTATACAAACTAACATAATGAGCTTGTAGCATAGATCAAAATTGGCGGGTACGATGTTGTGGGTATCACAGATACACGGCTGCAAGGGGATTAGGGCTGGGAACTAAATATTTGAGGATACATTGAGTCCATCGAAAGGACAGGCAAATGGGTAAAATGGGTGGGGTTATCTGATTAGTAACAAATTAAATTAAATCAATAGCAAGAAATGACACAGGTGGAAGGCACAAAATCTGTGTGGGTACAGCTAAGGAAGCAAAAAGACAATAGTCAGGACGAGGGGAAGAAAATCAATCAGGAGATAGAAAAGGATAGAAAGGCACTATGACAATAATCACGGAGATTTCAATATGCAGGTGGACTTGGAAAATCAGGGTGGTAGTGAGATGTTAATGTGATAACATCCCATTGGTTTCTATACTTCTATAAATTAAAGTCTTTTATCTGCATTTGATTCCTATACTTCTAAAAATTAAAGTCTTTTATCTACCTACACATCTGTATGCAGGCACTGCCCTGAAGCTTCCTGTCCAGTTAGGAATTCAGTGTAAAACTTTTGTAACTTCTTATCTTCCCACACATCGGTATGCAGACACTGTCTTAAGCTTCCTGACTGACTAAAATTAGAACTAAACTGTTTCAAATAGGGTTAGGTGGGGAACATTTGTCAAGGTGTGAGACCTCTAAAGCATGTAACTTCTGTTGCTGACAAAGGGGCCAGGGCACTGACTTTGTTCTAGCCAGACACACTGGCAACTTGAAATCACAGTCTGTCCCGATAACAACTTGAAATCGCCTCCTGCCATTAGCAGCCACTTCACGAGCAATCGATACTATATCCTGGTCTTTTATGTTCTTGATGTAATAATTGTTTGGTATCTTGTCTTTGTCTGTTGTAGTAATTGTTTTATGTATCATGTCATTGTAAATTGCGAAATCGTTTTATGGATCACGTCTTTTGTAAAGTATAAAAAGCGGGGTCTGTCCGCTGCTCGGGGAGAATTACTTGCCAGACTCTGCACTCTCTGCCGGGTTAAGTACAGTGATTCTCCACAACTTGTACTTGCTTGGTAATAAAAGGATTTGTGATTTAAACAGGTCAGCGTCTTGTTATTGCAGCAAGTCCATGAGGGTCTCCGAAAACAAACCTAGCAGTAGCAAATCCCAAGTGAAGGAATTTGTTGAATGTCAAATTTGTTTTGTTTTTGGAGCAGCTTGTAGCACAGCTCACTAGGCAACAGGCAATTCTAGATTTGGCAATGTATAATGAGGCAGATTTAAACAGAGCTCTGAAGGTGAAGGAACCCCTAGGGGGCAATGAACATTATATGACAGATATCACTCTGCACTTACAAAAGAAGAAGCTGGAATCAGATGTAATGGTATTAAAATTGAGTAAAGGTAGCTACAAAGACATGAGGGAGCAGCTGGCCAAAGTTGATTGAAAGGCACCCTAGCAAGGAAGATGATGGACTGCAATGGCAGGAGGTTGTGGGGGTAATTTGGGAAGCACATCAGAAATCATAAGGAAGAATAAACATATTAAGGGGAGGGTGAGGTGACAATGGTTGACAAAGGAAATTAGGAACAACATAAACGCCCAAAAAAAGCATGCAATGTGGTGAGGATTAGTGGGAAGCCAGAGGTTTAGAAACCTTTGAAAACCAGCAGAGAACAACAAATAAAGCAATAAGGGTTAGAGAAGATGAAGCGTGAGGGTGAGGTAGCTGGTTTCTTTACAAAAGATATATAAAAGATAATTAGAGAGACAAGAGGGGACATTGGAGAGCCCTCCAACAGGGGTCTCCACCCCACCAAGGGCACGCAGGTGTGCGGTGGAATCCTGCTACGCGTACCCCTGCTCGGACAGGATTTTGGTTTGGCCCCAGGATCCAGTATCCCCAAGAGCTTATGCTCCACAACCTGAGCCGCCTCCAGAACATACATTGTATGGATTTTATAGGGTGAAAACAGCAGGTTCTGTACAGACTGCTGCTGCATACTCTTTTTTTCAATCCAGTGCCCAGACATGCCTTGGCATGCTCATTTGCCATTGGTGGGGTGGAGACCCCTGATGGAGGGCTCTCTACATGGGAGTCCTCCCTCTTTCCCTCAGGGATTTGGGTAGGGGGTGTTACATGCAGCCCTCCTTTGTAACCATAGATTGAGGTGGCTCATGGACTCCCAGTTCACCTGTTTGTTTTGTGGCGCTAAGGAGTTATGGACCATGTATATAGTGGGTGTTGGCATTTGCACTCCCTTTTTAGTTATCTAACGAACTTTCTCTTTTGTTTTTGGTAACACTTCAGCCACACGTTTCTGATCTTTGGGAACCCAGTGGGAAGGGGAGCAGGTAGGTAGGAGGATCTCCTCATGAGTCTGATCCTGGGCCTAGCTGAGCTGGCTATTTACAGGTCTAGGCAGTGGACCATATAAGGGGTCATTTCTACCAACTACCTGCCCCCTTCTGCGGTTACATTCAAGCCCACTTATCCTCGATCCCTTATGGAGAGGTGTTCGCCGCAGGGGATGGAGTGCTTTATTTATCCCTCCAACACTATTGTGATTTCATCTCTATCCTCCCCTTCACTTTTTCTTTCACATAGGCATTGCTCCTACCAGCTCTGCCTGGCCCTGGTTCCCTGGCCACATGGGAGAGTTCCCTGGTGATGGAAAATGTTAAATAAAATTATCTTACACATGGTGCTTTTTTTTTTACTGACTCCTGCACTTACACACACACAATACGAGTGCGAAGGAAAAATAAGCACTATAATTAGGAGATTAGAATCTTCTCAGTTGAGAAATAAATTTAAGAAAAGAAGAAAAACTATAACCAGAAAATAAGAATCTCCTCAGTTCAGATGTCAGCCTCCATGCTGGCCGGCCACAGCTAGTGTACTGTGCACAAGTAAATAAAAGGTGACTTGGTGACAGGATATTGGCCTCTGAGCAGCTCTTTTAAGAGCTTTCTACATTCTTGGGTGCACTTCAAGAACTCTGCTCCCTCTAAACCTTCACACTATGATTAACCCAGCTAATGCTAGGAAAGCTACGAAATAAGAAGATGGTGGCATTTATGTGGGTTGCACTGTAGGCCCCCCAATAGTCAACGGGAATTCGAGGAACAAATATAAAGGGAGATTGTGGAGATATGCAAGAGAAACAGGGTTGCCAGAATGGGGATTTTAATTTGCCTGACATACACTGGGACTGCCATGGTGTTAAGGGCTTAGATGAGGTGCAATTTGTTAAAATTTGTTCAGGGATGTTTCCTCAAGCAGTATGTATGGTTTCCTACTTCGGAAGGGGCAAAACTCGGCCTACGCTTGGGAATTAGGGCAGGACAGGGGGCTGAAGTGACAGTGGGGATTTGGGGCTAGTGATCATAGTTCTATTAATTAAAAATTAATTACGAAGGACAGAACTGGCCCACAGGTTCAAGTTCTAAATTGGGGCCATATGAATTTTGGTGGAATTAGACCGGAGTTTGCAGGGGTTGATTGCAGTGGCTTGTTTACAGGCAAAGGAACCTCTGGCAAGTCGGAGGCCTTTAAAAATGTGACAGCTAGAGTCCAAAGTCTGTATGTTTCTTTGAGGGTGAAGGGCAAGGTTGGCAGCAGTAGTGAGCTCTGGATGACAAGAGATATTGAGGCTTTGACCAGAAACAATGGAGGAAGCATGGCTCAGGAACAGGCAGCTGGGATCAAGAGAATTCCTGGATGCATATAGGGTATATTGAAGTTCACTGAAGAAGGAAATCAAGAGAGCGAAAAGGGCACACGACGTAGCTTTGGCTAAGAAGGTGAGGGTGAATCCAAACAGATGCTTTAAATATATTAAAGGAAAAAGAATAACTAGAGACAGAATAAGACCCACGCAAGGACCAAAGTGGACATGTATATGTGGAACCGCAGGAAATGGGCAAGGTCGTCAGTGAATACTTTTCCTCTGTGTTTACCGTGGAGAAAGACAAGACGACTTGGGAACTTGGGGACAGTCTATATCACAGTGGAGTGTGTGTTGGAAGTGTCAGAATGTACGAAGGTAAATGTGAAGGTAAATCCTCTCGTCCTGATTAGATATATCCAAGAACCCTGCAAGAGGCTAGAGAAAGAATTGGCTGATCTACTTGCATCATCGATAGCCATGGGCGAGGTCCTGGAAGACCGGATGGAAGTGAATATTGTGCCCTTACACAAGAAGGGCTATAAAGAAAACCTGGGAATCAGACCAGCAAGCTTAACATCTGTAGTAAGGTACTTGAGAAGAGCCTGAGGGACACATACATTTAGAAAGACAGGGTTTGATTAGGCGTAGTCAGAATGGCTTAGTGCATGGAAGATCACATCTCACAAATGTGTTAAGGGTTCTTTAAAGAAGTGACCAGGAAAAGTAATGAGTGCACAGCAGCAGACACAGTCTACATGGATTCCAGTAAGACCTTTTATAAGGTTCCATGTGGTAGGATGGTCTGGAAGGTCAGATTGCATGGAATCCAGGGAGAGTTGACAAATTGGATACACAATTGGATTGATGGTATGAAGCAGAGAGTATTAATGGAAGGATACTTTTGTCAGATTGGAGGCTTGTCACTAGTGGTGTGCCTCATGGGTCAGTGTTGGGTCCATTGCTGTTTGTATTGTATATCAATAATTTTGACAACATACAAGGTATGATTAGTAAATTTGCGGATGACACTAAAATAGGCGGTACCGTGAACAGTGACAAAGGTTATCAGCAATTGCAGTAGGATTGTGATTAGCTAGGGAAGTGGGTAGAGAAATGGCAAATGGAGTTTAACACGGATAAGTGTGCGGTGCTGCATTCTGGAAAGTCAAATCAAGGGAGGAGTTTCATGGTAAATAGTAGGACCTTAAGGAGTGTAGTAGAACAGAAGGGCCTTGGAACTCAGGTGCATGGTTCTCTGAAAGTGGAGTCACAGGTAGACAGGTCAGTGAAGAAAGGTTTTGACTCGCTGACTTTCATGAGTTAGGGCTCTGAATATAGAATTGGGAAGTTGTGTTGCAGTTGTACAGGACATTGATGAGGCAGCACTTGGAGTGCTGTGCTCAGTTTTGGTCATCTTGATGTAGGAAGGATGTTTTTAAACTGGAAAGAGTGCAGAAGAAATTTACAAGGATGTTGCTAGGACTCAAGAAACTGAGTTATAGGGAGAAGTTGGACAAGCTGGGACTTTTTTTCCTTACAGCATTGGAGACTGAGGGGGGAATCTAATGGATAAGATTGTGAGAGACATGGATAGGGTGAATGCCATCAGTATTTTTCCCTCAAATGGGGAGTCGAGGGCATCAGTTTAAGATAAGAGGGGAAAGAATACATGGAAACCCGAGGGGCAACTTTTTTTTTTAAAAGTATAGAGTATATGGAATTAATTGCCAGCAAGTGGTTGAGGTGGGTACATTAACAGTATTTAAAGGGCATTTGGATAAATACATGGAGAGGAAAGGTTTAGAAGGATGTGTTCAGGGAAATGGGGTTAATATGGATGGACATTTTGTAGGCGTGGTCCAGTTTGAACTGAAGGCCTGTTTCTATGCTGTAGAGTCATTAAGACCTATCACTAACCACTTACTTGCCTGAAATTTACTTATGTAGCATCTACATAGAGGATTTTCCTTTTCAATTTTAGAATGCCTTCCATAATCAGAACGACCTCCTAATTTCCATTTTTCTTTCCTTATCTTTGAAATGTTTTATGTTCTGTCCTCAGATTGGGGCCTGATTAGCTGGACAACTCTGTTGTGATGCTTAGTGAGAAATCACACGACACCAGGTTATCAGAGATAACAAAGTATAGAGCTGGATGAACACAGCAGACCAAGCAGCAGAGGAGCAGGAAGGCTGACGTTTTGGGCTTAGACCCCTCTTTAGAAATGCGGCAGTGTGGAGGGTAATTTCTTCAGGATAGACATCCTTAGAAGAGGCTTCGCAGTGGGGTTAAAATTGTATCAGAGATAGTAGGAACTGCAGATGCTGGAGAATCTGAAATAACAAGGTGTAGAGCTGGATGAACACAGCAGGCCAAGCAACATCAGAGGAGCAGGAAGGCTGACGTTTCGGGCCTAGACCCTTCATCAGAAATGGGGTTTCTGAAGAAGGGTCTAGGCCAGAAATGTTAGCCTTCCTGCTCCTCTGGTGCTGCTTGGCCTGCTGTGTTCATCCAGCTCTACACCTTGTTACACAAGGTTATCAAACAAGTTTATTTGAAAGCAGAAGCTTTCAGAGCATTGTTCCTTTGTCAGGTTGCAAATGCTTAACCTCCATGTGTTCTACTCAGTAGCTGCTGCCTTTGCAGATGCTTCTTCTCCATGTTGTGCCTCTAGGTGAACCTGATGATGGAGCAGTGCTCTGAAATATGTAATTTCAAATAATCCTGTTGGACCATAACCTGGTGTCAATTGGCTTCTTACTTTGCCACCCCAGTCCAACACCAGTACCTGCACATTGATGCAGAGTGAGACTAACAACATGGTTTCAGTTTCTGCACTGGTTGAGGTTACCATGGAAGTCTCTTCTTCTCAGCTGCTCCACTCACCTGAGGTATGGTGAGCTTCAGGTTGTCTCTTTCAATAGTTGTCTCTTTCTCTAATGAGACTATGAGGCTATGGTGACTTCAAATCTAGTTCTCATTGCTTTCAGCCACATTTTCTGTAATTGGCCAATACATCATAGTCCTCTGAAGCAATTTCTTTTGCTAGCTCATCAATCCTACTCACATAGCTTTTGTTGCTACGTTTAAAAAAAAATTGCAAATTTGTCTTCCGATTACTTTTCCTTCTTGATCTACTACTACAGGACACAAGTCAATACAACATGGAGCTGGAGGAACACAGGTCAGGCAGCAGAGGAGCAGGAAAGTTGATGTTTCAGGTTTATGCCCTTCATCAGATCTCCTGCATTATTGACTCTAATTCCAGCACCTGCAGTTCTTGCAATCTCCTACAATATGACACTAAATCTTTTCAATTACTATGCAAAATTCTCACTTCTTTCTGACTTTTACATTTATTTACCTGCTACATGCTGATACAAATTATCCTTACGATTTTTTGCACACACACAGACCACTCAAATTCTATGGGAGTTCGGGAACATAGAACATTAACATGCCATGACCACACATAGAAAGAAATAAAAATGGTGTATGCTGACCTTAATATCTAGACAACTAAAGTATGAAAGCGAAATAAGTAATACTAAGCTTTAGTCAGACTACATCTGAGCACTGTGAACAGTATTAGTGATATAGTGAACAGATACTGTGAAGTTGGATGGAATACCTTGTAAGTTTACCAGAAAGGATAACACAAATCATGCTTGTTTTCCTGAGCAATTAACATAACCTAAGTAGTTTTTAAAGTATATTATGGGGAGATAAACAGAGAGAAAATGCAGGGGGTCCTCACTTCAAGTTTGTAGTTGCATTTCTGAAAACCATGACTGTAACTGAAATAACTTTTGAGCAAATCTTAGCTTCCCATAAAAATCAACACTGCTGCCAGAAGGCTCCTTCAGCCATTTCTGGCCCAGAATAAATGATATAGAACTTCAAATATTAAACACATTTAGCACTATGCATTCTTGACTGAAATAACAAATCACTTGACATGACAGAAATAACACAAAAAATCAAATTCACTAACACTCACCAGTCTTTCTTAAGCTGTTGGTGATGCCTTGATGAGCCTGCATGTTGCCCTGACCTAAGTGTTGGGTTTGAGATCCTGGTCTTCCTCTGTAGAAAAACTCAAATATCTAACTTAGAGTGCTAATGAACCCAAAATGGTCTGGAAATACTCAGCATGCCTGGTAACATCTGTGGAAACCAACTTAAAATTTTGAGATAATAAAGTGTGGAGCTGGATGAACACAGCAGGCCAAGCAGCATTTCGGGAGCACAAAAGCTGACGTTTCGGGCCTAGGCCATTCATCAGACAGGGGGATGGGGAGAGGGAAATGGAATAAGTAGGGAGGGGGGGAGGCGGACCAAAGATGGAGAGAAAACAAGATAGGTAGAGAGGAGAGTATAGGTGAAGAACTAGGGAGAGGATAGGTCAGTCCAAGGAAGATAGACAGGTCAAGGAGGCGGGATGAGGTGGTAGGTAGGAAATGGAGGTGCGGCTTGAGGTGGGAGGAAGGGATGGGTGAGGGGAAGAACAGGTTAGGGAAGCAGAGACAGGCTGGGCCTTCCTCAGCACCTGCCTACGGAACCGGATCACCCTCAATGGACGACCGTCGACATTCAAGCCTTCCCAATTTTGCCCCAACCGTGACCACCTCTACACCCAGAACATCCAGACCCTTCAGAAGCGTTTCTCCCTGCACGTCCTGAAACAGACACTCGCAGCCATGCGCCGGCATCTCCGGGCACTGCAATCCAACCTGCCCCAGCTCAGAGCCTCCCTCTCCCAGACCTGCAAAGGACCTCTCCTGTTTTTTTATCCTCCGCAAGAATCCACAGACTGAACACCCATTTCTACTCAGCTTTACTGGACACCAAAAATCGTAAGTACAACAAACTCACTGGCTCCTGCCACTTTCAACAGGATTCCTGCACCTCCCAAATCCCGAGCCTGTCCTTACCCCTCCCCCACCATGCACCCGCCGCCATTGACCATGAGGACACGGCCAGTGACCCCACCGATAACATCACATCCGCCACCGCTGGGCACACCACTTCCGGGACCGCGAACGTGACCGCTGCTGCAGTCACTGCCTCCACTTCCAGAACCAACACCACACAAATCACCCTCACCGCTGCTGCTGCTGCCCACTCCGCTCCGCCCACAGCGGACGCCGATGGAACCCCGCCCACAACCGACGCCGACATCGCTCCGCCCACAACCTCCACAGCCAGCAACGCCAGAGAAGACAGCCACACTGAGCCCTGCCGCATCTTCACCATCCCCCCAGACCTCCCACTGACTGAGGACGAATGGTCAGTCCTAAGCAAGGGGCTCACCTTTGACCCCTCTACCCACACAACGAATACCAGTCACGTTTGGACATTGAGCAGTTTTTTCGCCGCCTTCGCTTACTTCTTTAACTGGAAGCCTAACCCTCCCTCCACTGAATCCTTCACCCCCCTCCAACACAGGTCCTCTTCCTGGACACCACCCCCAGGCCTCCTACCCTCCCTTGACCTCTTCATCTCCAACTGCCGTCGAGACATCAACCGCCTCAACCTCTCCAGCCCTCTCACCCACTCCAACCTCTCCCCTGCAGAACGGGCAACCCTCTGCTCCAACTCCAACCTCACCATCAAACCTGCAGACAAGGGTGGCGCAGTGGTAGTATGGCGCACTGACCTCTACATCGCCGAGGCCAAACGCCAACTCTCCGACACCACCTCCTACCACTCCCTTGATCATGACCCCACCCCCAGGCACCAAACCATCATCTCCAACACCATCCATGTCCTCATCACCTCAGGGGACCTCCCACCCACAGCCTCCAAACTCATTGTTCCCCAACCCCGCACTGCCTGTTTCGATCTCCTTCCCAAAATCCACAAACCTGCCTGCCATGGTTGAACCATTGTCTCAGCCTGTTCCTGCCCCAGCAAACTCATCTCCACCTATCTGGACTCCATTTTCTCCCCTTTGGTCCAGGAACTCCCTAACTACGTCGTGACACCACCCACGCCCTCGACCTCCTCCAGGACTTCCAATTCCCTGGCCCCCAACACCTCATTTTCACCATGGACGTCCAGTCCCTATACGCCTGTATTCCTCATGCAGTTGGCCTCAAGGCACTCTGCTTCTTCCTGTCCCGCAGGCCCGACCAATCCCCCTCCACCGACACCCTCATCCGCCTAGCCGAACCCGCCCTCAACCTCAACAACTTCTCTGTCTGTAGGAAGTGGGAAGAATCGAAAAAGCGGGTGGCCATGGGTACCCGCATGGGCCCAAGCTATGCCTGCCTCTTCGTAGGTTACATGGAACAGTCCTTCTTCTGCACCTACACAGGCCCAAAACCCCACCTCTTCCTCCATTACACTGATGACTGTATCGGCACCGCCTCTTGCTCCCCAGAGGAGCTTGAACAGTTCATCCACTTCACGAACACCTTCCAACCCAACCTCAAGTTCACCTGGGCAATCTCCAACACATCCCTCACCTTCCTGGACCTCTCTGTCTCCATCTTAAGTAACCAGCTAGAAACTGATGTCCATTTCAAGCCCACTGACTCCCACAGCTACCTAGAATACACCTCTTCCCACCCACCCTCCTGCAAAAATTCCATCACCTATTCCCAATTCCCCCGCCTCCACCCCATCTGCTCCCAGGATGAGGCATTCCATTCCCACACATCCCAGATGTCCACGTTCTTCAAGGGCTGCAACCTTCACCCCGCAGTGGTCGAGAACGCCCTTGACTGCGTCTCCCACAACACATCCCTCACACCCTGCCCCTGCCACAACTGCCCCCAGAGGATCCCCCTCGTTCTCACAAACCACCCCACCAACCTCCAGATACAACGTATCATCCTCCGGCACTTCCGCCAACTACAATCCGACCCCACCACCCAAGCTATTTTTCCATCCCCACCCTTATCTGCCTTCCAGAGGGACCACTCTCTCCGCGACTCTCTTGTCCGCTCCACACTCTCCTCCAACCCCACCACAAGCGGCACCTTCCCCTGCAACCGCAGGAAGTGCTATACTTGCCCCCACACCTCCTCCCTCAACCCTATCCCAGGCCCCAAGATGACCTTCCATATCAAGCAGATGTTCACCCGCACATCTGCCAATGTGGTATATTGTATCCATTGTACCCGCTGTGGCTTCCTCTACATTGGGGACCCCTTTGCCGAACACCTCCGCTTGGTTCGCAACAAACAACTGCACCTCCCAGTCGCGAACCATTTCAACTCCCCCTCCCATTCCTCAGACGACATGGGCCTCCTGCAGTGCCACAATGATGCCACCCGAAGGTTGCAAGAACAGCAACTCATATTCCGCTTGGGAACCTGCAGCTCAATGGTATCAATGTGGACTTCACCAGCTTCAAAATCTCTCCTTCCCCCAATGCATCCCAAAAGAAGCCCAGCCTGTCTCTGCTTCCCTAACCTGTTCTTCCTCTCACCCATCACTTCCTCCCACCTCAAACCGCACCTCCATTTCCTACCTACCACCTCATCCTGCCTCCTTGACCTGTCCATCTTCCCCGGACTGACCTATCCCCTCCCTACGTCCTCACCTATATTCTCCTCTCTACCTATCTTGTTTTCTCTCCATCTTTGGTCTGCCTCCCCCTCTCTCCCTACTTATTCCAGTTTCCTCTCCCCATCCCCCTGTCTGATGAAGGGTCTAGACCCGAAACGTCAGCTTTTATGCTCCCGAAATGCTGCTTGGTCTGCTGTGTTCATCCAGCTCCACACTTTGTTATCTTGGATTCTCCAGCATCTGCAGTTCCCATTATCACTTAAAATTCTGAGTCCTCCTCCTTCTTCTTTAGCAGTTCCTCAGGATTGAGGATTCTGAGGTGATTGTGGTCTAATCCTGTGTACCCTTGCTGTTAATTTCCATTCTGTTTGTCCAATGTAGTGTTTGTCAGAGTCTCTGCAGGGAATCTTAGAGATGACATGAGTCCTGTCCATACTGAGGAGTGGGTCTTTGGCTCAGGTGAGCAGTTGTCATAGGGCTGATGTGGGTTTGTGTGCCACTCTGATGCCCAGCGATCGTAGGAGTCTTGTAGTTAATGCTGATGTGTTCCTGATGTAAGCAAGTGTGAGGAGTGTGTCAGGGCGTGTGGAATCTTCCTGATGTTGTTCGTGTAGGCATCTTCTGACTGAGTTTTTGGACGTCTATTATCTTTGAAAACTTGGACAAGATATTCTTCTTCTTCTTCGTGTAGTTCTGTGTTGCTGTAGTGTGTTGTTGCCCATTTAAATAGTGTTTGCACACAGCTTCGTTTGTGTGTTAGGATGGTTACTGTTGAGGTTCAGTACCTGGTCTGTGTGCGAGGCTTTTGTACACTTTTGTTTGCAGTTCCCCCTTTGTCTTGCACTCTACCATGACTTCCAGGAATGGAAGCTGGTTGCTCTTCTCCTCCTCTCCGGTGAATTTTATTCTGGTGAGGGCATTTTTTAAATGTTTGTGTGTCTCTTTTAGTTTGGCCTGTTTGGTAATGGCCAAGGTGTCGTCCACGTAGTATCCACAGTTTTGCTCAGATTAGCGGAAAGGCTGTCCTTTCCAGTCTTTACGTCACTGCCTCGGCTGTAAGTCCGGAGATAGGCGTCCCACTCATTTGTTTGGCCGTTGAAGGTGAAGTGGGTCGTGAGGCATTGGTCCAGTAGTTTCAGCATGTTGTCTTGTGGGTCTTGTCCTTATTCCAATATGTTGTCATTGTTTCCCTTGCTAGTGGTATGTGTATTGATGCGAATAGGGCAGTGACATCAAATGATATCATGGTCTCCTCGTCATCTATCCTAATGTCTTTGATGGAATTCAGGAATTCTAGGGTTGAGTGGATTGAGTGGGGTGATTTGTTGACACGGTGCCTGAGTCTCCTTTGTAGCTCCTTGGCTAATCTGTGTGCTGGCATGCCTGGTAGGGAGACTATAGGTCTAAGGGGTACTTCCGGTTTGTGTAATTTCGGGAGGCCTGAGAATCGGGGTGTGTTGGTTCCTTCGGGTTTCATTCTTAAAAATTCTGCTTTGTTGATCTGTCCGGTTTGTTGGAATCTTTTTATTTTGTAGAGAATTTTGTTGCCTAGTTGCGGTGTCAGATTAGTCTATAGTGGCCGGTATGTATTTTTTTTTCCAGCGAGCAGTGCCTGTGCCTTGGATATGTAGTACCTTTTATTTAGTATTACTGTCATGCACCCTTTGTCTGCGGGTGGTATTGTGATGTTCTTGTCCTTCTTCAGTCCTTCCAGGGCTTGCCTTTCCAATGTGCTGACGGCGTTCAGTTTGCTCCTTCTGGTCAGTGTCAGGATTACTGTCTGTCTTATCGTTTGTTGTGTTTTTTGAAAGATGTTGTCGGTCCTCAGTGTGGCGAGGAATTCTAGATAACAAAGTGTTGAGCTGGATGAACACAGCAGGCCAAGCAGCATCAGAGAAGCATGAAAGCTGATGTTTCGGGCCTAGGGTCAAGGGCCCTATCATCTCGGGCTAGGAATTCTGTTTTGTTGACGTCTGTCTTTTTTGTCTGCCTTTTTCACAGTCGTTAACTTAGTTTAAATTAATTAGTTGTATCCAGCCAGTTGCTAAAATATCAAAACAAGCCTAAGGTTTCCAATCACACAGCTAATTGATACATATTTCAATTTTAGAACTAGCTGTACACCTTCAGCCACATCCAAACACTTATTTTTCCCTACACAAATCTAAAACAGTTTACTTCTTATAGAGACAATGCACTCTTTTCCTTTTTATTAAAAACTAATTCTAACTTACTGCCTTCCAATTCATGAACGCTCTACACAACTTCATAACACATGCACTCAATAATAGAAGTGGGGGTGGTGCTGGTTCTGGCTTGCAAGTGTGTGTACCAGAACTGTACGCAATACTCCAAGTGCGGCCACACCAGAGTTTTATACAGATTCACCATAACCTCTTGGTTCTGGAACTCGATCCCTCTATTAATAAAAGCTAAAACACTGTATGCCTTCTAAACAGCCCTGTCAACCTGGGTGACAACTTTCAAGGATCTGTGTACATGGACACCGAGATCTCTCTGTTCATCTACACTGCTAAGAATCTTACCGTTAGCCCAGTACTTTGCCTTCCGGTTTCTCCTACCAAAGTGCATCACCTCACACTTGCCTGCATTAAACTCCATTTGCCACCTCTCAGCCCAGCTCTGCAGCTTATTTATGTCTCTCTACAACCTACAGCATCCTTCGTCACTATCCACAGCTCCACCGACCCTAATGTCGTCTGCAAATTTACTAACCCATCCTTCTACGCCCTCATTCAGATCATTTATAAAAATGACAAACAGCAGTGGACCCAACACCGACCCTTGCGGTACACCATTAGTAACTGCTCTCCAGGATGAACATTTCCCATCAACTACCACCCTCTGTCTTCTTTCAGCAAGACAATTTCCAATCCAAACTGCTATATCTCCCACAATTCCAATCCTCCGCATTTTGTACAATAGCCTACTGTGGGGAACCTTATCGAACGCCTTGCTGAAATCCATATACACCACATCAACCAGTTTACTCTCATCTACTCGTTTGGTCACCTTCTCAAAGAACTCAATAAGGTTTGTGAGGCACGACCTTCCCTTCACAAAACCGTGCTGATCATCCCTAATCAATTTATTCTTTTCTGGATGATTATAAGTCCTATCCCTTATAACCTTTTCCAACACTTTACCAACAACTGAAGTAAGGCTCACTGGTCTATAATTACCAGGGTTGTCTCTACTCCCCTTCTTGAACAGGGGAACCACATTTGCTATCCTTCAGTCATCTGGCACTATTCCTGTAGACAATGACGAGTTAAAGATCAATGCCAAAGGCTCAGCAATCTCCTCCCTGGCTTCCCAGAGGATCCTAGGATAAATCCCATCCAGCCCAGGGGAAATATCTATCTTCACCCCCTGTAGGATTTCTAATACCTCTTCCTTCTGAACCTCAATCCCACCTAGTCTAGTAGCTTGTATCTCAGTATTCTCCTCGACAACATCGTCGTTTTCTACAGTGAATACTGTTGAAAAATATTCATTTAGCGCTTCCCCTATCTCATCTGGCTCCACTCACAACTTACCACTACTATCCTTGATTGGGCCTAATCTTACTTTCGTCATTCTTTTATTCCTTAAATACCTATAGAAAGCCTTAGGGTTTACCCTGATCCTATCCGCCAACGACTTCTCATGTCTCCTCCTGGCTCTTCTGAGCTCTCTCTTTAGGTCTTTCCTAGCTACCTCGTAGCCCTCAAGCACCCTGAGCCTTCACATTTCATCCTAACAAACGTTCTTCTTCCTCTTGACCAGAGATTCCACCTCCTTCGTAAACCACAGCTCCCGTGCCCTGCAGCTTCCTCCCTGCGTGACAGGTACATACTTATCTAGGACACACAGGAGCTTTTCCTTGAATGAGCTACACATTTCTAATGTGCCCATCCCCTGCAGTTTCCTTCCCCATTCTATGCTCCCTAAATCTTTCCTAATCTCATCGTAATTGCCTTTCCCCTAAGCTATAACTCTTGCCCAGTGATATACACCTATTTCTTTCCATCACTAAAGTAAACATAACAGAATTGTGATCGCTACCACCAAAGTGCTCACCTACTTCCAAATCTAACAACTGGCTGGGCTCATTACCCACTACCAAATCTAATGTGGCTTCACCCTTTGTTGGCCTATTTACATACTGTGTCAGGAAGCCCTCCTGCACACACTGGTCAAAAACTGACCCTTCTATAGTACTCGAACTATAGTGTTCCCAGTCAATATTTGGAAAGTTGAAGTTCCCCAAGACAACTACCCTGTCTCTCTCACTCCTATCGAGAATCATCTTTGCTATCCTTTCCTCTACATCTCTGGAACTATTCGGAGGCCGATAGAAAACTCCCAACAGGGTGACCTCTCCTTTCCTGTTTCTAACCTCAGCCCATACTACCTCAGTTGACAAGTCCCCAAATATCCTTTCTGTAACTGTAACACTGTCCTTGACTAACAATGCCACACCGCCACCTCTTTTACCATCTTCTCTGTTCTTACTGAAACATCTAAATTGCGGAACCTGCAACAACCATTCCTGTCCCTGCTCAATCCATGTCTCCGAAATGGTCACAACATCGAAGTCCCAGGTACTAACCCATGCTGCAAGTTCACCCACCTTATTCTGGACGCTCCTGGCATTGAAGTAGACACACTTCAAACCAACTTCTTGCTTGCCGGTGCCATGCTGCGTCCCTGAAAGTTTCTCAGACCTCCCTACTCTCAACCTTTTCTATACTTGAACTACACTTTTGGTTCCCATCCCCCTGCTGAATTAGTTTAAACCCACCCGTATAGCCTTAGCAAATTTCCCCCCCAGGATATCGGTACCCCTTTGGTTCAGGTGAAGACCATCTTGCTTGTAGAGGTCCCACCTACCCTAGAAACAGCCCCAATTATCCAAGAATCCAAAACCCTCCCTCCTGCACCATCCCTGTAGCCACGTGTTCAACTCCTCTCACTCCCTATTCCTCACCTCACTAGCACGTGGCACGGGCAACAAACCAGAGACAACTCTGTTCGTCCTAGCTCTCAGCTTCCATCCTAGCTCCCTGAATTTCTGCCTTAAATCCCCATCTCTCTTCCTACCTATGTCTTTGGTGCCAACGTGGACCACGACTTGGAGCTGCTCCCCCTCCCCCTTAAGGATCCCAAAAACACGATCAGAGACATCATGCACCCTGGCACCTGGGAGGCAACACGCCAACCGTGAGTCTCTCTCATCCCCACAGAACCTCCCATCTGTCCCCCTAACTATGGAGTCCCCAATGACTACTGCTCTGCTCCTCTTCCCCCTTCCCTTCTGAGCAGCAGGAATTGACTCTGTGCCAGAGACCTGTGCCCCACTGCTTTCCCCTGGTAACTCGTTCCCCCCAACAGTATCCAAAACGGTATACTTATTGTTGAGGGGAATGGCCACAGGGGATCCCTGCACTGCCTGCCTGTTCCCCTTCCGTCCCCTGACCGTAACCCATCTGCCTTTTTCTTGCACCTGAGGAGTGACTAACTCCCTGTAACTCCTCTCAATGACCCCCTCTGCCTCCCGAATGATCCCTAATGCGGTTTTCAAGGAGCTGGAGTTGGGTGCACTTCCCGCAGATGTAGTCAGCAGGGACACTTAGTGGTGACCCTTACCTCCCACATTCTGCAGGAGGAACATTCAACTGCCCTGACCTCCATTCCCATTATTCTAAATTCCCAAGACTGTTTAAAAAAAAATTAAAAAATAAACTTGTTACCTTACCAATCAGGCACACAGAACCTTTTTTTTGGTTAGAGGAGGAGGATGGGTGGGAGACACTACCCGAGTAGTGTTTCGGGTAACGCAACCAACAGCCTCACTTACTCACCAGTCCCGTGTCCGCTCCTGCTTAGCATGCACTCCACCCATTCACAAGGTAAGCTTTTTTATAGATTCAAAAACAGTGACTCACCGGCTTCCCGACAGGCTCCTGCTCCAAGCTCCCGCTCGCACTGCTGCTCAACCAGAGAAAAAAAAATTTCTTCTGTTCCTTTCGGCATCAAGGAATGCAAGCTGCAACAAGTCAGAGGTACCTATACTCCTCTGGAATCTTCCTCCCCTCCACTTCAGCCTTCACGTCTTCCCCTCCCTCCCATACGATAGAGTTCCCCTGCTCCATAAACATCCCAGTCCACTTCACATTCAAAGAAACATAAGTCACTCTTTCTGTTACCTCCAGTGGAATGCCACAATCAGACACATTCCACAGGGACTGTCATTCAGGGATACCCTGATCCATTCCTCCTCCTGTCCCAACACCACTGAGGTACCTTCCCACGCAATTGTAGAAGGAGTAACACCTGCCCATTTACCTCCCTCCTTACCAACACAGCTTCCAGTTGATATATCAATTTACCTGTATTTCATTCAATTCAGGCTACGTATTCGCTTTTCATAATCTGGTCTCCACAGTGGGGAGGCTGAGTGGACACTCTGCAGAGGTCTTTCATTAACAAATGACCCAAGTTTCCAACTGCTTGCCACTTCAATACACCGCGATGTTCCTTGGCCAACATCTATATCTTGGATAACAAGGAGTAGAACTGGCTGAACACAGCAGGCCAAGCAGAAGCGCAGGAAGGCTGACATTTCGGGCCTAGACCCTTCTTCAGAAGCAGGGTCTAGGCCTGAAACATCAGCCTTCCTGCTCCTCTGATGCTGCTTGACCTGCTGTGGTCAGCCAGCTCTACACCTGGTTATCGCAGATTCACCAGCATCTGCAGTTCCTACTATCTATGGGTTTGGTGCAGTGCTCCAGTTAGCCTCAGTGCAAACTCAAAGAAAAGCATCTCATCTTCCACTTGGAGAACCCACAGCCTCTGGCACGCACCATCAGGCTAAATAACTTTTCAGACTGATTCCATCCTTCCACTTTTGTTAAACCTACTTGCACACCCTTGTGCTGTCATGACATGGATTGCTTTCAGCAGAGCCAACTCATTCTCACTCACTCTTAGCCCTATTATCACATTACATAGGTTGCCATCAGTATAGTCTATCCTATTCATTGTGTCCTGCTTTCATTTCTCATGATACCAGATCAGAACAGAAAAGCTGAATAAGTTATCAATGGTCCCTTCATTTGCCGTATCCTTTCATCTGTCTCTCCGTCTGGGTTGCATCGCTACCTATCAACTTCACCTCTCCTTCCACCCTCCTCATCACGTTTTCAGCATAAATACCACTTTTTCCTAGCTGTTATGTTCTGATGAAGAGGAGTTGCCAACTTGAAATGTCTTCTTTCCACATGTGCTAGCAGGCCTGATCAGTTTCACCAGCAAATTGTTTTTGGTTCAGACCTCCAGCATTCGCACTTGTTTGATTTGTTCTGCGATTCATCACACTTGACAGAATTGAAGGTGGCCATGTAGAGGGTTTGGTGCTGTTCCTGCACTTTTCTTGGGCTTTTTACATACTGAACATCATGGTCATTGTGCCAATTGAAGGGCAGCAGACGCATTTCGACTCAGGAAGAAGATCTTCAGCTACTGGGAGGAGGCAAATGAGGCCAAGTGCTATAAGCGCAGAGTTTCCAGAGCAACTGGTCTTTCCTTTCCCTCAGCAGTCAGTGATGAAATCCTTCTGCAATTTTCATAGTCGGGCATGTCTTCTTTCCTGAGTATTGTCACAATTAGGTGTTTCTGAGATCTTCTGGATAGCTCTCTTTCTTCCAGACAAGGGCAATGGGGTCATCGATTTCTTTAAAGAGGGTGTCTCTGTCACGTTTCACTGCTTAAGCTGGGATTTCACATGAGCTGAAACCTTATTATTTTTCAGCTGTCTGATAGCTTTTTCGACGTCATGGCAATTTGGAGGTATGCTGAAATGTCAACAGGCAATGAATTGTGGGACAGCAGTTGTGTTGAAGACTGTCTTGATTGAGGAAGTCCTAAAAGTGATCTCTCTGGCGGGCTTTGTTTGCGTCTCCATCTTTGATGAGCAATTCTCCATTTTTGGCACTCAATGGAGTAGGTCCCTGACTGTTCAGACACTAGGTGGGTTTTGGTAACACTGAAGGATCCACACACAGTTGCTCGTGAGTTGCTGAATGTCTTGAGCTCTTTCCACCCACTATTTAATCTTTAGGTCAAGGGCTCTATGTTGCACTTTTACTTTCAGTTTCCTGTAGGCTTGCTACATCTCACTCTCATTTTGGTGGAGCTGCCAATTCAGGAACTCCTTGCATTTTTGGTCCAGCGGATCCTGTACCTCCTGCTTGTTCTTATCAAGCCAGACCTGGTGTTTCTGGCTTGAGAAACTGAGGGTGTACATGCAGGTTATGACTATGGTGCTTTCAGCAAAGATCATTTGCTGTGGAAACTCTGCGCTTCCAGCACTTGGTCATTCCCCCAATTGGCTGAGGTGCCCTCTACGTAAATCTTTCTTCTCAATGTCTTTCAGTCCAACAATGGACTGTAATGTGGAAGAGGTTTCTCTTCCTTCCTGGTTGGGGCCAGGTTGATAGACATGGGGTCAAGCAGATGAGTTTGTAGTCAGTCCATCACTCACGGGTTCCAATCTTAGCATTTGTGGTGCAAACTTCTTAGGGGCACTTGCTCAGATGATGTCGACTAAGTTAAAGATCAAGTCAAGATGGCACAGAGTTAGCTGGGGAAGCCTATCACTGGGTCCTTCTCTCTCTTTGTCTTGTGGCTAGAGGTGACTCTCCACTCTCTCACTTGCACTAATGAATCCTAAACACTACTTGGTATTCTGAGGTTCTGGTTGCTGGGCTTTCTATTTGGATCTGCTTGGCTTCAAAGGTGATGACAGGAGTTCCTTTAGAAGATGCAATCCCTCACTGTGTCCAGGAGAGTTTCTTCACACACAGGTAGTAGGTGATGTTGGAGAATGAATTTCAGCACTTTTCCCTGCTATTGACAATACAAAAATATCTTGATACTTTTCATAGCATGAATTAATTCTCTTCTTGATGTCCTGACTCACTAAAGAGAGTGCACTGTAAATTAAATCCCACTGTTCCTAGAAACATGCAATGTAAAAATTTGATTAGAGCAATGAATTGCCTCATTCTACCCAATTGTCTGATCCAAGTTCAAAGAACATGCACTACAGGTTCTTTCCAGTAACAGGAAAATAACTATTCATTGTTTCGAAATTGTTTTAAGCCAATGGCAAAAGGTAGACCAGTTGAATTACTGATCTACAACTATATCTTAAATAAGAGTAAAAAGACAGGATTTAAAATCTGTGTAACTTAAACTTTAGAGATAATGGGAACTGCAGACGCTGGAGAATCCAAGATAACAAAGCGTAAAGCTGGATGAAGACAGCAAGCCAAGCAGCATCTCAGGAGCACAAAAGCTGAAGTTTCGAGCCTAGACCCTTCATCAGAGAGGGGGAGGGGGAGAGGGTTCTGAAATAAATAGGGACAGAGGGGGAGGCGGACCGAAGATGGATAGAGGAGAAGGTAGGTGGAGAGGAGAGTATAGGTGGGGAGGGGATAGGTCAGTCCAGGGAGGACGGACAGGTCAAGGAGGCGGGGTGAAGTTGGTAGGTGAGAAAATGGAATCCAGATAGGTGGAGATGAGTTCAGTGGGGCAAGAGCAGGTGGAGACAATAGGTCGACCAGGGCAGGCGGGTTTGTGGATTTTGGGAAGGAGATAGAAACAGGCAGTGCGGGGTTGGGGAACAGGTGAGGTTGGAGGTCACCTGAGGTGATGGGGTCATGGATAGTATTGGAGATGATGGTTTGGTGCTCAGGGGTGGGGTCATGATCAAGGGGGCGGTAGGAGGTGGTGTCAGAGAGTTGGCGTTTGGCCTCGGCGATGCAGAGGTCAGTGCGCCATACTACCACCGCGCCTCCCTTGTCTGCGGGTTTGATGGTGAGGTTGGGGTTGGACTGGAGGGCTGCCCGTTCTGCGGGGGAGAGGTTGGAGTGGGTGAGAGGGCTGGAGAGGTTGAGGCGGTTAATGTCTCGACGGCAGTTGATGTTGAAGAGGTCTTCGTCACCTCTTAACCATTAACTGCCTCAACCTCTCCAGCCCTCTCACCCACTCCAACCTCTCCCCCGCAGAAAGGGCAGCCCTCCACTCCAACCCCAACCTCATCATCAAACCCGCAGACAAGGGAGGCGCGGTGGTAGTATGGCGCACTGACCTCTGCATCGCCGAGGCCAAACGCCAACTCTCTGACACCACCTCCTACCGCCCCCTTGATCATGACCCCACCCCTGAGCACCAAACCATCATCTCCAATACTATCCATGACCCCATCACCTCAGGTGACCTCCAACCTCACCTGTTCCCCAACCCCGCACTGCCTGTTTCTATCTCCTTCCCAAAATCCACAAACCCGCCTGCCCTGGTCGACCTATTGTCTCCGCCTGCTCTTGCCCCACCGAACTCATCTCCACCTATCTGGACTCCATTTTCTCACCTACTAACCTCATCCTGCCTCCTTGACCTGTCCATCCTCCCCGGACTGAACTATCCCCTCCCCACCTCTCTTCTCCTCTCCACCTATCTTCTCCTCTATGCATCTTCGGTCTGCCTCCCCCTCTGTCCCTATTTATTTCAGAACCCTCTCTCCATCTCCCTTTTCTGAAGAAGGATCTAGGCCCGAAACTTCAGCTTTTGTGCTCCTGATATGCTGCTGGCATGCTGTGTTCATCCAGCTTCACACTTTGTTAACTTTAACTTTACTTGCTTTAAAACTCTCCCTCACGCGCACAAAGAAAAACAAACACAAACGTGATGATGGATAGCACTGTTATCCTTAGGAAGAGACATACCATTCTGTGAACAAAATTTTTGCCTATTTGATCTGATCTCTCGATTTCCCCGATAGCTTCAAAAGGTTTTTACATATAATAGTAGTCAGTATTGTTAGTTTTTTTATTTTGTCTTTCTCACTTCCTGTCTTTTCTGCTCTGGATTTGTCCTTGTATCTGCAACTACAGCAGTAGCAATTCATTAATAAATCCTGTTGTTACTTTGGCAATACACTCTTAGTTGCTCAATTCTTTGTGAGGATTTACGTTGCCTCTTCCACAAATTGGAAAGATGTTGCTTTTACAATACTCAAACTGGCTGTGTTTCAGTACAGTCTTCTACTTCAGCTCAGTGATAGCTGCATTAGGTCTTAATTGGGAAATTCCCTTCCAAGCAATTATTTCACATTAGGGTCATCCAATCCATCAAATCTAGTTGTCAGTGATGATTCCATGCTAAACCTCAGGGGCAAAACCATGAATTTCTTCTTAAAACAAACACAGACTTTAGAAATGCTTTTAGTAAAGTCTATCATGACAAAAATCCAAGACAAAGTGACATGCTGGGTCCAAAATTTGTACAGGCCAGAAGCAGACAGCAATGATGGTTTGGAAGTTTAACGCCAGTGTGGTTACACAGGCCTCATACAAGCACACTTGCAGCTTAGGGTGTTAATGATTAAGACTTAAATGTAGAGAATATAGAGAATGCAGAAAATTGAATCAAGAATTTTGTGAATGAAATGAACATTGGTGGGGTGGTGAGTGGTGAGGTGGATTGCTGTAAACTGCAGCAAGATATTAATGAACTGATCAGGTGGGCACAGCAGTGGCAAATCAAACTGGAAAAGTATGTTCTAATGTATTTGGGAAGGGCTAATTAGTCAAAGGATCATACAATGAACGTTAGGACCCTAGAAAGTACCGAAGATCAGATGGATCTTGGTGTGCATAATCACAAATTCCTGAAGGTAGCAGGGTAAGTAGATAAGTTGTCTTTAATTCATTCATGAGATGTAATATCACTGCCTGGGCCAGTACACATCCTAGTTTCCCTGATGGTCGCGGTGATGAGCAGCCTTTTTGAACTGCTTGTCCATTTTTTGGAAGTAGGTCCAAATTACCGTTAAGCACAACACGGTCCTCCAAACAAGGAATAGCACATCGAGAGAACTATTCTTGAAAGCATGCTCATCATTCAGATGCCTTTTTTTCTTGTATTTCAATGGAAGTGATGCACGGATATTCCATCGAATAAATCTTCAATTTCAGTACAACCATAAAAGTACAAATTAGAATCTTCTGCAGCCCTTCCGTTAAGCAGAAGTCAAGGACCGTTTGGCATTTTAAAATCCTAATGCCATTTGCTCTTCTCTTGAAATGTATGTTGTCTATGGCATTAATTTCCAAAACATGAATATAAAAAAATTGTTTAGTAGCAACCTTATTCAATGACTTTCTTCAAACGGACAGGGAATTCATTGGCTACTTCGGTATTTGTGATTGCTGTTTCTTTGGGCATTTCAATCTCTTGACACAGTTGAAGCAATCATGACTAACACTGAAACTTTCTTAAAAAAAAATCAAAGCTGGAAGAACTGAGGATACTATAAATCAGAAATAAAAACAGAGGTTACAGGAAAAGTTCAGCGGGTCACATAGTTTCCGAATCTTTACACAGCTGAGGCCAGGCACCAACTCTCTGACACCTCACCCTACTGCTTCCTCCATCATGACCCCCACCCCTGATCACCAAAACATCATCTCAAACCGTTTACAACCTCATCACCTCAGGTGACGCCCTACCCACAGCCTCCAACCTCATCATTCGCCAACCAAGTGCCACCCATTTCTATCTCCTTCCCAAAATCCACAAACCTGACTGTCCCAGCCGACCCACTGTGTATGTTCGCTCCAGCCCCACTGAACCTATCTCCGCTTACCATGACTCTGTTTCCTCCCCCGGTCCGTGAACATCCCATCTACATCCAGGACACCACTCACACCCTCCACCTCCTCCAGGATTTCCAACTCCTTGGCCTGCAACACTTGCCTTTCATAGGGACTGCTCTCTCCGTGAACGCCTTCTCCACTCCACACTCATTAGCCCCACCATCCCTGGCACATTTCCCTGCAACCATAGGAAGTGCTACACCTGCCCCTAAATCTCGCCGCTCACCTCCATTCAAGGCACCAAACTTTCCACATTAGACAAAGGTTCACCTGCACATCCGTCAACATGGTCTATTGCATCTGCTGCTCCTGATATGGCCTCCTCTACATTAGTGAGACCAAGTGGAGGCTCGGAGACCGCTTTGTAGAAAACATGCACTCTGCTCGCAAAAATTTTCAACACCTTCCGATTATGAACCATTTCAACTCCTTTTCCCACTCCCAGGGTGACATGTCCATCCTGGTCCCCCTCCAGTGTCACAATGACACCACCCACAAACTGGAGGAGCAGCACCTCATATTCTGCCTCGGGAGTCTATAGCCCAATGGTCTAAATGTGGATTCTACCAGTTTCAAAATTTCCCCACACTCGGCCTCATCCCATGACCAACCCTCCCTCTCATCTCCATTTCCTTGGCCTAACACAACTTGGTCCATCTTCTCTCCAACCTATCCACCCCTCCCCATTGGCCAATCCCCACCACTCCCTACCTGCACTCACCTATCACCCGCTCACCTACCTTGCTGAACCCCACCTTTCCTCTCTCTATTTATTTCTGAGCTCCTTTTTCCCTACCCATTTCTGAAGAAGGGTCCTAACCTGAAACATCAACTTTCCTACTCCTCCGATGCTGCCTGGCCTGCTGTGTTCCTCCAGCTCCAGGCAGTGTTATCTCTGACTCCAGCATCCAGTTCTTACTATCTCTGAAACAGAGATGTTGGCTAGGGAACAGGGTGAAGTGTTAAAGTGGCAGGCAGCTCAGGGCACCTATTCTGGGTCTGCTACATCTTTGTCTCTACTGATCGAAAGTAACCATTGTCTGACTCTCAGGAATTCTTGTAAATAGAATAATCATTTAGTCATTTGCATTTTTTACAAAATAAAATCAAGGAAGTGTTTAAGTCTCTGTACCACTGCGCCTATATTAAGAGCAGAAGACATAGGTAAGGAAAAAAAAAAGAAAACTAAGACGAAGTCCATCTTAGTTCAATGCATGGCTCCTAGATTTAGGTAAGGACAGTGCCACTGCAAGACTGCCATAGGTGGTCACTGGAATACCGAACCAGAAGCTGCCACCATAAAGGCCATCATGCTGGACTGCTGAAACCTCAACCACAAGGCTGTGTAGAAGCCATTCTATGGGCCAACAACCTTGAGGAACCATTATAACCACCGCAGCAGGCATTCGAAACATCCTGTATCCACCTTGTTAACATTGCCTCCACGATATACCAGCTGATATCAGGCTGTTCCCCATGCTGACCTCTCTAACAGCTGCCTCAACACCACCACCTGCTTCAGGCTCAGCAAGCACCTCTCAGCTTTCGAGTTTCTTGATCTGTTTACTGATCTGGTCCACATGACACTAGATCTGCAGTGACGTGGACAACTCCTAAATACCCTCTGAACTAGCCTGGGAAACTACTCAGTTGTACGAAACTACTATATATTCTTATATAGAAATGAAAATATGCAGTCTTCAAATTAGGTAGAGTTATACAGTCACAGGGATACACAGCACAGAAACAGAACCTTCAGTCAACTCATCAATGCTGACCAGATATCAAGAACAAAGAAAATTCCAGCACAGGAACAGGCCCTCTAGATCCTCTATCTAAACCTGTCACCTATTTTCCAAGGATATGTAACCCTCTGCTCCATGCCTATTCATGTATCTGTCTAGGTACATTGTAAATGATGCTATTGTGCCTGCCTCTACCACCTCCGCTGGCAACGTGATCCAGGCACCCACTACCCTTTGTGTAAAGAACTTTCCATGCATATTTCCCTTAAATCTTTCCCCTCTTACCTGGAAGTTGTGACCCCTAGTAATTGAGTCCCCCACTCTGGGAAAAAGCTTCTTGCTATCCACCCTGTCTATACCTCTCATGATTTTGTAGACCTCAATCAGGTCCCTCCTCATTCACAATCTTTCTAATGTCAATAATCCCAATCTACTCAACCTCTCTCCATAGCTAGCGCCCTCCATACCAGGCAACACCCTGGTGAACCTCCTCTGCACCCTCTCCAAAGCAGCCACATCCTTTTGGTAATGTGGTGACCAGAACCGTACATAGTATTCCAAATGTGGTTGAACCAAAGTACTATACAACTATAACGACCTGCAACTCTTGGCTTAATACCCTGTCTGATGAAGTGAATGCATGCCGTATGCTGCCTTGACCATCTGCGAACCTGCGTTGCCATCTTCAGGGTACAATGGACCTGAACACCCAGATCTCTCTGTGCATGAATTTTACCCGGGGCTTTTCCATTTACCGTATAGTTTGCACTTGAATTGGATCTTCCAAAATGCATCACCTCAAGTTTGCCTGGATTGAACTCTATCTGCCATTTCTCTGCCCTAGTCTCTAATCTATATCCTGCTGCATTCTTCGACAGTGTCCTTCACTATCTGCTACTCCACCAATCTTAGTGTCATCTGCAAACTTGCCAAATCAGACCACCTCCAAATCATTTACGTACAATTGCTGATGACACAAAGGTTGGAGGTGCCATTGATAGTATCGAGGGCTATTGCAGGCTTCAGCGAGACATTGACACAATGCAGAGCTGGGCTGAGAAATGGCAGATGGAGTTCAACCTGGATAAATGCGGAGTGACGCATTTTGGAAGGTCGAACTTAAATGCTGAATATAGGATTAAAGGCAGGATTCTCGGCTGTGTGGAGGAACAGCGGGATCTTGGTGTTCAAGTGCATAGTTCCCTCAAAGTTGCCACCCAAGTGGATAAGGTTGTTAAGAAAGCATATGGTGTTTTGGCTTTCATTAACAGGGGGATCGAGTTTAAGAGCCGTGAGGTTATGCTGCAACTCTACAAAGCCCTGGTGAGACCACACTTGGAATATCGTGTCCACTTCTGGTCGCCCTATTATAGGAAAGATGTGGAGGCTTTGGAGAGGGTGCAAAGGAGGTTTACCAGGATGCTGCCTGGACTGGAGGGCTTGTCTTACGAGGAGAGATTGACTGAGCTCAGACTTTTCTCTCTGGAGAGAAGGAGGAAGAGAGGTGACTTGATCGAGGTGTACAAGGTAATGAGACGCATGGATACAGTCGATAGCCAGAGACTTTTCCCCAGGGTAGGATTGACTGCCACAAGGGGTCATAGTTTTAAGGTGTTAGGAGGAAGATATAGAGGAGACGTCAGAGGGAGGTTCTTCACCCAGAGAGTTGTGAGCGCATGGAATAGTTTACCAGTGGTAATCGTGGAAGCAGAGTCGTTAGTGACATTTAAGCGACTGCTGGACATGCACATGGACAGCAGTGAATTGAGGGGAATGTAGGTTAGGTTATTTTATTTTTGGATTAGGATTATTCCACGGCACAACATCGTGGGCCGAAGGGCCTGTACTGTGCTGTACTTTTCTATGTTCTATGTTCTAATTATTAGTGGATCATCTGTTAATGTTGCTCCTGGCACAGTCATTCTAGTTGCCAAGAGCTGATCCAAACTACATCCTCTCTCACCTGTACAGAACCAGTCAAGTCTGTGCTGCCAACAATTAACCCCTTTTTGGGAAATGCGGTGTTTGGTCTTGTTCTGTCACTGGAAAAATTTGATTGTTGTTTCTTGTCAAAGAGATCCTTTATCATGGATGGTTTCAGTAAATCAAATGCTGTGGATAACTGACACTTTGCCATGAGCAATAGTGGAGAACTTTGACTTGTTGAGTGGGTTGTGTTCGGGTAGGTTAACAAAAATTGGCTCCGTTTTAGGATAGTAATCCCTGTTCTTGAGTTATTTTTAAGGAATGTTTTATTGAGTAAAAAAATATTTCTGTCAACCATTTTTGGCCGAGTGATAAGGAATTGATCAGTTATGCTGAATTCAGTTCTGCTTTGAGTAGTCTGTATAAATTGTGAACTATTTCTGTGATGGCAACTTCAGCCTATTTGGTCTCTGTATCATATATAACATACATAACTATAACATATTTGTCCTTCAATCCAGATTCTTTTCTGTAGCTGTTTTGGCATTCCCATGACTGTAATGGCATTAATGGAGTTAGGCTGCAAACTCTTGTGCAAGCAGAACATAAAATACGGTATAAAAATTTGTGGAGTGATGAGGAGGATATCTTTGAATAAAGAGGACATAGACGACTGGTCAGATGGACTGATAAGTGGTAAATAAAATTCAAGTTAGATATGGGAGGTGATGCATTTGGGCAGGACAAATAAGGCAAGGGAACGTATGATGAACTGTAAGACTTTGGGAAGCACTGGGAATCAGATGTAACAAAAACAAAAATTGGTGGAAAATCTCAGTAGGTTTGGAAGCATTTGCGAAGAGAAAGCAGAGTTAATGTTTCAGGTCCAGTGACCCTTCGTCAGAACTGGTCAAAAGTTCAAACAGAACCTTCTTCAGATTCACAGAATGAACACAGTTTTGGTGTGCATATACACCAGTCCCTGAAGGTATCAGGACAGGTGGATAAAGTGACTTAGAAAGCATTGGATATAAGTAACTTTATTAGTTGATGCAGAGTGTTTAAGAGCAGGGAAATTATGCTGAAACTTCAGGAAACGGTTAGGCCACAGCTAGAGTATTGTGTGCAGTTGTGGAACCTACATTATAAGAGAGATATGATTGCATTGGAGAGAGTTTAGAGGAGATTTACCATGAGGTTACCTAAGCTGGACAGTTTCAGGTACAAAATTGCTTAGAGCAAAGGAGATTGAGATTGGCATAGGTAGGTAGACAGACAAAATATTCCCCTTTGGTGGAAAGAACAATGACCAGGGGGCAGAGACTTAAGGTAAGGGTCTGAGACAAATGTAGAAATAAATGAAAAAACTCAGTACATCTGGCAGCATCTACAGAGATTAGAGCAAACGTTGAATCCAGTGACCCTTCTTCAGAACTGCTTTTGTTTTGGTACTGGAACTGACTGTCTCTAAGCGTGGTAGAGGCAGAAACCCTCACAATATTTAAGAACAATTTAGAATTGCACATGCGATGCACAGGCATACAATTTTGTGTTTTAAGTGGCGGAAAACAGGAATCGTTGTTTCTGATGCATTTCTGAAGAAGGGTCTAAACCCGAAACATCAGCCTTCTTGCCCCTCTGTTGCTGCTTGGCCTGCTGTGTTCATCCAGCTCTACACCTTGTTATCTCAAATTCTCCAGCATCGGCAGTTCCTACTATCTCTTAGAACAGTTGACTGATTTGATCAGTATAGGCACGATGGGCTGAAGGGTCTTTTTCTGTGTAGATTTGTGCATCTGGTTCCACCTTCTCCACAATTTTAGAGTGGAGACCTAGCCGCCAAAAATAGCTTCTGGCTATCACCTCCATTCTGACAATCCCATAATGACTTTTGTGTAGCTGATTTAACATGTAGAAGTGACCCTCTTTTCCCAACAGAGAAATCCTGCTTGCATGGATATTTCTCACTTCTGTATTACATTTGGCTTAAGTTCTTGGACCTTCCCTATTATCTTGCCATGAACTACCATTTCCAATACTTTTGATCACAGTAGATCTTTCTCATGTACTTCTTAACTCATCCTGCTGTTACTAGAGTGCTCTCTACCCTGTTTCAAGTAGAAAATGTTTACATAAGGATTATTTGAAGTTAATTCAAATGGCAGATGTATGCCAGAGACCTCATCACCATTCCTATGTAAGTTGGGTTGACAATATTTATTCAGTGCTGATAGCTACAATACCCACTTCTGTAGACAGTTCATTCCTGTTTGAGGCCCAAATAGAAGCATCCAGTCATAGAAAATAGGTGCAGGAGTAGGCCATTTGGCCCTTTGAGCCCGCACCACCATTCAATAAGATCATCGCTGATCAAGCAATTTGAGTATTGCACTACCACTTTCTCTCCAACCCCTTTGGTCCTTTAATCTGCTACGGCCATTTCACATTCTTCTTGAATATTGCTAACGAACAAGTCCCAGCAGCTTTCTGTGAGAGAGAATTCCAATGGCTTACAACACTGAGCAAAGAAATTTTTCCTCATCTCAGTCCGGAATGGCTGACCCCTTATCCTTAGGCTCTGACCTCTAGCTCTGGGCTTCACCAACACCGGGAACATTCTTCCTGCATCTAGCCTGTCCAGTGCCACCAGGATTTAAGTGTTTTTATGGGATCCCTGCTCATTCTTGTAATTCCAGTGAGTACTAGCCCAGTCAATCCAGTTTTCCTTGCCATCCAGGGAGTAGGTCTGGGAAACCTTTGCTAAACTTCCTCAATGGCAAGAATATCCTTTTTCAGACTAGGAGACCAAAACTACGCACAATACTTAAGGTTTGGCCTCACCAAAGTCCTGTATAACTGCAGCAAGCCATTTGTACTCTGAAACTCAAATCATCTGGCTGTGGAGGCCAGCATGCCATTAGCATTCCTCACTGCCTATTGCACCTGCATGGCAACCTTTAGTGACAGTTCCACCATTACACCCAGGTCTTGCTGCAGCTCACCTTTTTCTAAACTGCCATCACTGAAACAATAATCTGCCTTCCTGTTTTTGCCACCAAAATGGATAACCCACATTTATCTACATTAGATTGCATTTGCCAAATATCTGCCTATTCTGCCGGTCTGTCCAAGACCCTTGTAGCCTCTTAGCATCCTGCTCACATCATACACTGTAACCCAGCTCTAGTGTCATCTGCAATGTGAAATTGCATTCAATTCCTTTGTTCAAATTGTTAATGTATATTGTTAACAGCCAAAGCCCCAGCACTGAACTCTGCAGTGCCTGAATCATCACAGCCTGCCACTCTGAAGAGGATTCATTTATTCCAACGCTGTGCTTCCTGTCTGCCAACCAGCTGTCTATCCACATCACCTCTGATACTATGAGCTTTCAATTTGTCTACTAACTTCCAACAGAAACTTGTCAAAAGCGTTTTGAAAGTCCAGATACACAACACCCACTGACTCAGCCTTGTCCACTCTGTTGGTCACATCCTCAAAATATTCCAGAAGATTTGTCAAACTCATTTGTCCTTTAGTAAATCCGTGCCGACTTGAACTGATACTGTCACCACTTTCCAAATGCTCAGTTATTGCATTCTCAATAACTGACTCCAGCATTTCCTGACCACCAATGTCATGCTAACCAGCCTGTTAAGTCCCCATTTTAAAAAAAAGGAGGAAGAGAAAAAGTGGGTTACATTAGCCACCCTGTAGTCCATTAGTACTCTTCCAGAGTCTACAGAATGCTGGAAAATGATTGCTAATGTGTCCACTATTTCTAGGGCCACTTCCTTAAGTAATCTGGGATGCAAAGCATCAGGCCACAGGAACTTGTCAGGTTTTAACCCCAATAGCATTTCCTGACAAGTATGGGTTTCCTTCATGTCCTCCTTCAGGCTTTACTCTCTGTCCACTAACATTTCTGGAAGGTTATTTGTGGTCTCCTTAGTGAAGACACATCCAAAACATTTGTTCAAGTGTTCTGCCAACTCTTAGTTGTAGATTATGAATTTACTGAATTCTTCACCAGTCTTTTTCTCTTCACATACTATTGAAGCTTTTGCAGTCAGTTTTTATTCTCCTCGATAACATTGTCGTTTTCTAGAGTCAATACTGTTGAAAAATATTCATTTAGCGCTTCCCCTATCTCATCTGACTCCACACACAACTTACCACTACTATCCTTGATTGGTCCTAATCTTACTTTCGTCATTCTTTTAGTCCTTAAATACCTATAGAAAGCCTTAGGGTTTACCCTGATCCTATCCACCAACAACTTCTCATGTCTCCTCCTGGCTCTTCTGAGCTCTCTCTTTAGGTCTTTCCTGGCTACCTTGTAGCCCTCCAGCACCCTAACTGAGCCTTCACATCTCATCCTAACATAAGCCTTCTTCTTCCTCTTAACCAGAGATTCCACCTCCTTCGTAAACCACGGCGCCCACGCTCTACAGCTTCCTCCCTGCCTGACAGGTACATACTTATCTAGGACACACAGGAGCTTTTCCTTGAATGAGCTCCACATTGCTAATGTGCCCATCCCCTGCAGTTTCCTTCCCCATCCTATGCTCCCTAAATCTTGCCTAATCTCATCGTAATTGCCTTTCCCCCAGCTATAACTCTTGCCCAGTGGTATACACCTATCCCTTTCCATCACTAAAGTAAACATAACAGAATTGTGATCGCTATCACCAAAGTGCTCGCCTACTTCCAAATCTAACACCTGGCCGGGCTCATTACCCAGTACCAAATCTAATGTGGCTTCACCCCTTGTTGGTCTATCTTTATGGCCTCCCACAAGTTGCTGGTTATACATAGGGGTGTTAATTTCCTTTCTGCATACAAAATAACTCTTCAGAGGCCAGCATCCATCACCAATCACCTTGTATTTATAAACATGTGGTCTTTGACATAAGCACTGCCTCTCAGAGTCAGGCATTCCATGGGCTTGGTATCCCTGACATTCACTCTTTTGGGCTCGCCAGGTATCCTTAATTGGACCAGATTAATAGCAACCAGGGAACTCATAATCCAAGAAGGCCAGCTGGTTTTTTGACCTCGTTACAATCACTACATGCCTCCCTCAAGAATCCATGGACACAAAGCTGTGCAACTTCTTTGAGAGTCTCCTGTGGAGGCCGGGGGGGGGCGGGGGGGGGGGGAATACTAGTTCAAGCTCTTCTATTTCGGAACCCAGCATATAACAAATGGAAGCTCCACTCTTGCGCCTGGGTAAACTTTCATTCCCTTCCTCCAGAGGCAGAAGTGTCAAAGTGGCTACTTCCATAGTGTCCTCTGATTCAAAGGACTAATCGGTGGGTCCCTTAAGTATTTAAGAAGTCAGAACAGCAGGTGATGTTTTGCTCCTGTACAGTCTGTGAATGTGCACCTTTCAAATGGTCCACGTTTATTCAGGACAGCTATATCTAGCCGAACATTATAATTCCTTATCTTGAACAGACCTCTCACCATTGCCATGATTCTTGCACCAAACTTTGTCCCCTGTATCAAACTGTTTCTTTCATTTGGCAGAGTATAAGGATCAGCATTAGAGTTCCTGACGCAACTTCACCACCCCACCAGGTCAAAAAGATCAGACTTAGCCTTGAACAGAGTTTTCTACCCATTAGAATCTTTGCTGGTGTATTCCGGTAGTTAGCTGCAAGCAGGGCTGGTTCTAAACTAGAACTGTGACAACATGATATATATTGACGCTATTGGCACTTTCTTCAGTCCTGTATTCAAAGTTTGGACCACGCTTTCTGCCAGGCCATTAGATGACAGATGGCATGGAACTGTCTTAATATGTTGAATCTCATTCCATCTAAGAAGCAACTAAAGCTCCTGTCAGTAAACGATGGCCCATTATCCACAGCCGATACCAGCAGGACTCCATGTATTATAAAAGACGTGTGCAAATTTTCTACTTATCACTCCAGTGTTTGACGAATGGACTTCATGCTTATTCAACTGCTTTGAGTAGGTATCTATAATGACTAAAAATCATTGAATCCATGAAAGGACCTGCACAGTTGATATGGCAACCAAGTCCAAGGTTTATCCGGCCATTTCCAAGGATGTGGGAAGCTGCTGACTGTTTTGTTTTGATATTCTGGGCATCATCCCACAAAAGCCTGATGACCAGACATAACATCTTTATTTTGGAGACTCTAGATGGCCCTGGTAGAGTTCAGCCAGTCTTCGACAGCGACCTTTGCTCGGGGGGGGGGGGGGGGAAGAGAGAGAGAGAGAGAGAGAGAGAGAGAGAGAGAGAGAGAGAGAGAGAGAGAGAGAGAGAGAGAGAGAGAGAGAGAGAGAGAGAGAGAGAGAGAGAGAGAAAATCACTCTTGCTCCTGCTAACAAGATACTATCCTCTACCAAGAACTGGTCTCTACAGGTCCAGAGGGTTTTAATTCTATCTGTGATAGCCCTTTGGTTTTGCCCATTAATACCAATTGTTTCAGTTTGGAAGTAACAGATCTTTATCTCCAAAGTCTGACACTGTTAGCTGCGACTAGTAGTGTGCCCAGAAAATTCAATGATTGGCTCTTCCAGAGGGCACCATGGATGGCACATCTGGTAACAGAATGTGGCTTAGTGCACCTGCACAGTGCTCTAATTGTAATTATTAACACTTAACATTAGAGCCCACTGCAGAGTGTAGCCCAAAGCTATTGGCAGCAGTGCTTTGTCCTGATTCAAGTGCAAGTAAGCATGGCTTATGTCAAGCTTCATGAAGGACAAACCTCTTGCCAGCTTTGTGCACAAGTCCCCTTTAAGCAGCCCAAATAGCAGGTTGTGGAATGTAAGTATCACAAATTTTCACCCATAAAAGGTTATTAGTGGAACTTTCTGACTCCAAATATGACTACCAATCCTTTTTCTATTTGGACATATTTACAGTCTGCATTAGCCAAAGTCCTGCATTTATACGTTATTGGGCATTCCTCTCCATTCAGCTACCTATGACCTAATACAACCCCAATGCCTTATAGCGAGATTTCATGTCAATACTAGTTCTTTTTTGGGACCATAGTGTGCCAACACAGAGGATGATAATTGTTTTATTTCATCAAAAGCTACATTCAATGAAGCAGCATGGTGGCTCAGTGATTAGCATTGCTGCCTCATCACCAGGAACCTGGATTCAATTCCACCCTCAGGCAGCCGTCCGTGTGGAGTTTGCACGTCCTCCCTGTGCCCATGTGGGTATTCCTCCGGGTGTGCCGGTTTCCTCCCGGTCCAAAGATGTGCAGGTTAGTTGGATTGGGCATGCTAAATTGCCTAGAGTGTTTAGAGGTGTGTAGATTAGGTGTGTTATAGAGGGATGGGTCTGGGTGGGATGTTCTGAGGGTCAGTGTGAACTTGTTGGGTTGAAGGACCTGTTCCCCGTGTAGGAACTCTATGACTACCTGTGACGATTTTCGAAGGCTGGCCCTTTTTTATTTTGAAAAATAAAAATCGATGCAATGATGGCAGGATGGATGCCAGTTATGTATGAGCTTTGTGTAATAATTTTCCAGACCCAAAAATGACCCAATGCTGAGACAGACATGGGAGCTGGGACACCTTTGGTTAGCCTCACTTTATCCTCCAGTAGGTAAAACCTGGTCTTATCGACCCTGTAGCCCAAGTCGGTCACTGGAGAGAAAGGGGAACTAGAACACATTTTCACTTCTACATTGAAGCCCTCCAGATGTTCCTTATTTACTTTCTCTGGTATCAGGAAGTCATTAGGTAAATGGCTGGCGACCTGAGCCAGGCCTTGCAACACTTTCTACATTGTCCATTCAAACACTGAATAAACTGATGATATGCTGAATTGCAGTACTTTATACTGCTACAAATCTTTATGGGTATTAACTGTAGCACACTTGAGAATCCAGGTCTTAATGTAATTAAGCAAGCATGGCTCATGTCAAGCTTCATGAAGGACAAACCTCCTACTAGCTTTGCACGTAAATCTTATCCTGGGATTAGGTAATTACCCAATTGTAAAAAAAACAGTTTAGTATTTATTTAAAATGCCCTCAAAGATGAACTGACCCATCAAGCTTCAACACTGGTACAACAAACAGATGATTCTTTCACTTTCCAGTCCGATTTCTACTTTTACTTTCAACTGTGGGGTAAATGGTGGTGCAAAATAGTTTCCCAGTCAACATATAAAGTTGGTTTGGCTCCTCCAAAAGTCCCTAGACCTTCCTGGAAAACTTGTGTATTTTATTAGGACTTTACTCAGGCAGCTACTTTCTAAATCAAAAATATTGAGCCAACTAGGTAAATCTCTCACAAATGATATTGCCCCATCAAGCTTAGACACCCCATGGTAAATATGGTGACAATAAAACCTGTCACGAACTTAGATAGTAGTGGCTATTCTTAGCAAGATTCAGCCTCCTGTCTCTACGTATCTTAGTCTGAATTGCATTGAAATTGGAAAGATTTCTTGCCATATCTGACTAAACTCACCTAATTTACAACCTACCCTATGACTGATGACATGTCTGATTCCAACTCTCTGGCCACATGGTGCTCCCAGAACAATTGTGTTCCTCAGAGGCATTCCTTGTGCCCCTGCTATCTCTAAAAGCCCACTGTAAACCTGGACTAGCACAGTCAGACATGAGTTGCCCTACACAGTTCCTGATGTTTGCCTGTACATTGTGTACTGAATGTAACAGGGTCAGCCAGCTGGACCTCTCAGAATGAGTTCCTTGATGAGGGATGTAAATCTTGTCCAATTAGAGAGACCTGTCTGACATAAAGGTGAATATTAGGCACACTAATGCCTAATTCTGTGGAATGCCTCATTCAGTGGGAGGCAGTTCTATTGTCAAAGGGCATGCATTTCTAAATAAAGGGTAATTGGTGATCAGTTGCAATGAGAGTGAAGCACAATTGAAGAAACTCATTTGCAGATGTTGGTGCTAACCTGTGAACCGTGCCACCTAGTTTTGGACTCCCCTACTCTGCAGAAAAGACCTGACTATTCATCCAATCCATGTCCTTCAATTTTATAAACTTCCATTAAGTCACCGCTCAGCCTCCGACACTCTGGGGAAAACAGCCCCAGCTTATTCAGCCTCTCCCCACATCTCAAACCTCCAACCCTGGCAACATCTTTGTAAATCTTATATGAACCCTTTCAAGTTTCACAACATCCTTCCTAAAGCAAGGAGACCAGAATTGAACAGTGTTCCAAAAGTGACTTAATGTTCTGCACAGCAGCAACATGACCTCTGAATGCCTATACTCAGTAAACTCGTTGAAAAAAGGCAAACACCTCCTTCACTATAGTGTCTACCTATGACTCCATCTTTAAGAAACTATAAGCCTCCACTCTAAGGTCTTTTTTATTCAGCAACACACCCCAGGCCTTTACCATTAAGTGTATAAGTCTTGCTCTGATTTGCCCTACCAAAATGCTACACCTCACATTTATCTAAATTGAACTCCATAATATAAAAACTCAGTTAGTATTCTCAGCACGCAGTTCAAATCCCACCACAGCAGAATTCAAATTCATTTACAAAAGTGAAACCATTGTCAATTGTCAGAAAAATCCATCTCGTTGACTAACATCCTTCACAGAATGAAAGCTGCCACCTTCACCTGGTCTGGCCTACATGTGACAGCAGAGACACAACAATGTGGTTGATTCTCAACTGCCCTCAAATGGATTAGCAAGCCACTCAGTTGCATCAATTGCTACGAAGTCTCAAAACAAGAAACAAATCCAAGCAGACCACTTGACATCAACTTAGGCACTGGAAATAACAATTGCAAAAAAATGCCCTGTCAACCCTCCATCTTAACAAATGGGGACTAATACCAAAATTAGGAAAACTGTCTCAGACTTGGAGACGATAAGGACTGCAGATGCTGGGTGCCAGATTCTATAGATATGTGGCTGGAAAAGTACAGCAGGTCAGACAGCCTCACACCTGTCTCTCAGACTCAGTCACCCAACAGCCTAACAGTCATACTGACAAAAATCATATCTCACAGATAATGTCCCAGACACCACTATCACTGGATACATCATGCCCCCACCAGGCATTACCCAGCAAATATTAGGCAGACTGGCTAGCCAGTCATTGAAGCAGTAAAAATTGGAGTTGCACTGTGAGCTTTATAGAATGCTTAATGTGGTTGAAGCCAAGGGAATTGCCTGGGAAATTGAAAATTCTGATGGATAATCCCTGTGCACCTGGAACCCTTGAGATTATAGCATTCGGAGGATTCTGACTTATTCAAGCTTAATAACTACACAAGGAAAGTTCAGTATCTTAAAAACCTACTCCAACTGTTTGGTAATCACAAAACTAAACCTCACTTACCCCTGACCTCCAGAGCAACACCTCCCATCCCTATCCAACTCACATTAGACTCCTTCCCAACTGTACCTAATGTGAATCCAATTCAACATCTTCCCAAGACCCCACACTAACATTGACCTGGTCTCTTTCACCTGACTTTTTTGCACATTTTTTTTGGAGTCAAAACACTGCCCTCCCTTCCCTGTATCTCACGACCTCAGCCTCACTTGGCCAGATTCTGGTATCATCCTACTACACCCTTGCAGCTCAGTGACCTACACCGACCAGACCCCCATATCCCTCTGATCATGACACTTCACCTACATTTCCCAGAATCTAGTCTACTGCATTTGCTGCTCGCAATGTGGTCTCTTCTACATTGGGGAAACAAAGTATAGTCTGGATGGCTGCTTCACAGAACATCTATGGTCTGCTCGCAAAAAAAGACCGAGTTACTGTTGCCTGCCACTTTAATACACCACCCTGTTTCTGGCTTGCTGCAGTGTTGCAGTGAAGCTCAACACAAGCTAGAAGAACAACATCTCATTTTCCACTTGGGGACCCTTTAACCTCCAGACCCATATCGAGTTCAGTAATATAAGGGCCTAAACTCTCCTATTTGCCAGCCCCCTAACCCATACACCAGACCTTCCTAACATTACGCGCTACCTATTATTAGTCACGAACAGTCTCCATTAACAACTATTCACCCTCCCAGCCAGATCGTTATAATCTCTTTCGTCCAACAACTCTTCTCTCTCTTCGGGCTGCACCCTATCCTCCTCCTTATTTTCAGCATACAAACCGAAGTTTTTCCAGTTACCATCAGTTCTAAGGGTCACCAGATCCGAAATGTTAACTTTGATTTTTTTTTCTTCACATTTGCTGCCTGACCTACTGAGCTTTTCCAGCAACTCCTACGTTCATCCTTCTGCCAACACCCTAGTGTCACCCCTCATCAGACGCCGGTTCCCAACCATCCCCCCCCCCCGGACCGCAGTAAGTGATGCGCCTCTCCCACTTTGCCTAGTCGCCCACAGCCCCGGATTTTCTCAGGCTCTCCGTCACTCACTCACCGCTCTCAGCACCTTCTAGAACCACCTACCCAAAGCGTTTACCATCCCGCTCTCCAACTCTGAGCATGCACATTGATCACAGGATCTGCCGGGCATGCGCAATAGATAATCAGACTCCTGAGAGCCTACATGCACACTAAATGCCTGACTGCCGTTGTCTACGTTGACACACCTCTCTCCCCGCCCTCTGACACGGAAGTGGAAGTGGCTATTCAGGGAAGGGTTGGGGTAGATGTCGCTGGTCTAGGATCGACCTAATGAATTGGAGGGAGATTATAATCAATTAAAGAGATGCTGTGGCATGCCGACTAAGGACAATGTGTTGGAGAAGCATAAAACAAACTGGAGATCAGAAACAAAAATACAAGTTGCTGGAGAAAGTCAGCAGGTCTGGCAGTATCTGTGGTGCGAGAAAGCAGCGTTAACGTTTTGAGCCCGGTACGTAAGTAAAAGATTGGTAAAAGGGAAACTAGTGGAATTAAGAGTGACAGATTCACAGGATTTGCACGTTACCATCCAAGATTGTTAAAGAAATTAGTGGAGCACATTGTAGATACCCTGACTAAAATATTGCAGAGTTCTTTAGTGAGGTTGAAATTGAATCAGTGATAATGGGAACTGCAGATGCTGGAGAATCCAAGATGATAAAATGTGATAATGGGAACTGCAGATGCTGGAGAATCCAAGATAATAAAATGTGAGGCTGGATGAACACAGCAGGCCAAGCAGCATCTCTGGAGCACAAAAGCTGACGTTTCGGGCCTGGACCCTTCATCAGAGAGGGGGATGGGGTGAGGGAACCTCACTGCTAAGCCTCTTCCAGGGATGCCTAACCTGAAGACGTTACCCTCCTCCCTCCGGACCAACCTCAGGGAATCAGTCTCCCACTGCAACTCTCTTGTAATCTCTTCAGCCTTGAAACTGCTCGCTGCCTCCCTAACCTGTTCTTCCTCTCACCCATCCCTTCCTCCCACCTCAAGCCGCACCTCCATCTCCTACCTACTAACCTCATCCCACCTCCTTGACCTGCCCGTCTTCCCTGAACTGACCTATCCCCTCCCCACCTATACTCTGCTCTCCACCTATCTTCTTTTCTCTCCATCTTCGGTCCGCCTCCCCCTCTGTCCCTATTTATTCCAGAACCCTCACCCCATGCCCCTCTCTGATGAAGGGTCTAGGCCCAAAACGTCAGCTTTTGTGCTTGTGAGATGCTGCTGGGCCTGCTGTGTTCATCCAGCCTCACATTTTATTATCTTGGATTCTCCAGCATCTGCAGTTCCCATTATCACTAATGAATGTTGAGGTTGGTTGGCTTGCTGAGTTGGTTCGTTGTTGTTCTGCGGATGGTTCATTACCCTGCTGGGCAACATCATCAGCGCAGCTGTGTTTTCCCGCCTGGGTTTTAAACTCTGGAGTCTGTTGAACTGGATTACCTCACTTTTGGTTTTCCTTCGCAATGGAGGGTATATGGGGACAAGTTTTACGCGTTTGTTGATGGCTTTCTTCATGGAGTACTAGGTTTCTAGGAACTCCCATGCCTGTCTCTGCTTTGCTTGTCTCAGGATCTTAGTGTTGTCCGAATAGAATTGGTGGTTATCCTTATCCATGTAGATAGAGATGAGTGAGTATTGGTCATGTCTTTTTGTAGCCAGTTGGTGTTTGTGCACCCTTGTTGCTGATTTCCTATCTGTTTGTCCGATGTAGTGTTTGTCACAGTCTCTGCAGGGAATCTTGTATATGACATTGGTCCTGTTCATAGTGGGTAGTGAATCTTTAGTTCAGGTGAGCAGTTGTTGGAGGGTTTATGTGGGTTTGTGTGCAACTCTGATGCCCAGCGGTCGTAAGAGTTTTGTGGTTAGTTCCGATGTGTTCCTGATGTAAGGTAGCGTGATGAATGTGTTGGGGCGTGTGGTATCTTCCCAGTGTTGTTTGTGTAATAGGCATCTTCTGACTCAGTTTTTTGGATATCTATTGTCCTTGAGTACCTGGAAGAGGTACTTTTCTTCTTCTTGGTGTAGTTCTATGCTGCTGCAGTGTGTTGTTGCCTGTTTGAATAATGTTGGCATGCAGCTTCATTTGTGTGCATCAGGATGGTTACTGTTGAAGTTCAATACTTGGTCGCTGTGTGTGGCTTTTCCGTGCACTTTCATTTCGAATTCTGTATTTGTCCTGTGCTCTACCATGATGTCCAGGAATGGGAGCTGTTTGTTCTTCTCCTCTCTGGTGAATTTGGTTCCTGTGAGGGATAGCAGAGACAGGCTCAGGGGTTCCTAGAAGCCTGGTACTCCACGAAGAAAGCCATCAACAAACATATATAACTTGACCCCATATATACTCCATTGTGAAGGAAAACCCAAAGCAAGGTAATCCACTTGATGGACTCCAGAGTTTAAAACCTAGGCGGGAAAACATAATGGCGCTTCATTGGAGGCCGCACTGATACTGGTACCCAGCAGGGTAATGAAATGTCTACAGAACAACAACGAACCAGCTCAACAAGCCAACCAGCATAATTATCCACAACTCAAGCTACAAATCGGCTCCAAAACCTTAGAAAAGGTAATGAATGCTGGCCTTAATACCTAGGGGACAATAAGCACAATGGTAGAGAAGTTATGCTGCTGTCATTCAAAACTGGTTAGTCTTCACTTGGAGTACTGAGAACAGATTTGGGTACCACACCTCAGGAAGGATATATTAGCCTTGGAGGGAGTACAGAATGGTTTACAAGAATGATGCTTTTATTTTGTTCACTTGTGGGATGTGGGATTTGCTGGCTGGCCAACATTTGTTGTTCTACCCGAGTTGCCTTTGAGAAGGTGGTGGTAAGGTGCTTTCTTGAACTGCTGCAGTTGATGTAGCTGCTTCATCCACCATACAGTCAGAAGTAGGGATATTCGCCAATGATTGTAAAAGTTTCAGCAGCGTTTGTGACTCCTCAGATACTGAAGCAGTCCATGTTCAAATGCAACAAGATCTGAGCAATATACAGAATTTGGCTGACAAGTGACAGGTAACATTCACACCATACAAATACTGGGCTATGACTGTCATATATGAGACAACCTGACCACCGTCCCTTGACGCTCAATGGTGTTGTAACTGAGTTCCCGATATCAACATCCTGAGGGTTACCATTGACCAGAAACTCAAATTGTCTTGTCACACAAACACAGTGGCTATAAGAGCAGGTCAGAGACTAGGAAGACTGTGGCAAGTAACTCATCCCCTGACTCTCCAAAGCCTGTCCATCATTTACAAGGTTCAAGTCAGGAATGTGATGGAATATACCCCAGTTGCCTGAATGAGTGCAACTACAACAACATTAAAAAGTTTGACACCATCCGAGACAAAGCATCCTGCTTCATTGGCTCTCCATCCATTCCCTCTGCCACTGAAGGTCGGTAGCAGTAGCGTGTATTATCTACAAGATGTAATGCAGAATTTCACCTAAGATCCTCAGACAGCACCTTCCAAAACCAAAACTATTTCCGTTTAGAAGTAGAAGAGCAGCAAAAACATGGGAGCACCACCAACTTCAAATTCCCTTCTGAACCACTTAATATCTTGACTTGGAATTATGTTGCCTTTCCTTCATCGTCTTTGGGGTAAACTTATTGAATTCCCTTCTTCATGGCATTGTAGGTCAACCTACAAAAGGTGAATTGCAACGATTCAAGAAAGCAGCTCTCTACCAGGCATAAAATGTTGGCGAGCCAGTGATGCCCACATACCACAATGAATAAATTTTTAAGAAGTCCATGTGTGATTGGTGAACTCTCAATGCCCTTTGGAAGGGCAGTGACCGTGAACAAATGACAATATATTTTCAAGTCTAGATGGTGAGTGGCTTGAAGGGGAACTTGGAGGTGTTGGTGTTCCCATGAATCTGCTGCCTTTGTCATTCTGGATGGAAGTGGCCTTGCATCAAGAATCATACTTGGCACAAAGGAATTTGGTTGTGGTTGTTGGAGGTCAGTCATCTCAGCTCCAGGACATCTGTTCAGGAGTTCTTCAGGGTAGTGCCATAAGCCCAACCATCTTCAGCTGCACCATTACATAGAACATAGAATAGTACAGCACAGTACAGGCTTTCGGCCCACAATGTTGTGCCAAACTTTTACCCTAAACCTAAGGTCTATCTCACCTCCACCCTACCTTATACTATCATCCATATGCCTATCTAATTGCCGCTTAAATGCACCTAACGAGGCTGACTCCACTACCCTCTTCGGCAATGCATTCCATGCCCCTACCACTCTCGGAGTAAAGAACCTACCTCTGACGTACCTCTATATCTACCTCCTCTTGCTTTAAAAGTGACCCCTTGTAATAGCTATCTCCATCCTAGGAAAAAGTCTCTGGCTGCCTACTCTATCTATACCTCTGATCATTTTGTACACCTCTATCAAGTCACCTCTCATCCTTTGTCGTTCTAAAGAAAAAAGCCCTAGCCCCTTCAACCTTTTCTCGCAAGACCTTCCCTCCATTCCAGACAACATCCTGGTAAATCTCCTCTACACCCTTTCCAACACTTCCACATCTTTTCTGTGAATTTATGACGTTCTCTCCATTATGAGCGCAGTCTTAAGGATCTTTAATGAGTTTCTGCTTTAATGAGCAGAAGGCACATCTTGTAGATTGTGCCTTCTGCTGCTACATGAGCATTGGAATGGATGCTTCTGGATATGGCGTCAAACAAACGGGCTGCTTTATCCTGAATGGTGTCAAGCTTTTCTTGAGTGTTGTTGGAGCTGCACTTCCCAAAGAATGTGAAGAGTATTCTATCATTTGCCTGATTTGTGTCTTGTAGATGGTGGACAGGATTTGTGGTGTCAGGAGATAAGTTATTTGCTGTAGAACTCCTTACTGTGACCTGGTGTTGTTGTCACTGTATTTGGTGAATCCAGGTCTGGTTAATCAAAACCCAATGATGTTGAGAGATGGGAATTCAGGATGGTAACACTATTGAAAGTCAACGGATGATGATGAAATTGTCTCATATTAGAAGTGATCATTGTCTGGCATTTATGTGGTGCAAATGTTATTTACACTCATCAGCTGGAAACTGAGCTGTCAACTTTTCCTTGCATTTGAACAAGGACTGTTTAAATATTAAAGGAATCCTGAAAGGCGCTGAATGTTGTGCAATCATCGGCAAACTGAACTTATGTTGAAGGGAGAGCCATTGATGAAACATTTGGCCATGACACTGCTGGCGAACTTCTACAGAAAGGTCCTAGAGATGAGATGATTGATCTCCAACAAACATAACTGTCTTCCACTGGGCCTGGTATGACATCACCGAGCAGAGAATTTGCGTTTCCCCCCCCCCCACCCAAATTTCCCAAATTTGGTGAGTAGCTCCCTTGACTTCAGAGATTAGAGTTATGAGGAGTGATAATATGAATTACACCTCTTTTCTCTAGAACTAGGCAGGTTAAAGGATGATCTGTTTGCAGTCTTCATGATATTAACAGGAAAAGACAAGGTAGATGAAGATAAACTATTTGTGCTGATTGGGGATTCTACTACTAGACTATGCAGCCTGTGAATTAGGGGCCAATCATTCAGCAGAGATGTTAGGAAGCACTTCCACACACAGAAGGTGGTAGATATTTGGAGATGTTTTCCTCAAATGGCAGTGAATGCTAGATGAATCACTAATTTTAAATCTGAGATAGGTAACTTTTTATTATTAAGGGATATGAAGCAGCAGTACTCAATGGGAGTTAGGCCAGGGATAAGTCATAATGTAATCAAAAGCAGAACAGGCTTGTGGGGCTGAATAGCCGATCCTGACCCCGATGGTCCTTTTTTAGAAGTGTCTGAAGAAGAGTTGCAGAATTTGAAATGCTAACTTTTTTTCTGTCGGATTCTGCCAAACCTGCTGAATTTCTCCAGCAATTTCTGTTTATATGAATTTGGAGCAGTTAGAAATCAACAGGTATGAAATCTTTTTATTCACTTATGGGATATGGATGTCAGTGTCTGGACCAGAATTTACTGTTCTTCCCTAGTTGTGCTGAGAAGGTGGTGGTGAGCTTCCTTCTTGAACTGCAACAGTCCACATGCTCTAGGTAGACCACAGTGCCCTTAGAGAGGGAATTCCAGGATTGTGACCCAGCGACTGTAAATGAACAGCAATATATTTTCAAGTCAGAACTGTGTGTGGCTTAGAGGTGAACTTGTAGGTGGTGATGTTTCCAAGTATCTATCGTCCTTGCCCTTCTCCTTTTGGGAGACAATACTGCTCACGAGTTTGGAAGGTGCTTTCTAAGTATAAAACAAAGAAATTCCATTGCTAGAAGAAACTCATGAAAGTCTGGCAGCATCTGTAGAGAGAAAAAGGAGTTAGTGTTTGAATTCCAATGATCATCTGTCAGAAGGAGCTTCGGTAAATTTCTGCGTGGATCTTGTGGATAGATCACACTGGTGCTACTGACTGTCAGTGGTAGAGGAATGGATGTGGTACCATTCAAATGGGCTGCTTTGCCGCGAAAGGTGTAAAGCTTCTTTAGTTTTGTTGGAGCTGCACTCATCCAGACAAGTGGAAAGTATTTCATCTCACTCCTGATTTGTTCTTTGTTGATGGTGGACAGGCCTTGGGGTGTCAGGAGGTGAGTTAGAGGCTAGGATTCCTAGCCTGTAACCTACTCTTGTGGCCACAGTATTTACATGAGTTTACATCATTCATGCGGCTTAGAAAACTCTTAAGAGAGGCGAGAGCGGGAGAGATTAGAAACCTAGAGGCTGGAAGGTGTTCTGTGTAATCCGATCACTCATTTTAGAAAGAACACTTTTTTGGTAAAGGAAAGGAGACAGTCTGCAGTAGGAAAGTGTATTGCAGTTTGAAGACCATTACTCACTTGATGAAAATCACTGAGCTGACATCACTTTAAAGGTCCTTGAAACCCAGTTCATGGCTCCAATAAAATAATTGGATTTGAACACATAATAGAGGTATCCAATGCATGACCTGATTTTAAACTGTGTCCGGTGATCTTTTAGGATCTCTAGCAATTCCCACTTAGATTTTTTTGAAGGGATTAAAGTAGTAACTCCGTTGCTTCGTGGATCTTCAACTTCATGGATTGTTTCCATTTAAAACTTTATTTTGTGTGTTGCCTGTATTTTCCACTGTGACATACTGCCTGAAACTTTGACAAATCACTTCCCACATTTGTGCCTCTCTCTGCTGCACCGGCAACCGCAGACAGCATGGGCTGCTGCCATTAGTTGCGTTTCATGATGTACCTGTCTTCTCTTTACCTTCTCTTTTATGTCTGACAGGTTCAACTGTATCTGTTACTTTGGGATTCAGGTTGTCCCTTTCTCATTCAGTGAGTGTTTCTTTACACCACATTGGCAACAGTTCAAGGACGCAACTCAACTACTTTCTTGTGGGTAGTTAGGGAAGGACAATTCATGCTGACTTGTGGAAACACACATATCCCATGAATGAATCTGCTTGGTCCTGAAGGAAGTGATCCTCCCTTTCTAAATCGGACAAAAGTCAATTTTGCACAATAATTATTGTAAGAGGTGAATATTGACACTATCCCAGTCTGTTTTGATGCTTTAATGTGAATAATTTTGATAGGTACAGAAATGAGGAGAAATAAATGGCATGGCAGTCACCAGTATGGATGGCGTGATAGCCAACGACGACATTATCCAAGAAGATATCGAGGACATAATAGGCACACATCACGAGAATGGTAAAACTTTACTACTTGGTACTATACTAGGAAGAGCTGGCCTTGTGTTTTAACATTTTATTGACCTATGTCCTTGGCTACTTGAGAAACAGCTGTTACTCATTACTGGCCACAACTCATTTCATTCATTGAATCATACAGTAGAAAAAAAGACCTTTGACCTATCAAGTCTGTGCTACCAAAAATATACCAAGACCTACTGCAGTCCCACTTTCCCATACTAGCTCCATAGCTTTGAATATTTCAAGTGCACATCCAAGATTTTTTTATGGCATGAGGTTTCCTGCCTCAACTTCTGACCCAGGCAATGCATTGCAGACCCACACCACCTTCTGAGTGAAAAACAATTTCCTTAACTCCCCTCTTAAACCTCCTACCTTTCACTTGAAAGTTATGCCCATTTGTTATCGACCCTTTGACTAAAGGAAGAGCTACTTTCCATTCACTCTGTCCATTTTCCTCAACATTTATATTTCTCTATTAGCTCACCCCTCAACCTTCTCTGCTCCAAAGAAAACAATCTGACCTTATCCACCCTCTCGTCATAGCTGAAATGCTCCATCCCAAGCAACAAGCTGGTTTATCTTCTTTGCACCTCCTCCAGTGCAATCACCTCCAACCTATAATGCAGAGATCAAAACTTCACAAGGTACTCCAGCTGTGGCCTAACCAAAGTTCTGACAGCTCCAGTATCCCCTCCCTGCTCTTGTAATCCATGCCATGACTCATAAAGGCAAGTGTCCAGATGTCATATTAACTAACCAATTAACCTGTGCTGCCACTTCAGGGAATTGTGGACAAGCACCCCAAGATCCCTCTGTTCCTGTGAGCTTTCTAGTCTGTTGCTATTCACTGAATACTCCTTGTGCAGCACTTCACATTTATAAGGACTAAATTGTATCTGCTACTGATCTGCCCATCTGACCAATATTATCCTGTAACCGTGGGGCCCTCTTGTGGCACAGCGGTAATTTGCTAACCCTGAACTGAGAGGCCTAGGTTCCAAGTCCCACCTACTCCAAAGATGTGTAATAACAGGTCTGAACAGGTTGATTAGAAAAGTAAGTTAAATAATTAATCCTCCTGTAACTTGAGACCTTCTTCCTCACTGTCAACCACCCGGCCAATCTTTGTGTCATTCGCAACTTTACTTATCGCCCCTCACATTCTTGTTATTTGTAATATTTATAAATTATGTAAATAAACAACCCAGCATGGATTCCTGTGATATGCCACTGGAGCTGGCCTTCAGTCACACAAACTCCCTTCTTGTACCACCCCGTGGCAATGTCATTAAACCAATTTTGGATCCAGGAAGCTAATTTACCCTAGATCCATGTGCTTTTACCATCTTTATCAATCTCCTATGTGGGACTTTGTTGAAGACCTTGCTGAAATCCATATATACTACATCAACTACTCTGCCCTCATCTATACACTTAGATTCTGTTTGAGAAATTCAACCAGATTCATTAGGCGTGACCTCCCTCTGACTACCCCTGATCAAAACTTACCTCTTGAAATGGAGATTAGTTTTCTACTTCACAATTTTCTCCAATGGTTCTGTACCTCTGAAGACTCCCTGGTCTATATTTCTCTGCTCTGTCTCCACCATCCTTGTAAACATAACGCTCCTCCAGTGGCCAGAGATGGTTTAAGTTTGGGTAAGGGTTCCTACAATTTCTCCTCATCTCCCACAACAACATATGAAACACTTTATCTAGATAGTCATACAAAAGGGAAGCAGACCCTTTGGTCCAACTCATCCATGCCAATCAGATTTCCCGGACTAAACTAATCCCATTTATCTGCCTTTTTTCACCATATTTCTTTCAATCCTTCCTATTCATGTACATAGAACATAGAACAGAACAGTACCACACAGTACAGACCCTTTGGCCCATGATGTTGTGCTGAACATAAGTCTATCTAACCTCTACTGCTACCTTATACTATCATCCATATGCTTATCTAATAGCTGCTTAAATGCCCCTAACGAGGCTGACTCACACCCCTACCACTCTCTCAGTAAAGAACCTACCTCCGACGTCTCCCTGATATCTACCTCCTTTCACTTCAAAACTATGTCCTCTCATAAAAGCTACTTCCACCCTAGGAAAAAGTCTCTGGCTGACTACTCTATCTATACCTCTGATCATTTTGTACACGTTGATCAAGTCACCTCTCATCCTTTGTTGTTCTAAAGAGAAAAGTCCTAGCTCTCTCAACCTTTCCTCGTATGGCCTTCCCTCCATTCCAGGCAACATCCTGGTAAATCTCCTGTGCACCTTTTCCAACACTTCCACATCTTTCCTGTAGTGAGGTGACCAGAACTGGACACAATACTCCAGATGTGGGTGAACCGGGCTTTTGAATAGCTGGAGCGTAATTTCACAGCTCTTGAACTCAACCCCTCTATTAATGAAAGCTAATACACCATACGCCTTCTTAACAACTCTATCCACCTAGATGTCAGCTTTCAGGGAACTGTGAACATGAACCCCAAGATCCCTCTGCTCGTCCACACTGCCAAGAATCTTTCCATTAACCATGTATTCTGCTTTCAAGTTTGTCCTTCCAAAATGAATCTCCTCACACTTTTCAGGGTTAAACTCCATCTGCCACTTCCCAGCTCTGCATTTTATCAATGTCCCTTTTGTAACCTAGACCAGCCTTCCGCACTGTCCACAACGTGACCCACTTTCGTATCACCCGTGAACGTACTAGTTTACCCTTCCGCTCCTTCATCTAAATCATTTACAGTACCTGTCCAAATGTCTTTTAAATGTTGTAATTGTACCCACCTTTACCACTTTCTCTGGCATTCCAATACACACCACACTTAGTGTGGAAAAAAAGTTGTTCTTCAGGTCTCTTTTAAATCTTTCCCCCCCCCTCATTTTAATCCTATGCCTTCTAGTTTGGACTCCTCTACCCTTGGGAAAAGACCTTCACCATTTACCTTATCTATGCCCTTCATAACTTTATAACGTCTATAAGGTTACCCTCAGCCTCCTCCGCTCCAGGGAAAAAAAGTCCCAGCTATCCAGCCCCTCCTCATAACTGAAACCCTCCAGTCCTAGTAACATCCTTGTAAATCTCTTCTGCCCCTTTCCAATTTAATAACATCCTTCCTGTATTAGGATGGCCAGAACTGCATGCAGCACTCCAAAAGTGGCCTCACCAATGTGCTATACAGCTGCAACATGATGTCCCAACTCCAGTACTCAATGGTCTGACCAATGGAGGCAAATGAAGCCTTCACCACCTTGTCTACCTGTGACAACACCTTTCAAGGAATTATTTATCTGCACCCCAAGGTCTCTCTGTTCAACAACACGACCCAGGGCCCTACCATTAACATTGTAAGTTATGCCCTGGTTTGTCTTCCCAAAATGCAATACCTCACATTTATCAAAAGTGAACTCCATTTACCACTCCTCAGCTCATTGGCTCAGCTGATCAAGATCCCATTGTACTCTTAAATAACCACCTTCACTGTCCACTACACCACCAATTTTGATGTCATTGCAAACTCACTAACAATGCCTCCTATATTCTCATTCAATCATTTCTTTAAATGCCTAATAATGGTGGACCCAGCACCGATCCTTGCAGAACAACACTAGTCACACACCTCCAATCCTAAAACAACCCTCTACCAGAGAATCTGTCTCATTACTGTCAATCAGTTTTGTGTCCTCAATCCATTTTGTGTCCAATTGGCTGGATTTCCCTGGATCCCATGTGATCTAACCTTACTAACCAGTTTACCGCGCGGAACCTTGTTGAAAGCCTTGCAGAAGTCCATGTAGACAATGTCTACTGCTCTACACTCGGCTATCCTCTTGGTCGCATCTCGAAAAAACTAAGTCAAGTTTCTGAGACATGATTTCCCAGGCACAAAGCCATGTTGCCTATTCCTGATCTTTCTTTGCCTTTCCAAATGCACGTAAGTCATGTCTCTCAGAATCCTACCCAACGTTGGCACCAGACTCGTTGGTCTATAGTTCCTTGGCATTTTCTGTGTAGCCTTTCTTAAATAAAAGCACAACATTAACGACTCTCCAGTCTACCAGCACCTCACCCATGGCTATTGATGATAAAAATCTCTGCTAGCATCCCCACAATTTCTTCCCTACCTTCCCACAATGTCCTGGGATATACTTGATAAAGTCCTAGGGATTTATCCACTCTAAAGTGTTTTAAAACATCAATATCTTCCTCATCTGTGATGTGTACTCTTTTCTAGACTTCACTATTCATTACCTCAAGTTCCAAATCTTCAGTGTCTTTCTCAACATTGAGTTCTGATGCAAAATATTTGTTTAGTATCTCACTCATTTCCTGTGGCTCCAACCATAGGTGGCCTTGTTGATCTTTTAGGGGCTCTGTTCTCTTGCTAGTTACTCGCTTTCCCTTGATGTACTTGTAAAATCTCTTTGGATTCTCCTTAACATTATCTACCAAAGCTATCTGTATCCCCTTTTTGCCCTCCCGATTTCCCTTATAAGCATGCAAAAAAAAAGGGGCGCCACGGTGGCTCAGTAGTTAGCAATGCTGCCTCACAGTGCCAGGAACCCAGGTTTGATTCCGCCCTCAGGCCCTCTGTGTGGAGTTTGCACAGGCCGTCACCCTCTGTGTGGATTTTGCACATTTTCCCGGTGCCTGTGTGGGTTTCCTCCCGATGCTCCGGTTTCATCCCACAGTCCAAAGATGTGTAAGCTAAGTGAATTGGTCATGCTAAGTTTCCTATAGTGTTCGGGATGTGTAGATTAGGTGGGTTATAGGTGATGAGTCTGGGTGGGATGCTCTGTGGGTCAGTGTGGACTTGTTGGGCTGAAGGGCCTGTTTCCGCACTGTAGGGATTCTATTCCATGAAAGTATATTCCACTTCTCCCTATACTCCTCAAAAGGGAATCACTTGATCCTAGCTGTCTCCATCTGACATATGCCTGCTTACTTGTCTTGACCAGAACCTCAATGTATCTTGTCATCCATTGTTCCCTACTCCTGATAGCCTTTTCCTTGGCAACGGCCTAATGGTATTATCACTAGACTATTAATCCAGACACTCGGATAACATTCTGGGGACCTGTGTTCAAATCCTGCCTCAGCGGGAATCAATAAAACAAAACCTGGAATTAAGAATCTACTGATGTCAATGAATCCATTGTCGATTGTTGGAAAAATAACCCGTCTGGTTCACTAATGTCCTGTTGGGAAGGTAACTGCCATCCTTACCTGGTCTGGCCTACAATCGACATTCTGCAATGTGTTGACTCTGAACAGCCCTCTGGGCAATAAGTGCTTCTTGGCCAGCAATGCCCTCATGTTATGAATGAATGGAGGAAAAGAAAACTTTAATAGGAAAGTATAGCCTCTGAACTCTCCCTATCTCACTTTTCAAAGCCTCCCACTTGCCGGTTATCCCTTTACCTGCAAACAGTGCACTCCAATCAACTTTTGAAAGTTCCTGCCTAGTATCATCAAAATTGGCCTTGCTCACTTTTTAATTTAAAACTCATAGAATTATGGTCACTGGTTCCAAAGTGCTCCCCCACTAACACCTCAGTCGCTTGCTCTCCCTTATATCCCAAGAAAAGGTAGAGTTTTGTTTCTTCTCTTCGACTCATCTACGTATTGGTAAAGAAAATGTTCTCATAAATTGCTCTCCATCCAAGCCTTTAACACTATGGAAATCCCAGCCCATGTTTGGAAGTATAAATCCCCTACTATGCAAGCACTTACAATCCCGCTACATATTTGCTCCTCAATTTCCCACTGACTATTGGGGAGGCCAAGAGTACAATCCCACCAAGATGAAGACCCCCTTCATATTTCTCAGTACTGCCCATATAGCAGCACTTGGCAATCCTCCAGGAAAATCCTTTTTAAGTATTGCTGTGATATTTTCCCTAATCAAAAATGCCATCCCCACTTCTCTCTTCTCTCCCTTTCTATCCTTGCTATAACATTTATACCCTGGAACATTGAGCTGGCAGTCGTGTCTGTCCCGTAATCATGTTTCAATAATGGCTCTGATATCCCAGACCTGTGTTCTTATCCATGCCCTGAGTTCATCTGCTTTACTTGTCAGGCCTCTTCCGTCGAAATAAATGCAATTTAATTTATCAGTCTTATCTCATTCTCTGCCTTGCTCTTGACTGCCCTGTCTAATTAACTTGCTCCCTTTAACTTCTAAGCAGCCTGAACTTCACTGTTTTCTCACAACTGCTTAGGATTCTTCACCCTGCTGCTGCCATACTGGTTAAAACCTCCTGAGTAGCTCTCGCAAATCTCCCAGCAGGAAATTGGCTCCCATCCAGTTCAGGTGTAACATGTCCCTCTTTTACAGGTCACTTCTGCCCCATTGAGATCCCAGTATCCAAAAATACCCTTGTACCATTTCCTCAACCACTCATTAATCTACCCTGTTCTCCTATTTCTACTCTCACTAGTACGTGGCCCCAGATTTGTCCACTTCTAACTGCTGTAACCTCCAATACCTCCTCACTTCTTGTAGTGACCTGGTCTCACAGTTAACCACCTTCTCAAGTTCTGTACTTGCTTTCTCCCCAGTAAAGACAGATGTGCAGCACTCATTTAATGCTGTTCCAATTTCCTCCGGCTTCACACACACCTTGCCCGTCGGTGTTTTCCTATCACTGTCCCTGCACCATGCTCCTAATTGATTTCTTGAGATCCCCCTCGTCTTCTTGTACTCCTCTCCTGCCTCTGTTATTTTGCTTCCATTGTACTCTGTTCTTTACTTTATCCAGTGCTGAATATTTCTAGAAATTCAGTGTTCTCTAGGCTTTGTTGCTCCTACATATTATCATAAAGAGAGCATGTTGGGCTTGTACTCACTCCGTACCTTTTTAAGCACCTTTCACTCTTCTGTAGATTTACACTAAAGTAGCTTTCCCTGGATTAATTTTTTTTCACTCATTTGTGGAATTTGGATGCTGCTGTCTGGCCAGCATTTATTGCCTATCCTTAGATGCCTTTGAGAAGGTGGCGGTGAACTGCTGCCTTGAACTGCTGCAGCCCACCTGCTGTGGGGTGGCCCACAATGCCATTAGGGAGGGAATTCCAGGATTCAGTCCTGATGAAGGTTTCTGCCTGCAACGGTAATAGATTCGCCAACTTTAGGTACATTTAAGTCGTCATTGGATAAGCGTATGGATGTACATGGAATAGTGTAGGTTAGATGGGCTTGAGATCAGTATGACAGGTTGGCACAACATCGAGGGCCGAACGGCCTGTACTGTGCTGTAATGTTCTATGTTCTATGTCTGACATACTGTGCTTTACCAACCTCACATCTGTAGCTCCGGCTTCCAGCATCTACAGCCCTTATTTTCTCCAGGATTTTAACTCCGTGAAGGAGCAGTAATATATTTCTGAGATGGGATTGTTAGTTGCTTGGAGGGAACTTGAAGGTGGTGGTGTTCCCATGTATTTGTTAGCCTTATCCTTCTAGCTGGAAGTGGGCGTGGATTTGGAAGGTGCTGTCCAAGGATTTTCAGTGAATTTCTGTATTGACTCTTATAGATAGCAGCAGTGTATGCTACTAAGTGTCAGGGGTGGAGGTAGTGAATGCTTGTGGCTCTGGTGCCAATCAAGTGGGGCTGTTTTAGCCTTGGATGTTGTCAAGTTTCTTGAGAGTTACTGGATCAGCACTCATCCAAGCAAATAGGGAATATTCCATGACTCTCCTGACTTGTGCTTTTTAGATGGTGGACAGGCTTTGAGGGGTCAGGAGGTGAGTTACTTGCTGCAGTATTCCTTGTCTCTGACCTGCTGTTCTAACTGGGATCACTTAGCTCTGTCTATCATTTACTGCTTATGCTATTTGGTTTTACCAGGTTTGAAACCACCTTTTCAGATATGCCTGGAGCTGCTCCTCGCATATCGTCCTGCTCTCTGCGTTGAATGAGAGCCGATCCCCTGGCTTGATGGTATTGGTTGAGTGGGGGAATATGCGGTGAGTCCAGTTCTGGTCAATGATAATCCCCAGGATGCTGATAGTGGAAAATTCGGTCATGGTAACACCATTGACTGTCATGGGGCAGTGGTTAGAATATCTCTCATCGGTGTTGATCATAGCTTGGTATTGGTGTGGTGTAAATGTTAGTTGCCACTTGTCAGCCCAAGTCTAGATATTGTCCAGATTTTGTTGCATTTGAACATGGACTGCTTTAGTACCTGAGGAATTGTGAATAGTGTTGAGCATTGTGCAGTCATTGGCGAACATTCCCACTTCTAATGATGGAAGTAAGCCCATTGATGAAGAAGCTGAAGACGGTTGGGCCTAGGACACTTGCCTGAGCAACTACTGTAGAGATGTCTCAGACCAGAGATTTAAAACTATTTCCCTACGTCCAAGAAATGACTCCCAGCTACCAGTACCTGTTGCCTCTGGTACCTGTTGATTCTAGTTTTGCTAGGGCGCCTTGTGGCTACATTCAGTTGAATGTTACCTTCATGTTAAGGACTGTCAATCTCACCTCTCCTCTGGAATTCAGCTCATTTGCCCATGTTTGAACCAAGGCTGTAATGAGGTTAGGAACGAAGTGGTTTTAGTGAAACCCAAACTGGGTATCCGTGAGCAGATTATTGCTGAGCAGGTGGTGAACACATCTTCCATCAATTTACTGACGATCGAGAGTAGACTGATGGGACTGTAATTGGCCTGGTTGGATTTGTCCTGCCTTTTATGTACAGGATATACCTGGGCAATTTTCCACTTTGTCGGGTAGATGCCACTTTTGTAAGTGTACCAGAATAGTTTGGCTGGGGGAAACAGCATGGTCTGGAACCCAAACATTCAGTACTATTTCCGGATTGTAATCAGGCCTGTAGCCTTAAGACCATAAGACATAGGAGTGGAAGTAAGGCCATTCGGCCCATCAAGTCCACTCCGCCATTTAAATCATGGCTGATGGGCATTTCAACACCACTTCCCTGCATTCTCCCCATTGCCCTTGATTCCTTTTGAGATCAAGAATTTGTCGATCTCTGCCTTGAAGGCATCCAACGTCCCAGCCTCCACTGCACTCTGCGGCAATGAATTCTACAAGCCCACCACTCTGGCTGAAGAAATGTCATCTCATTTCAGTTTTAAATTTACCCCCTCTAATTTTAAGGCTGTGCCCATGGGTCCTAGTCTCCCCGCTTAACGGAAACAACTTCCTAGCGTCCACCCCTTCTAAACCATAAATTATCTTATAATTTTCTATTAGATCTCCCCTCAACCTTCTGAACTCTAATGAGTACGATCCCAGGATCCTTAGCCGTTCATCATATCTTAAAGCTACCATTCCAGGGGTCATCCGTGTGAATCACCGCTGGACACGCTCCAGGGCTAGTATGTCCTTCCTGAGGTGTGGGGCCCAAAATTGGACACAGTATTCTAAATGGGGCCTAACTAGAGCCTTATAAAGCCTCAGAAGCACATCACTGCTTTTATATTCCAACCCTCTTGAGATAAACAACAACATTACATTCGCTTTCTTAATTATGGACTCTACCTGCAAGTTAACCTTTAGAGAATCCTGGACCAACACTCCCACATCCCTTTGTACTTATGATTTGCGAATTTTCTCAGCGTTTAGAAAATAGCCCATGCCTGTATTCTTTTTTCCAAAGTGCAAAACCTCACATTTATTCACATTGAATTTCATCAGCCATTTCCTGGACCACTCTCCTAAACTGCCTAAATCTTTCTGCAGCTTCCCCACCTCCTCAGTACTACCTGCCTGTCCACCTATCTTCGTCTCATCGGCAAACTTTGCCAGAATGCCCCCAGTCCCTTCATCCAGATCATTAATATATAAGTTGAACAGCTATGGCCCCAGCACTGAAACCTGCGGGACACCACTCGCCACCGGTTGCCATTCCGAAAAAGAGCCTTTTATCCCAACTCTCTACCTTCTGTCAGACAGCCAATCCTCAATCCAAGCCAGTAGCTCACCTCTAACACCATGGGCCCTCACATTGCTCAGCAGCCTCCTGTGAGGCACCGTATCAAAGGCCTTTTGGAAATCTAGATAGATAACATCTACTGGGTTTCCCTGGTCTAACATACTTGTTATCTCTTCAAAGAATTCTAACAGGTTTGTCAGGCATGACCTCTCCTTACTAAAACCATGCTGATTTGTTTTAACCTGACCCTGCACTTCCAGGAATTTAGAAATCTCATCTTTGACAATGGATTCTAGAAATTTACCAACTACCGAGGTTAGGCTAATCAGCCTATAATTTTCCATCTTTTGCCTTGATCCTTTCTTAAACAAGGGAGTTAAAACAGCAATTTTCCAATCATCTGGGACTTTCCCTGACTCCAGTGACTTTTGAAAGATCACGTCCAAAGCCTCCGCTATTTCCTCAGCCACCTCCCTCAGAACTCTTGGATGTAGCCCACCCAGGCCAGGAGATTTATCAATTTTTAGACCCTTTAGCTTTACTAGCATTTTATCTTTTGTAATGCCTACCATACTCAACTCTGCCCCCTGGCTTTCCCTAATTGTTGGCATACTACTCATGCCTTCCACTGTGAAGACTAACGCAAAGTACTTATTAAGTACTTAAGTTCTTCAGCTATTTCCTTATCTCCCATCACTAGCCTTCCAGCATCAATTTGGAGTGGCCCAATATCTTTTTGGCCTTTGCAGTATCAACATCTCCGACCATTTCTTGACATCATGTGGAGTGAATTGACTTGCCTGAAGACTGGTATATGTAATACTGGGGATCACTGGAGGAGGCCAAGATAGACCAAACAGCACTTTTGGCTGAAAATTTGTGCAAACACTTCTGAGGAAGGGTCACTGGACCCAAAACATCAACTCTGACTTCTGAGATATAGCATAGAACATAGAAAAGTACAGCACAGTACAGGCCCTTCGGCCCATGATGTTGTGCTGTGGAATAGTCCTAATCCAAAATTAAAATAACCTAACCTACGTTCCCCTCAATTCAGTGCTGTCCATGTGCATGTCCAGCAGTTGCTGAAATGTCACTAATGACTCCGCTTCCACGACTACCACTGGTAAACTATTCCATGCGCTCACAACTCTTTGGGTGAAGAACCTCCCTCTTCCTCTATAACTTCCTCCTAACACCTTAAAACTATGACCCCTCATGGTAGTCAGTCCTGCCCTGGGGAAAAGTCTCTGGCTATCGATTCTATCCGTGCCTCTCATTACTTTGTACACCTCGATCAGGTCACCTCTCTTCCTCCTTCTGTCCAGAGAGAAAAGTCCGAGCTCAGTCAATCTCTCCTCGTAAGACAAGCCCTCCAGTCCAGGCAGCATCCTGGTAAATCTCCTTTGCACCCTCTCCAAAGCCTCCACATCTTTCCTATAATAGGGCGACCAGAACTGGACACAAATACCAAGTGTGGTCTCACCAGGGTTTTGTAGAGTTGCAGCATAACCTCGCGGCTCTTAAACTCGATCCCGCTGTTAATGAAAGCCAAAACACCATATGCTTTCTTAACAACCTTATCCACCTGGGTGGTAACTTTGAGGGAGCTATGCACTTGAACACCAAGATCCCGTTGTTCCTCCACACTGCCGAGAATCCTGCCTTTAATCCTATATTCAGCATTTAAGTTCAACCTTCCAAAATGCATCACTTCTCATTTATCCAGGTTGAACTCCATCTGCCATTTCTCAGTCCAGCTCTGCATACTGTCAAATGTCTCGCTGAAGCCTGCAATAGCCCTCGATACTATCAACGGCACCTCCAACCTTTGTGTCATCAGCAAACATATTAACCCACCCTTCAACCTCCTCATCCAAGTCATCTATAAAAACTACAAAGAGCGGAGGCCCAAGAACAGAGCCCTGCGGGACGCCACTCAGCACTGACCTCCAGTCAAAATACGTATCATCTACAACCACTCTCTGCCTCCTGTCAGCCAACCAATTCTGAATCCAGACAGCCAAATCATGCTGTATCCCATACCTCCTGACTTTATGAATGAGCCTGCTGAGGGGAACCTTATCAAATGCCTTGCTGAAGTCCTTGTACACCTCATCCACTGCTCTACCCTCGTCAACCTGTCTCGTGACCTCCTCAAAGAACTCAGTAAGATTTGTGAGGCATGACCTGCCCCTCACAAAGCCATGCTGACTCCCTTTAATCACGCCATGCTTTTCCAAATGGTCATAAAATCCTATCCCTCAGAATTCTTTCCAAAACCTTGCTCACTACAGATGTAAGACTGACTGGTCTGTAATTTCCAGGGATTTCCCTATTCCCTTTCTTGAAAAGAGGAACAGCATTTGTCTCCCTCCAATCTTCTGGTACGACTCCCGTGGAGAGTGAGGAGGCAAAGATCTTCGCCAGCGGCTTACCAACCTCCTTTCTCGCTTCCCGGAGCAACCTAGGATAAATGTGGTCTGGCCCTGGGGACTTATCAATCTTAATGTTTGCCAAAATTTCCAGCACATCAACTTGCTCAATCTCAATCTGTTCAAGCCTGTTTCTCTGCACCTCAAAGTTCTCATTCACAACAAAGTCCCTTTCCTTAGTGAAAACTGAAGCAAAAAACTCATTTAGGGTTTTCCCTATCTGCTCAGACTCCACACACAAGTTCCCTACGCTATGCCTGATCGGCCCTACCTTCTCCCTGATCATTCTCTTATTCCTCACATGTGAGTAAAATGCCTTTGGGTTCTCCCTAATCCTTCCTGCCAAGCCTTTTACATGCCCCCTCCTGGCCCTCCTCAGTCCACTTCTGAGCTCCTTCCGAGCAAGCCTGCAATCCTCTAAAGTTGTGCTAGACCCTTGCTTCCTCCACCTTACGTAAGCTGCCTTTTTTCTTTTTGACGAGAAGCACCTCTGTTCCCGTCATCCAAGGCTCCTTAATCTTACCCCTTCTTATCTGTCTCAGAGGAATAAATTTATGCATCACTCGCAACAACTGCTCCTTAAACAGTCTCCACGTGTCTGTTGTGCCCTTCCTGTGGAACAAGTGCTCCCAATCTGTACTTCCCAACTCCTGCCTGATAGCGTCATAGTTTCCTTTTCCCCAGTTAAATATATTCCCCTGGTAACTGCTCCTTTCCCTCTCTATGGCTATAATAAATGTGAGGCTGTTGTGGTCACTGTCGCCGAAGTGTTTTCCCACCGCGAGATCTGACACCTGTCCTGGCTCATTGCCGAGCACCAAATCCAAAATGGCCTCCCTCCTCGTCAGCCTGCTCACATACTGAGTAAGGAAACCCTCTTGAACACACCTGACAAAAACGGCTTCATCCAAACCATCTGCACTAAGGAGGTTCCAATCAGTCTTAGGAAAGTTGAAGGCACCCATAACAACAACCCTGCTACGTTTGCACTTTTCAACAGTCTGCTGGCCTATGAGTTCTTCGATCTCCCTACTGCTATTTGGAGGTCTATAGAAAACCCCCAATGAGATGACTGCTCCCTTTTTGTTCCTAACTTCCATCCAAACTGATTCAGTCGACAAACCTTCCTCGACAACCTCAGCCCATACAACCTCAATAATAAGGTGTAGAGCTGGATGAACACAGCATGCCAAGCAACATCAGAGGAGCAAGAAGGCTGATGTTTCGGGCCTAGACCCTTCTCCTGAAACGTCGGCCTTCCTGCTCCTCTGATGCTGCTTGGCCTGCTATGTTCTTCCAGCTCTACGCCTAGTCCCAGTTTTCTGTTTGTTTTCCTATACCCCACGTTTTTTTTCCTTCAGTACGTATCTCAAAGGAATTCACTTCCCCGTACCGTTTAAGTGTGCATTCCAATACCTAAAAGGTCTGGGCAACGTGGGTTCCTTTGAAATAAGAACTGGATATATACTGAAGAAAAAAACAGTGGGATTTCGGAAAACAAATAGAAAACTGGAACTAATGTTCTGTTCTCCCACAGAGCAGACACATGCATAATAGGCTGAATGATCTCCTTGTGGACTACATGGAGGCAGAACCAGCTGTGAATGTGAAAAGGAATTCAATGATTACCTGTAAGGAATTCACATTATAGGGGAAAATCAAAGAGAATTGGACTGCCTGATTTACTCATAAAGCTGACAGGCACACACAGTATTCTTGGGTACTCTATCTTCAGTGATGCTCCGCTGAGGTGTATGTTGGGGAAGTACTCTATTTCCTTCTCCTGTTTCTCAGTTGATCCTCAAACTCAATGTGTTGACTTTGAAACGTGACTTAAACGGTTTTAGACATTGACTTATTTATAGGAGCTCCATTGTCCAAAGTGCCTATTGCCAAACATCTGAAATTTTTGGTATGCGAGATTAGGAGACTTCTTGCGTAAGGATATAGTTTGTTTTCTATCCCTATGAAGCTAGCATTTACTTGAAGAAAGGTATTTGTAGATACTATTGTTTATTTTCAGTTAGCCATTTGTTTAATGTGTTAAAGTAGTGACAAAGTTGCAGATTTTTGAAGTAATTCTGTAAAGACATGTCTCTGAATATTTGCTTTCCTAAATTTGTTGTGATGTTTAGGAACCACAGAGCTGATCCTGATGCATCAGAGAGTGGTTTAAATGAACAGAATAATTTGGCAGCTGAATCAACTAGCAATACCTCAGTGTCTCCTGATGTACCAGGCAAGTACTTCCATGTTTGGCAACATTTTGTGTTGTTACAACATAAAAGAAAATTGTTTTCAAACTGAGTCCAAATGGAGACTTGTATATGAGACTTTATTTCAGTTAGCCACATTCTACTAAACTACTAGCTCTCAACTGATTCAAATCCAGTTAACTGTTCATTAATGTATTGATTACTTGTTCTCAGACATTCTTTGGATCATATTAAGTAATAACACTGTCTCTTCCTGATAATTCAACATCATTTGTTGCATTGAAAGAAAAACACTGTGTCAGGCAATGTAAGATACATATGAGTAGGAAAGAAGAGCTAAAGTATTGAATTTTTAGATACCTGATCAACCAGAAAAGTTTTGAGGTTTTGCAATGTGCAACTTATGAATAATGCCATTGGCATAGTGATAGAAAGATCTGTTGAAACAGGGCATCTATTTTCTGGCTTCATGGGGAGACTCATTTGCCACATCTTCTTGATTAACTAAAATTGGAAAGTACTTTGACAAAATAGACAGGAAGCAGCAAGGGCTAATTTCAGACTACTTTGAGAATTATAACCTTAACAGGGCCCTGGCAAACCACAACCTTGCCTAATACTTAGATTGCATTGTATAATTACAAAGTGCAGGGGGAGCATTATGAAAAGAACTGTCACTTGGAGTGACATAGGTATAGGTGACCTGAGGTCTGGTCAAAGATATAAAGTCATATAGTGTTACAGCATGGAAAGAGGCCCTTCAGTCCATTATGTCAGACATCTATCTATTCTAATCCCATGCAATGAAGTTTTAAGTATTCATCTAAATAGGCCTCTACATTCCTTTCAGGAGTTGAGTTCCAGATACCACTATCCTCTGGGTGAAAGGATTTCTCTTTAAACCCCTTTAAATCTCCTGTCCATAAGCTTAAATCAGTGCCTTCTGGTAACTAACCTAAGAGCAAAAATTAATTTCTAACTGCCCTACATTCCTCATAATTTTGTACTCCTCAATAAAATCCTTTTGTTTTCCTGTGGGCATTGCTGGCATTTTATTGTCTGACCCTGGTTGCCCTTGAGAAGGTGGTGGTGAGCTGTCTTCTTGAACCACTTGGCCCACTTGCTGTAGGTTGACCCACAATGCTGTTTAGAAGGAATTCCAGGATTATGACTCAACGACAGTGAAGGAACGACAAAATGTTTTCCAAGTTAGGATGGTGAGTGGCTTGTGGGGGGAGCTTGTGGTGGTTGAGCACTATTTATTCTCTGAAGGTTAACAATGATGCCATTATAAACCTCACTATAGCTGTTGTCATAAATTATTCCACTTTGTGACTTTGTTCATGTAACTTTGAGTTTATATGGCTGGCATAAACAGGATTATTGATTTTGCTTGATCGTTACTTCATAGGTTTTGGAGCATTTCAAATCAACCTGCATGGAGATCCATAATGAAAGCAATTATTTTTCACTACAGGTGACCTTCTCTCACACTGGCTGCAGTCACACAAAACAGCCTTACACTACCAACCTCTGTTTCCTGCAAATTGGCCAATTTTAAATCCAACTTGTTAAATTATCCTGGATCCTATGAGCTTTTTTATCTGTTTCCCACATGGCACCTTGTTCAAGGCCTTAGGTGAAATCCATATAAACTATACAAGGTTGTTGCCTTGCTCACCGAGCTGCCTGTTATCGTACAGACGTTTTGACACCATGCTTGGAATTTATGATTTATATGCATGCAAAGTAGAACCGGAAATGACAGAACCCAACTTAACAGACTGAATCATATAAATTCCGAGTGGAGTAGAGCAACATCGTTTCATCGGAGGCCGCACGATGCTATTACCTAGCAAGGTAATGAAACGTCTGTACAGTAACCAGGGCAGCTCGGCGAGCTAGCCAACAACCTCTTTTGCAACCCAAGCTACAAATCTTTACAAGAACCTTAAACAAACTATGTCAGCTGCTCTACCCTTGTCTATACACTTGTCACCTCCTTGAAACATGCCACAAATTTGTGAGGCATGACTTGACTCAGGCAAAGCTATGCTGACTATCCCTGATCAAATCTTGCCTTTTAAGTGGAAAATAATTTTCTCCCTTCACTCTTTTAGCCAGCAGTTTACCTACAGCTGATGTTGAACTCATCAGGATATAGTTCTCTGATCTATCTGCTCCACTTTATAAAAAGGGTGGCACACAATTATCTGTTCCCTAGCCCTCTAGCACCTCCCCTGTGGCCACAGACAATTTAAAGATTTGGGTCCAGGCCCCTTCATTTCCTTCTTCACCTTTCAGCTTGGGATGCAACTCATCTGGATTTGGGGATTTATCAATTTTTTCAATCTGCCAAAGCCATCAATGTCTTCTCACTTCTTGTATCAATCTGCTCAAGAACTTCACAGATCATTTCTTGAATTCTGTACTGTATCTTCCTTCTCCCAAGTAAAGTCAGATGTGACATGCATAGTTAACATTCTACCAATGTAGTGCATTTTCACGTAGAAATCCCTAATAATCCTTACTGTTTCCCTGGTTATCCTCTTCCCTTTGTATAAATTGTACAATATTTTGGGAGCAATGTTTAATTTCTACTTTTACTGTTTTCTTCACGTATCAAGTATTTATATTACCTGTTCACCCCCCACCCCCCCCCCCCCCCCCCCCCGCCGCCACCATTTTTCAGGATTAAATTCCATCTGCTGCTGATTGGCCGACTGACCAATCTATTTATTTCCTCCTGTACCCTAACAGCTTCTGCACACCAGCTCCAGTCACACAAAACAGCCTTCTACCACCAACCTCTGTTGAGCACAGCAGCTTTTGCCCACCCTCTTGTGTCTCCTGGTTCTTTTTACAGTTGTCATAAATCCTTTGGTTACTGCCCTTTTTTGTCCTTGGAAACAATTGTTCTCACTTTACTTTATTGAAAATGTTCATGATTTTAGAATTTGCTGCTTTCCTTCTCTGCTTTAGTAACTTTTAAAATCTATATTAGGCCTTTAATGCTGGAAGGCTGTTCCCAACGTCGTCCGTTTCTAGCACCAGGAGTCCGTCTAATGATACGGGTTTTAGGATTGAGATGAGAAGAAACTTCTTCACTCAGAGTAGTGAGCTTGAAGTTTCTGCCACAGAAAGCATTTGAGGCCAAAGCATTGAATGCATTCGAGAAAGAGTTAGATATAGTTCGTAGGGCTAAAGCGATCAAAGGGTATGGAGAAAAAGCAGGAACCAGGCACTGAATTGGACGATCAACCGTGAACAAACTGAAATGGTAAAGCAGTCTCAAAGCGTGAATGCTTCTGGTCCTGCTTCTATTTTCTGTTTCTATGAAAAATATGGCAGTCAACTACATCATGAGACATTTGGCCAGACGATCAAACATCTTGGTGAAAGATTTTAAGAATTGCCTAAAAGGTAGAAATGAAATATAGAGAGGGTATTCCAGAGTTTCAGTCCTTAGTAATTGAAACAATGACTAGCAAAAGTTGGAGTGATTAATACCTCCATTTTAAAATGTGGAGATTTTGAAAGTCATAAAAGTCATAAGTCACACAATACCAGGCTGTAATCCAGCAGGTTTATTTGAAACCACAAATTTTCAGAGCGCTGCTCCTTCATCAGGTGAAGTGGAGTGAAGCACTCAAGCACAGAATTTTTATGCGGAGGGATAATGGTAAGATAATTCCAGATAATTAGGCGTATCAAAAGATAAATGCAAATGGTGTGAATGGGGTGTCAGTAGGCTGAATAGCAAGCATTTGTATTTCTGACTATGTTAATTACCTGGGAATTATCTTACCATTAACTCTCTGCAATAAAATTGTGTGCCTGTGTTCTTCCCTCTACTTCACCTGATGAAGGAGCTGCACTTCAAAAGCTTGTGATTTAAAATGAATCTGTTGGACTTCCAATTTTAAGAGACCATACCTAGATGGCCCAGATATCTTGGAAACTTGTGGGACTGAGGGAGATCGAAATAGAGAGGAGTGAGACCATGGATTGCTTTGGAAACAAGGAAGACAATTTTAAAATTAAGATGTTGCTGATCGGAATTATGAGGGGATTGAAGGATGGGTCAGCAAGTTTGCCGATGACACGAAGGTTGGAGGTGTCGTTGACAGGATAGAGGGCTGTTGTAGGCTGCAGCGGGACATTGACAGGATGCAGAGATAGGCTGAGAGGTGGCCGATGGAGTTCAACCTGGATAAATGCGAGGTGATGCATTTTGGAAGGTCGAATTTGAAAGCCGAGTACAGGATTAAGGATAGGATTCTTGGCAGTGTGGAGGAACAGAGGGATCTTGGTGTGCAGATACATAGATCCCTTAAAATGGCCACCCAAGTGGCCTGGGTTGTTAAGAAAGCATATGGTGTTTTGGCTTTCATTAGCAGGGGGATTGAGTTTAAGAGTCGTGAGATCTTGTTGCAGCTCTCTCAAACTTTGGTTAGACCGCACTTGGAATACTGCGTCCAGTTCTGGTCGCCCTATTATAGGAAAGATGTGGATGCTTTGGAGAGGGTTCAGAGGAGGTTTACCAGGATGCTGCCTGGACTGGAGGGCTTATGTTATGAAGAGAGGTTGACTGAGCTCGGACTTTTTTCATTGGAGAAAAGGAGGAGGAGAGGGGACATAATTGAGGTATACAAGATAATGTGAGGCATAGATAGAGTTGATAGCCAGAGACTATTTCCCAGGGCAGAAAAGGCTAACACGAGGGGTCATAGTTTTAAGCTGGTTGGAGGAAAGTATAGAGGGGATGTCAGAGGCGGGTTCTTTACACAGAGTTGTGAGAGCATGGAATGCGTTGCCAGCAGCAGTTGTGGAAGCAAGGTCATTGGGGACATTTAAGAGACTGCTGGACATGCATATGGTCACAGAAATTTGAGGGTGCATACATGAGGATCAATGGTCGGCACAACATTGTGGGCTGAAGGGCCTGTTCTGTGCTGTACTGTTCTATGTTCTATGTTCTATGAAAGCCTTTGTAGATCAATGAACATGGATGACAGTGTACAGGTTGAGAGTTAAGTCATGGTGGCAGATTTTTGGATGCCCTCAAGTTTCAGAGTTTAGAATGTTGGATACCATGAAGAGTCCTATGGAAGAGTTCATTCTTGGTATAAAGACGTGAATGAGGCTTCGACAGAAACTGAACAGAGATTGGGAGCTTGTGCGGGAAGTTGGGCACTGTTACAATTGTGAGAAATAGGCAATCATGGTGATTGTAAATTGGATTAAACATAACATTATTTTTCCAACAGATGCTCATTCTAGGACTGTTGCCAGGAAGTGAAATGAAGCCAGCTGCTAGGAAGTGGAGTTTAGAATCAAAAATATTCTCAGTTCCCAAGATTCTGATCATCCAGTACTCTGTGTCAGTTAGGGAGTTTGATATGGTAGCAACAGTGGAGGGACTGAGCTGGTTGATATTAATGTACATCTGCAAACTAACTCTGTACTTAGGATGTTTGCTGAGAAGCAGAAAATGGATAAGAAGCAGGAGGAGGCTGAATCCATGTCATTGTGGAATTCCAAGGTAATCCTTTATTCATTAACGCGATGAGGCATCTCTGGCTATGCAGCATTTATTGCCCATCCCTAATTGTCCAGGACAGTTCAGAATCAACCAAATTGCTGTGGGTCTGGAGTCACATTGTTGTGTTCCCTTTAAGGAGGTTCCTACACACTTGATACAAATGAAATTCGCCGACTTCTTTGAACAGCCACAGTTTATTTGAGCAAGCACAAGCTTTTGGAGATAATGGGAACTGCAGATGCTGGAGAATCCAAGATAATAAAGTGTGAAGCTGGATGAACACAGCAGGCCAAGCTGCATCTCACGAGCACAAAAGCTGACGTTTCAGGCCTAGACCCTTCATCAGAGAGGGGGATGAGGTGAGGATTCTGGAATAAATAGGGAGAGAGAGGGAGGCGGACCGAAGATGGAGAGAAAAGAAGACAGGTGGAGAGTAGAGTATAGGTGGGGAGGTAGGGAGGGGATAGGTCAGTCCAGGGAAGACGGACAGGTCAAGGAGGTGGGATGAGGTTAGTAGGTAGGAAATGGAGGTGCGGCTTGGGGTGACAGGAAGGAATGAGTGAGAGGAAGAACAGGTTAGGGAGGCAGAGACAGGCTGGGCTGGTTGTGGGATGCAGTGGGGGAAGGGGAGATTTTGAAGCTGGTGAAGTCCACATTGATACCACTGGGCTGCAGGGTTCCCAAGCGGAATATGAGTTGCTGTTCCTGCAACCTTCAGGTGGCATCATTGTGGCACTGCAGGAGGCCCATGATGGACATGTCATCTAAAGAATGGGAGGAGGAGTTGAAATGGTTCGCAACTGGGAGGTGCAGTTGTTTATTGCGAACCGAGCGGAGGTGTTCTGCAAAGCGGTCCCCAAGCCTCCGCTTGGTTTCCCCAATGTAGAGGAAGCCACACCGGGTACAATGGATACAGTATACCACATTGGCAGATGTGCAGATGAACCTGTGCTTAATATGGAAAGTCATCTTGGGGCCTGGGATAGGGGTGAGGCAGGAGGTGTGGGGGCAAGTGTAGCATTTCCTGCAGTTGCAGGGAAGGTGCTGAGTGTGGTGGGGTTGGCGGGCAGTGTGGAGCCAACAAGGGAGTCACGGAGAGAGTGGTCAAATTGCTCCACCGTGGTGGGATTTGAACCTGGGTCCTCAGAACGTTATGAGTCTGTGAACTAATGTCCAGCAATAAAGTCATAAAGTTAGGAGGTGTGTGATACAGGGTGATTTGGCTGTCTGGATTCAGAATTGGTTGGCTGACAGGAGGCAGAGAGTGGTTGTAGATGATACGTATTTTGCCTGGAGGTCAGTGCTGAGTGGTGTCCCGCAGGGCTCTGTTCTTGGGCTTCTGCTCTTTGTAATTTTTATAAATGACTTTGATGAGGAGGTTGAGGGGTGGGTTAGTATGTTTGCTGATGACACAAAGGTTGGAGGTGCCGTTGATAGTATCGAGGGCTATTGCAGGCTTCAGCGAGACATTTGACAGTATGCAGAGCTGGACTGAGAAATGGCAGATGGAGTTCAACCTGGATAAATGAGAAGTGATGCATTTTGGAAGGTTGAACTTAAATGCTGAATATAGGATTAAAGGCAGGATTCTCGGCAGTGTGGAGGAACAACGGGATCTTGGTGTTCAAGTGCATAGCTCCCTCAAAGTTACCACCCAGGTGGATAAGGTTGTTAAGAAAGCATATGGTGTTTTGGCTTTCATTAACAGGGGGATCGAGTTTAAGAGCCGCGAGGTTATGCTGCAACTCTACAAAACCCTGGTGAGACCACACTTGGAATATCGTGTCCAGTTCTGGTCACCCTATTATAGGAAAGATGTGGAGGCTTTGCAGAGGGTGCAAAGGAGGCTTACCAGGATGTTGCCTGGACTGGAGGGCTTGTCTTACGAGGAGAAGTTGACTGAGCTCGGACTTTTCTCTCAGGATAGAAGGAGGAAGAGAGGTGACCTGATTGAGGTGTACAAGGTAATGAGAGGCATTGATAGAGTCAATAGCCAGAGACTTTTCCCCAGGGCAGGATTGACTGCCACGATCTGCCATTAGATCATAGGTGATATGTTTCTCCATCCCATTCTTCTTTCTTCCCATAATCCACGAGGTATAGAGGAGACGTCAGAGGGAGGTTCTTCACCCAGAGAGTTGTGAGCGCATGGAATAGTTTACCAGTGGTAGTCGTGGAAGCGGAGTGATTAGTGACATTTAAGCAACTGCTGGACATGCACATGGACAGCACTGAATTGAGGGGAATGTAGGTTAGGTTATTTTATTTTTGGATTAGGATTATTCCATGGCACAATATAGTGGGCCGAAGGGCCTGTACTGTGCTGTACTTTTCGATGTTCTATGTTTTATAATACCACTGGGCCATTGCCTCCCCTGCAATGGTGGTGAGATTAACTAGGAACGGTCGTTCAGAAAGAAACAAAAGGAATGGATGTTTCAGCAGTAGGCCAAGAAGAAACGTGGAGGGAATTAAGCCCAGTGATCTTGGGCGAGGGACTGGTAGAGCAAAGATGGCTAAATGGCTGCTCTCCATTTGGTGGCAAATTACCTTGCAGTTGGGCTGAGGGTGGATTAGGCTTGAGAGATAAGTTCTTGTTAAGATGTGAAGCTATAAGATGTAGGTGCAGAATTAGGCCATTCGGCCCATTGATTTTGCACTGCCGTTCGATCATAGCTGATATGTTTCTCCATCCCATTCTTCTTTCTTCCCATAATCCTTGATCCCCTTACTAATCAAGAATGTATCTATCATTGTCTTAAATGTACTCTGACTTGGAATCCATTGCCTTCAATGTCAATGATTTCCATAGATTGACCACCCTCTTGCTGAAGAAATTCCTCCTCATCTCAGTTCTGAAGGATCATCGTTTCACTCTGAGGCTGTACCCTCCGATTCTGGTCTCTCCCATTAGTGGAAACAACTTCTCCATGTCCACTCTTTAATTTGATTTATTGTAGCCACGTGTAACCTAAGTACAGTGAAAAGCGTTGTTTTGCAAGCAATACAGGCAGATCATCCTTGACAACCACTAACAGCCTGTCAGGTGAATGGACAAGAAGAAAATGAAATAAAGTCCAGCAATTTTTGTTTAAGAAGTTCTGAGAGGAATGAGAGAATAATGGGTTGCTGCTCATCATTTGTCAGAGCCAAATGTTTTGATGAACCTATCAGGGGATTGCCAAGAGAGGCACAGAGGGAAGTTGTAGGTTGTCCAAGAAGGAGTCAAGCCTAGGACAGTAGCAGGAGAATGGGAAGGTGAAGGGATGTTGAAAAGTTGTGTTGGACTTGAATCAAGAGTGACGGCTGAAATGTACACATAAATGTACTCGAGAATGTTTAATGATGTGGAACAGGGAAGCGTCAGCAAGGAACTTTGATGTACTGTTGAGTTCAAGGCCATATGAGGCCCAAAAATCATGTGGCAATCAAATATGGAAGAGATTGTTTGTAGGAATAAGCAGATGGATCCAAGACAATTTTGTCTCATCAATCTGGCTGTCTTTCTTCTGTTTTGATGCCCCCTGTTGTTTCTCTACTCTGATCACAAATGAAGCTGGGGTTCCCCACAAGATTCAAAAGCAGCAGGAATTGTCGATCGCCTCCGGCAAGTTTTTTTCCCGGCTACAGACAGGTTGAAGCTGAAAAGCCCGGATGACCAGTGGCCAATAACCAAGCCTAAGCTTTTAAGGAGCAGAAATAGACCATTCAGCCCATTGAATCCACATCAGCTGTGCAAACAGCATGCCACCTAGACCCATTTCCTCCCAACCCTATCCCATATCCCTGCATTTCCCATTGCTAAGCCACCTAGCCTTCACATCTCTGGACAACATGGGCAATTTAGCAGTGTGAGGAAAACGGATCATCCACGCAAAACCCAGGGAGAATGTACTTACTCCATATAGACAGTCACTTGGACTCACCAAAGTGGTACCTCAGTTTCTCCAGCTCTCCATATAACCAAAACCGTCACCCTTGTACCATTCTAATAAATCTACTGTGTCCTTGCCAGTATCTGAATAATCTTCCTCCACTGTAGTGTCCAGAACTGGATGTGTTTTCTAGCCACAAGTTGATCAGTGATTCGTAAAATAGCTGTAATTTCCTTTTGTACTTAAAGCTTCTATTTGCAAAACTTTGTAACAGAGTTTATTGAATTAATATCTGTCAATTTTCCATTTCTTCAATGATCCCATTGACGCCTACAAACTTTCTTTTCAGGGCCTCACCACAGTAGAGTCTGGAAATTTTAAAAACACAACATGTTTGGATGTCGAAGTGAAACCGTTCATGCGTTAAAGTAATCAGGATTTTTCGTTTTCTCCCCCCAGAGTTACCTGGATTTTACTATGATCGCAAAAAGGACAGATATTTTAGGCTGTTACCTGGACATAATAACTGTAACCCTCTTACTTGGGAATCAATCAGAAAAATGGAAATGGAAGAAAAACGATTGGAGACATTGGAAGCGGATGCTAAAGCTAAGGTTATTAGAGCTGTAGTTTGTTTTTATGAAAAGTTTGAAATCTGTAAGGATGTAATAACATTTTTGGATAGAAAGTTCTCAGAATCTTCTATCTTAAGGACTGCAGGCAGTAACAGCAAGGGTCAGTGCTGGGTCTCAGCTATTTAATAATGTGTATCAATGACCTAGATGACAGGATTGATATTATCTCGTTACAGTCCCAGTTTCCCAGTTTTCCAAATTTACTTAAACTATCTGGCTAGGGACCAAAAATCTTTATTTTTAACAAAAACAGAATTTGCCGGAAAAAAAAATACACAGGTTTGGCAGGGAGGGGTAAGGCCTAAAAGATAGTTGGAATTGGAGCCCAGAGAAAGAGAGAAGCAAAGGAATAAATTAAATTCAGCCCAAGAGAATGACTAGCTCCTAATAAACTTGTAGTAGTTAACAATGGGGTTGTTTGTGGTGTCAGCCGTGAGATGACACGGAAGAAGGTGTTCAGGCTCTAAAATAATTGGACTCAATATTGTGTCCAGAAGGCTGGAGCAGTGAATAAAGCAGACTAGATTGAGTGAAGTGCACTTAAATCATTGCTTCACCTAGAAAGTGTGGCTGGATAATGAGGAGAGAGGAAATAAATGGGCTGTTGTTACCTTCTGTGACTGCATGGGAAGGTGCTGTGTGAGTATGTTGGGAGTGGAGGAGTGAATCAGGGTATCTTAGATCGAACAGTCCCTGCAGAAAGCTGACAAGAGAGGGGAGGAAAATATGTGTGGTGATGGTGGTGATATCCTGCTGGAGATGGTGGAAATGGCAGTTCGCAAACCTGTAGATGTGAATGCTGACAGGAGAGTAGGTGAGGATGACAGGGACCCAATCACTCTGGGAGGGGTGAGAGGGCGTTAGGGCTGAAATATGGGAGGTGATTGAGGGCCCTGTCAACCACAGTAGCGGGGAATCCTCAGTTGAGGAAGAAGGTGGACGTTTTGGAGGTCCCTTTGTAGAACTTGGAATCATCAGAACAGATGCAATGGAAGCGAAGGGAATGGAGTCTTTACAGGAAGCAGGAAGTGAGGATGGATAGCCAAGTTAACAGTGGGCAGCAGTGGGTTCGTGGTGAATATTGGTAGCCAGCCTACCCCTGGAAATGGAAATAGACGTTGAGGAAGGAAAGGGAGGAGTCTGAGAAGGACCAGGTGAAGGTGAGTGCGGCGTGTAAATTGGAAGTGAAATTCATAGACTTTTCCAATTCTGGAAGATATCATTGACTTTTCAGAACAAAAATGTTGTGAGTGGGGGCTGGAATAATGTGCCCCCTTGTACAAGTTGACGTCATCATCTCGGAAAAAGACTGTCACTGTCCACCCTATCTATTCATCTTGTATGTCTCTATTAAATCCCCTTAGCTTTCCTTCTCTCCAATGAGAACAGACCCAAGTCCCTCAGACTTTCTTCATAAGGCCTTTACTCCAGACCAGGCAACATCCTGGTAAATCTTCTCTGCACCTTTTCCAATGCTTCCACAACCTTCCTGTAATGGGGTGACCAGAACTGCATGCAATATTCCAAATGAGGTCGCACCAGCCTTCTTAACAGCATTATTAACCTGGGTGGCAACTTGCAGGGATTTATGTACATGGACACCAAGATCCCTCTGTACATCCACACTACCAAGAATCTTTCCATTGACCCAGTATTCTGCCTTCCTATTATTCTTCCCAAAGTGAATCACCTCACATTTATCTGCATTGAACTCCATTTGCCACCTTTCAGCCCAATTCTGAAGTTTATCCACGTCTCCCTGCAACCTGCAACATTCTTCCACACTGTCCACCACTCCACTGACTTTAGTGTCATCTGCAAACTTACCAACCCATACACCTATGCCTGCGTCTTTGTCATTTACAAAAATGACAAACAGCAGTGGTCCCAAAACAGATCCTTGAGGCACACCACTAGTAACCAGATTCCAGGCTGAATTTTTTCCATCAGCCACCACTCGTTGCCTTCTGACAGAAAGCCAGTTTCTAATCCCAACTGCTAAATCTCCCTCAATCCCATGCCTTTGTATTTTCTCCAATAGCCTACCATGTGGAACCTTATCAAAGGCTTTACTGAAGTCCATGTACACCACGTCAACTGCCCTACCCTCATCCACATGCTTGGTCACCTCATTGCGTTTTTTGGGAAGGTTTGTGAGACACGACCTGCCCTTGACGAATCCATGTTGACTATCTCCAATCAAATTGTTGCTTGCTAGATGATTATAAATCCTATCTCTTATAATCCTTTCCAAAACTTTTCCTACAACAGACGTAAGGCTCGCTGGCCTATAATTACCTGGGTCATCTCTACTGCCCTTGAACAAGGGCACAACATTTGCAATCCTCCAGTACTCTGGTACTAAACCTGTAGACAATGAGGACAATGAGGCCAAAGTCTCCTCCACCGTCTCCCTAGCTTCCTAGAGAATCCTCGGAAAAATCCCATCTGGCCCAGGGGATTTATCTACCTTCACACCTTCTAGAATTGATAACACCTCCTTACTAACCTCAATCCTTTCAATTCTAGTAGCCTGTAACTCAGTCTTCTCCCCTACAATATTCTCCTTTTCCTGAGTGAAAACAGATGAGAAATATTCGTTTAACATCTCTCTGATCTCTACAGGGTCCACACACAACTTCCCACTTCTGTTTTTGACTGGCCCTATTCCTACTGTAGTCATCCTGTTATTCCTCACTTACCTATAGAAAGCTTTAGGTTCTCCTTTTATTCTACCTGCTAATGTCTGCTCATGTCCCCATCTTGCTCTTCTTAACTCTCTCTTTAAATCCTTCCTAGCTAATCTGTAACTCTCCATCGCCTCATTTGAACCACCTCGTCTCATCATCACAAGCCTCCCTCTTCCCCTTAACAAGAGATACAATTTCTTTCATAAACCATGGTTCCCTTACCTGATCACTTCTTCCCTGCCTGACAGGGACATACCTATCAAGGACGCACAATATCTGTTCCTTAAACCAGCTCCACATTTCAACTGTCCCCATCCCCTGCATTTTGCTATTCCATTCTATGCCTCCTAAGTCTTGCCTAATCGCATTATAATTGCCCTTCTCCCAGCTGTAACTCTTGCCCTGTGGCATGTTCCTATCCCTTTCAATCGCTAAACTAAACGTAACCGAGTTATGATCACTCTCTCCAAAGTGCTCATCTACCACTAAATCTTTCATCTGGCCTGGTTCATTACTAAGCACCAGATCTAGTGTGGCCTCCCCTCTTGTCGGCCCTTTGACATACTGTGTCAAGAATCCTTCCCGCACACATTGGGCAAAAACTGATCCATCCGACGTACTAGAGTGACTGGAAATGCTATAAATGTTGGGGAAGTTAAAGTCTCCCATAATGACCACCCTGTTCCTTTAACTCCTGCCCAGAATCATTTTGCCAATCCTCTCCTCCACATCCCTGGTACTTTGCGGAGGCCTATAAAAAACTCTCAGCAGTGTGATCTGAAGAATTTCAGTTTGATGTGAAGAAGCTGGGAGGACTTAAGAAATAGTAGGAACTGCTGATGCTGGAGTCAGAGATTACTCACTGTCAGCGAGTTTTGAGAAGATTTGTAGCTCAGGTTGAGGTTCTGGATGTGAGTTTGCTCGCTGAGCTGGAAGGTTAGTTTTCAGACGTTTCGTCACCATTCTAGGTAACATCATCAGTACTATCACTCGTATCCTTACATACAGATGAGGAAGGACACCACTTTGATTGGGACAACACATCCATCCTAGGACAAGCCAAACAGAGACACGCATGAGAATTCCTAGAAGCATGGCTTTCCAACCGGAACTCCATCAACAAACACATTGATTTGGAGCCAATCTACTATCCCCTGAGAAAAAGAACAGGAAATGACATCACCAACCCAAGGAAACCTAACCAGATAAATAGAAAGCGGGACATAACACCAGCACTTTGTTGGAGGTTCACCGTTGATGTTACCTAGAATGGTGACGAAACGTCTGAAAACTAACCTTCCAGCTCAGCGAGCAAACTCACATCCATTACTCACTGTGGAGCTGGAGGAATACAGCAGGCCAGGCAGCATCAGAGGAGCAGGAAAGTTATCATTTCAGGCCAGGACTTCCCTACTCCTCTGATGCTGCCTGGCCTCCTGTGTTTCTCTAGCTCTACATGGAGTTAAAGGAGAAGTTGGTTAAAGTGAGGATGAGCTCAGCAAGGTGGAGGAGGAGGATGATGGTGGGGGATCCAGACAGCTTAGACCATGTTTTTCAGGAAGAAGCAGACACCCTTGAGACCATCCTGATGGGACATGAATATGAAAATAGTGAAGTGGAAGCAGATGGATCTGCAAACTGGAAATTTAAAACTGATGAGCTTTTCCAGCAACTTTGTTTTTGTTCCCTATCTATCCAATCTCTCTTTATAACTGAAACTCTCCAGTCCAGGCAACATCCTAGTAAATCTCCTCTATACCTCGTGTAATGCTTTGACATTCCTCCTTTATTGTGGATTCCAGAATTACACACAATAGTGTAGCTGTTGCCTAACCAACATTTTATTCAGTTCCAGCATAACTTCCCTGTACTTAAATTCTATGTTTTAGCAAATAAAGGCAAGTATTTCATTTGCATTCTCAACCTCTTTATCTATCTGTCCCACTACTTTAAATGCCTAGTGAACATGTCCACTAACATCCAGCACAGATTCAATCATCTGCAGTAATTTTTTCCTATCTAAGGTCTCTCTCTTGCAGTGCCCACATGTGAGCTTTTTCATTTGTGTACAGACACCCATGGTCCCTCCAATTACCAGTGCTTCCTCGTTGATCAAAGTAGGAGTCGAGCTCAGGGAAAGAACTGACTGTGTGAAGTTAGACATTGAGGCCTGGAATTTTGCTTATGAATGAGTACTGAGAAGCTCCAGGAAAGGAGGATGATCGCCTAGAATCACAATTGGCCATGACAGAGCTGCTTGTGAGAGGGAGGTTCAAAGTTGGATCAATTAAAGTGAAATTTTAGTGAAATTTGATGACCCGTGCCATCAACAGTGGGAGAGTCATTCAGAAATCTGTGGGATCTGCTTTAATATTATTTAATATTTAATGTGCATTGCATGTTTGAGCACTGTCGATTGCCCAAATAAACTACATGTTACCTCCAGGCCTTAGAAATAAGTCATGCAGGCATTGAAAATTATATTACTGTTGTAATGTGGCCTGGCAAGCTTTATGGCTATTTGTTCATAACAATGGAATCTTATAGCTTTATTTGCCTTATTCTGTCTCTGTATCTCACTTTTTAACAAATTTGTAAAAGGATTTTAAAAATGCTTTGAAACTAAAGGTCTGCTGATCTCTACATTGTGGAGGCTGAACACCATATCTCAGATTTTTCCTCCTATCACACACCGGACCTGACCCCACCATTCAATACCAGACCATTGTTTGCATAACTATCACTAGTTTCATTTCGTCTGATTACACCTCCGCCCCCAACACCGCACATCCCCCTAATCCCAATCCCACCTTCATGCCCATGTGGCCCACTTCTATCTCCTTCTAAAATATGAAAACAGCACTGCGTGGACAGACCCATCATTGCTGTCTGCACCTGCCCAATGATTCTCATCTTTTTCTACCTCAACTCAATTTTTTTTCTCCCTTCCCACGTATATCTGTGATTCTTCTTTTAAAACTCAAAAACAGAGTTGACATTTTGGGCCCAGAGAACTGAGGAAGGGGCACTGGACTCGAAACGTTAACTCAGTTTTCTCCTTCACAGAATCTGCCAGACCTGCTGAGCTTTTCCAGCAACTTTTGTTTTTGTTCCTGATTTACAGCATCTGCAGTTCTTTCGGATAGTCTGGGATTGTTTTCCTTGGAGCTGAGGAAACTGAGAGGGGATATGATTGAGATGTACAAAATTATGAGGGGCATAGATGGGGTACATGGGAGGAACATTTCCCCTTGATGTAGGAATCAATGACCGGGGTATAGATATAAGGTAGGAGGCCAAAGGTTTAGAGGAGATGTGAGGAAAATCCTTTTTGATGCAGCAGGTGGTGGGAATCTGAAACTCAATAACTGTAGAAGTGGTAGAGGTAGAAACCGTCATAACGTTTAAGTTTTTAGATGTGTATTGCAATGCCAAGGTATATAAGGCTATGGGCCAAGTGCTGGAAAATGGGCTTAGAATAGCTAGGTGCATGCTTTTGACTGGCACAGATGTAGTGGGCTGATTGGCCTTTTTCTGTACTGTAGGTCTCCATGACGAAAGGAACTTTAGCTTTTATTGCAAAGGGATCAGAGGACAAGTGAAGAAGCTTTACATTTTCATACGGGACCATGGTGAGATAGCTTCCGGAATGCTATGTATCGTTTTGATCTCCTTGCCTAATAAGATTTAGTGCTGTGTGTGAGGGAGTTCAGTGAATGCTTCATGGAATGAGGGATTGTTTGAGGAGGAGCAATTGAGTGGATCAGGTCTGTATTCTGTGGAGTTTAGGATGAGACCTGTTCTAAATGAATCACAAAATGCTATCACAAAGAGCCTTACAGATTAATTTTGAGAGGATGGTTCCCCTCGCTGGAGAGTTTAGAACATGGGTCTTGATGTCAGAACAAATTAATGAACATTTACGACTGAGATGTGGAAAATTTCCTTCACTCTCAAGGTAGTGAATTTTTCCAATCCTGTACCTCTGAGCTGTGTAGATGCTCACTTGCTAAGCCTTGTTAGACTAGCCTGGTAGATTTGAAGGGATATGGCGGAAGCGTGCAGGAAGGTGAGGCTGAGGTAGCAATCTGCAATGGTCTGATTGACTAGTGGAGTAACCTGAGGGCCAGATGGCTGAATCCCTACTCCACATTTTATTTCCGAGTTCAGTTGAGTTTTGTATTCCCCATTGACAGTATCATCTTCTGTGCAGGCTCAGGGACGTGCTGCTTTTGTCAATTAACCGGTGTCAGCCTTTTAATGAAGCCACGGGTAACTGTCTTTGATCACTGCATTCCTAATGTTTTGTGTTTTGAAAGCAGCCAGTGGTTAGAATGGGACTGAATCTCACCAGGTTACTACAGAAAAGAGATTCCGGATTAATGAAACCGGCAGCATGTTCACGGTAAGTAGATTATATTACTTAAGCAATTTACATAGCATTAAATCTGCTGCACAACTCAATTATTATGATCATTTAAATCAATGTCACTTTCCTGTGCTACCTCAATGTCCTTTTGCTTTTATTAGCCTTCATAAATTTATCAATTCCTATCTTAAACTGCTCAGTGATTGAGATTCCACAGCCCTCTGGGGTAAAGAATTTCAAAGATTCACCACCCTCTGAATGAAGAAATTTCTCTTCACCTCAGTAAATGGCCCTTACTTCTAAGATTGTATCCCTCAATTTTAGGTCAACCAGTCAGGGAAAATCTTGTGTCCTTCCTGCAAGAATTTTGCACATTTGTGAGGTCACTTCTCATTCTACAAGACTCGAAGGAATACAGACCTATTTTTTCCAATTCTCTTCATAACACAATCCCCCTTGCTGGGGAATCATCTGGCAAACCTCTGTTGCAGTCTTTTCCAAAGACCTCAATTTCAGATGCCAGGCTTCAGCCAATTAGATTCACTCGTGAATCAAAGAACAAGTAGAGGTACTGGATAGTACAAAGGCTTCAGGTCTTGTCAACATTATAGCAATGATACCGAAATGTGTGCTCCAGAACTTGTTGTGCCCCTAAGCCAGGCTGTTCCAGTCCAATTACAACATTGGCATTGACCCGATTAATGCCTAGTTACATCCTGTACGCAGCACAACAAATCCAGCCTGACCAATTACTGCCCTTCAGCTGCTCAAATAGTCTTTCCTAGATAATAGGTAAGCTCGTAAAGTGGCCACCGACAGTGCTACCGAACAGCACTTACTTAGCCTGTTCAGTGACTCTTGGATTTTGCCAAGGCCACTCGATCCTGACCCCATTATAACCTTGGTACAAACATGACCAAAAGTGCTGAATTCCAGAAGTGAGATAACTGGTTTGACATCCAGGCTATATTTGAACAACTGTAGCAAAACGGGACCTCCTCTTCCAAGTGTTCAAGGATAATGGATATCCAAAGAACTGGGTCAGGAGATGCCTACAGGAACAGCCATCAGAAAGATTCTACACAACTGACACACTCATCACACTATCCTACATCAGAAACACATGAGAACTTGCTACAAGACTCTTATGACTGCTAGGCATCAGAGTGGCACACAAGCCCACATCAACCCTACGACACGTGCTCACAACCCGAACTAAAGACCCACTCCCTGCATGGACAGGACCAATGTCATCTAAAGATCCCCTGCAGAGACTGTGAGAAACACTACATCAGACAAACAGGAAGGAAACTAACAACAAGAGTACATGAACACCAGCTGGTGACAAAAAGACATGACCAATACTCACTCATCTCAATCCACTTGGACGAGGAGAGCCACCACTTCGACCGGGACAACACCAAGATCATAGGACAGGCTAGGCAGAGATAAGCACGAGACTGCCTGGAAGCATGGCACTCCATGAAGCATGCTATTAATAAACACATTGAACTCGACCTCATATACATTCCACTACGGAGGAAACCCAGAAGTGAGGCAATCCATCGGAACAGATCCCAGAGTTTAAAAACCAGGCGCGGAACACACATTGATGCTTCATCAGAGGCTGCACTGAGGATGTTATCAAACACGATACCGAAAAGTCTGCGGAACAATAAACCAGCTCGGCGAGTCAACCAACCTCAACAACCACAACCCAAGCTACAGATCTACTCCAAAACCGTAGGGCCTTTGCAAAACTGAAGTCAAGGGGAATTGCAAAAACTTCTTTGCTGGAGTCATAGTTGGTGCATGGGAAGATGGTTCTAGTTGTTCAAGGTCAGCCACCGCATCTCCAAATCATCTCTGCTGGAGTTCTTCAGGTAGTGGGTTAGGCCAAACCATCTTCAGCTGCATCATCAATGACCTTCCCTCATCAGAAGGTCAAAACTGGGAATGTTCACCAATGATTGTGTGATGTGGCAAGTAACGTTTAAACTTCTCAAATGCCAGGCCATCTCCAACCTGTGAGAATGTAGCCATTACCCTTTGGCATTCACTGACATTGCCATAATTGTATCCCCTACTCAAGAGGGGAATCACACCCGGATGTAACCCGAAATAAAAACAAAATGCTGGAGAGATTCAGCAGATCTGGCAGCATCTGTTGAGAGTGAAATAGAATTAATGTTTCAAGTCCAATAGGATTTTTTGTAAACTTTAAATTCTCCTGAATCCCCTGAATGAATGAATTTTTAAAAAAACTCTTATGGCAAGTATATCCTTCCTTAGGTAACAAGACAAAAACTGTACACACTTCACCAAATATGGTACCCCCAATACTCTTCATGATTGTAGCAAGACAAGTTACTCCTAAACTCAAATCTCCTTTGTGTAATGGCCAATATATCATTTGTCTGCCTAATTCCTTGTTGAACTTGCTTGCTACCTTAAAGTAATTTCATAGATAGTGGCATCCAGGTCCTGTTGAACATGCAGCCTCTAATCTAAGAAATATTCAGACCAAAGCTGATAACTTCACACTTATTCCCATTATATTCCATCTGCTGAGTTCTTGCTGACTCACTTAGCATGCTCAAGACCTCATGAAGTCTCCTTGCACCCTCCTTTGAAATTAGAGTTCCACCCAGTTTGGTATCATCAGCAAATTTGGAATTATTACATTTGGCCTTCACATCTAATAATTTAGTGAACAGTTACAGCCCTGACACTGATGTTTGTGATCTCCCGGTGGTAACATTACCATACTGAGAGCAATCTGTTTATTCCTATTCTGTTTTCCGACTGTTAACCAAGTCTCAAATTCCATTTGTTCTAGTTTTATTTATTGACTTGCTGCTTGGGGCCTCCTTAAAGGCCTCCTGAAAATCCAAAAATATCCCATCCCTTGATTTTACTGTATCAAGGTCGTAAGTAGTATCCGCAAATAACACCAGCTTTTCTAAACATCATTTCACCTGCATAAATACAATGGCATAGAAACTGACTGTTCAACCCAGTAGACCCAGACCAGATTTTAATGCTCCATTCGAGAGCTCCACCCTTCTTCCTCATTTAACACTTCAACTCCTTCCTCCCCCGTATATTTTCCTAGCTTCTATGTAAGAGTGTGTGTGTGTGAGGTTGCGAAGGTACAGACGGATCTGGTTGTCCTGGTGTAGCACAAATGTGAGTACAGTAAGTGATTAAAAAAGCAATTAGAATGTTGGTGTTTATTGCAACAGGAATGGAATGTTAAAAATAGGTAAGTTTTTTTTGCTATGATTATACAAGCTATTGGTGAGAACACATAGAATCATACAGCACAGAAACAGACCCTTTTGGTCCAACCAGACCATGCTGAACATAATCCCAAACTAAGCTAGTCCCAACTGCCTGCTTCTGGCCCATATTACTCCAAATCTTTTCTGTTCATGTTCTTTTAGACATTGTATTGTACACCTTCCTCAAGAAGTTCATTCCACACAAGCCACCCTCTGTGTAAAAACTTTGCTCCACATGTCTTCTTTAAATCTTTCTCCTCGCATCTTAAAAATTGCCCCCTTGTTTTGAAATCCCCCATCGTAGGCAAAGACAATTGTCATTAACTCTATCTATATTGGCTTTCATTAACAGGGGGATTGAGTTTAAGAGTCGTGAGATCTTGTTGCAGCTCTATAAAACTTTGGTTAGACCGCACTTGGAATACTGCGTCCAGTTCTGGGCGCCCTATTATAGGGAAGATGTGGACGCTTTGGAGAGGGTTCAGAGGAGGTTTACCAGGATGCTGCCTGGACTGGAGGGCTTATCTTATGAAGAGAGGTTGACTGAGCTCGGTCTGTTTTCATTGGAGAAAAGGAGGAGGAGAGGGGACCTAATTGAGGTATACAAGATAATGAGAGGCATAGATAGAGTTGATAGCCAGAGACTATTTCCCAGGGCAGAAATGGCTAGCACGAGGGGTCATAGTTTTAAGCTGGTTGGTGGAAAGTATAGAGGGGATGTCAGAGGCAGGTTCTTTACGCAGAGAGTTGTGAGAGCATGGAATGCGTTGCCAGCAGCAGTTGTGGAAGCAAGGTCATTGGGGTCATTTAAGAGACTGCTGGACATGTATATGGTCACAGAAATTTGAGGGTGCATACATGAGGATCAATGGTCGGCACAATGTTGTGGGCTGAAGTGCCTGTTCTGTGCTGTACTGTTCTATGTTCTATGTTCTATATCCCTCATTATTTTATAAACTTCTGTAAGGTTGCCTCTCAACCTCCTATGCTCCATTAGAAAAAAGTCCCAACCTGTCCAGGATTTCTTTATAACTCAGATCCTCAATACCCAGCAACATTTTGGTTAATCTGTAGTATCCTTCCTATAACTGGGTGATCAGAACTGGACACCGGTATTCCAGAAGAGGGCTCATCATTGTCCTATACAATCTCACCATGACTTCCCAACTCCAATACTGAAAGACTGAGCAATGAAGGCAAGCATGCCAAATAACTTTTTAACCAAACAGTCCGTATGTGGCGCAAACTTCAAAGAATTATGGACCTGAACACCTAGGTCCCTCTGTTCTGTAATTCTGTCCAAGGCCCTACTAATAATTGTTTAAGCCCTGCCCTTGTTTGTTGTACCAAAATGCAGCATCTCACGTTTATCCACATGAAGAGTACAGTTCGGTCTCCTTATTTAAGAGAGGACACAATTGCATAGAAGCAGTTTAGAGAAGGTTCAGTTGACTGATTCCTGGGTTGAAACGGCTTACTTATGTGAAACAGTCAAACAGATTTGATTTGTATCCACTGGAGTTTGGAAGAATGAGAGATGATTTTGCTGAATCTATGTAAAATCCTGAGGAGCCTTGACAAGATAAATGTTGAAAGGATGTTTCCCTTTTAAAGAGACAGAGAGAATAAAATTAGGGATCACAGTTCTGAAATAGTGCCTCTCGTTTACTATTCAGCTGAGGAGGTATTTTTCCAATCTGAGGATAATGTCTGTGAGCTGTGGAGGCATATTTACTGAATATTGTTAAGGCAGAGTTAAGTTAAATTTTTATTCACAATGGAGTCAAAGATCAAAGCAGATAGACAGTGGGGCCACAATGAGATAAGGTATGATCTTTTCAAATTGAGAATAGGCTTGAAAGGCAGAATGGCCTAGATCTCCTAATTCCTGTGTGTAAATTTGAATAAATGTGCTTTATTTTTTGTTCTGGTCAATTGAGTGACTGCACCATGGGAAAGTAAATTGATGTTGTTGTGAATTGCCCTCTTTAATCTTTCTGAATGTTTGCTCAGATGTTCTCCTTTTTCCAGCCTGTTTCCTCACTGTGCTTGGCTTGCTACTGGTAAACTGTTAGTTTCTTAGTATTTAGGAACCTTGATCCTCTCATATTGGTGGATAATTTCATTCTGGGTGCGTCAAAAAGGACTTGTGCACCATCAGGTATCTGGAACTTTAGAAGGAGTGTGGTAGCTTGTGACTGGACATGTTACATAGAGGATGTCCGTTCACATACTGCTATTACAACTTGGAAATCTGAATTCATTTTAAATTTGAGTTCCTTTTTAATTCAAATCATAGTGGATTGTTGTAAAAATTCCAATGGTACTTTGACTGGGCTGTTTCTAGTCCACCACACAAGAAGGCTGACCCTTCACAGAGCAGAATGGCTCAGCAAGACATTAAATTCAAGAAGACAGGCAGTATGCCACCTTCTTGAAGATTCTAGCCATTCCAGTTATCACATATCTACCAAACAAAATACAGAAACTAGAGAGGTTGATATTAAAATTTAAGCAGACAGTGCTGTTTTGTGCAGAAAAAGGTGCTACACGTGAAAATTAGATAATAACTGATTGATGTGTTTTAATTGTTGCTAACTTTTTTAACTGTTTTGTGAACTATTCTAAGGCTTTCAAAGTCCATTTGAACAGATTTACTTGCGCTGTAGGCTTTCATGTAAAGCAAATTGTCATTAAAGTGATTAGAGTATTTTCATGCTGACATGGAATATCTACTTAGATGGAATGAATCTTGCATCTACGATGTTCGGACTGAAGTGACGATGCATAGTGAAATATGTTTCAATCCATTGCACCATCCACTGTGCATGTGTTGTATTGTCAGTACCACTGCACCTTCCAGAGTATACGTAGCTTATTGTCTGTACCACTTCACCGTCCAGTATGTGTGGCTTATTGTCTGTATCACTTCATTCCAGTGTGTGTGGCATATCGTTTATACCACTTCACCATCCAGTGTGTGGCACATTGGATGGTGTAGTACAGTCAATGTGTATGGTGTATAATGCCAGTACCATTGCACCATACAGTGTGTGTGCCGTATTGTTTATACTAATTCCTATTCCAGTGTGTGTGTGGCATGTAATGTCTGTAACACTGCACCATCCTTTGTGTATGTGCTCGTGCATGCAGTGTATAATCTGTGAAGCTGCACCTTTCGGTGTGAGTCTGTGTGTGGGGTGTAAAATGTCTGTACTGCTGCATCATCTATTACTTGGTGCATAGTGTGAGTTGTGCACCGGCATTCAAACAAACTGCCATTATTGAGTGGCTAAGCATGAAAGCGTGGAGATTTAGGTGACATATTTTTGGAAAGATGTATCCATAGGATTAAAATGCCATCACTTGCATATTTGGTTTGATGTTTTCAGTCATCTGTGTGCTCTGTTCAGCTTTATGGATATTTGGTTATTGAATGCCTATTGAGTCATGATGCATCTAGAAAGCTCTAGGTTTGCTGCTTGTCTCATTTCAGCTGCAACATGAGGTATGAGCTACGGTTATCCTTTTGAACCTTGAGGGTAGGGGGAAGATGAATTTGGCTGTCAATTCTAAATTATTGTCCATGATTTAATGCTGTTATGTCTGTTACGTCCTTTGAGAGTACGATTTGGATTTTCTTGTTATTTCTCATTCTCTCTTTCCTTGCCACACTTAGCTACCTGGCCGCTCCCACCAAGGGCCATTCCTTCTAAACTTTGTGTTTTTTTTCTATTTTGAGAGCTGCCAACTTTAAAGTACCTCCTTTTTATCTGTCTTTCCTTAAATTCCTGTCACTTTCTATTTCGTTACAACTTTGATGCTATTCTAGGTAGGTGGATGCAAAGTGGATCCCAACCAGGTCTGCTGTCTCCATAAGAAGATATTTTATTTAATCTTTAATCATTCGTGCCTTCCCATTTGACCATATATTTAGTTTTTGATTTTTTTTTGAAAGCCTTCCATCTATGGTACTTGGTAATATTTTCTCATGTTCCCTTTGTTTTATTTTCATTTTTAGTTTTTTCTTCTGCACTCTGTTTCAGCATATTTTTCCTGGTTCAAGGAAGGCATAGAACATATAGAACATAGAACATTTCAGCACAGTACAGGCCCTTCGGCCCTCAATGTTGTGCCGACCTGTCACACCGATCTGAAGCCCATCTAACCTACACTATTCCATGTACATCCATATGCTTGCCCAATGACGACTTAAATGTACTTAAAGTTGGCCAATCTACTACTGTCAAGGCATTCAAAGGATCAAATGAATGGGAGGAGGCAATTCAGCTCTCAGCCTGTTGTGTCATTCAGTGCAATCCTGGGCGATCTGAAAACTCACTCCACATATTCACCTTTCTCCCCATCCTTTGATACCTTCAACCAGCAAGCATTGCCAAACCTGAACTTTGAAATTATCACATGATTTAAGCACCAGTTGCAGTTTGCAGGTTAGTCATTGGCATTCATTAAAAATCTGTGCACTGGAAATTGTTTCAAATTTTTTGAGGGTTTAGGTGTAATTTTTAAGACTCTGTTCCTTAGCCTAGATTCCCCAGCAAGTGGAAATAGAACAGAACAGGCAAAACTATCTTTCTGTTCATATTTTCTGACTGTAACTTAGATCTTTACTATTCTCATGAATCTATACTGTGCTCCCACTAAGTGTAGTATACCTTTCTGAAGATTTGATATCCAGAACTGTTCTGGAACTGCTAATGTGGTCTAGCTGAAGCATGGATTCACCTGGATTCTTGTTCTCGTGATTATGCAGGATGGCATACCAGTCAACCTTTTTGATTATTTTCCAATCATGATACTTTAATGATCTGTATGGCCTTTTATAGTGAATTCACTTCAGTCTTCGTTGAGTTTGTAATGTTGAGTTTGATAGTAATTGTAGTTATTTTATATCTATATATGTGCACAACTATTTCCACTACCCTACATTATTTACAGATTTATTCAAGAACTCAAGGTCGGTGGGATGAAAAAGAATAAATTGGATACTCGCAGTTTGGATTCTTCAATTCAAAGCAGTTTCCAAATGATTTTAGTGAGTATGAGGAAATAAATTATTGTTTTTGTTTTCTGGTTTGCAAGCGGCTGATGAAACTTTGATAGTGGGAACTGCTTTGGTGTTGACGTAGTTAAAGGTTATATTGGCCCTTACCCGACTAATAGGACTAATAGATCAAAAGTACAAAAACTAATCAATCTGTTTAACACAGTGATTGGTATGAATAACTTGATGGCAGTTTTGAAAGAAGTCAGCAAGATAAGAGAAACTAGATATTGTCTGCCCTGAATTGTGAAGGCTTTTGATTGTGTACAGTACACAGAAATTTTTCTCAAAGATTAGAGTTTCTGGTAACAATGGCCATAAATGAAGCATTGAGAACTGACTCGAATTGATGTTGGCAGTTATTTTCTGTTTATTACTTTTTACGTGGCTACGTAGGTGTGTTCAGGAGGGTTTCCTAACGCAGTACGTTGACAGGCCGACGAGGGGAGAGGCCATTCTAGACTTGGTGCTCGGAAAACACGTGGCTACGCAGCTGGTGTAGGAGGGAGGGCTTCAGATATGTTGATAATTGGGATGCCTTCTGGGGAAGGTGGGACCTGTACAAGAAGGACGGGTTGCATCTGAACTGGAAGGGGACCAATGTCCTGGGTGGAAGGTTTGCTCGAGTAGTTCGAGAGGGTTTAAACTAGTATGGCAGGGGGGTGGGAACCTGAGCTGTATACCAGAGGTGAGCGTTGATGCAGGTGAGGCAGTAGCAAGAGGTAGACCAGCTAGTGGGAAGGATTTTCCTGGGAAGGAACCAAGGGATCGGTTAAAGTGTGTTTGCTTTAATGCAAGGAGTATCAGGAATAAAAGTGATGAACTTAGAGCATGGATCAGTACCTGGTGCTATGATGTTGTGGCCATAACAGAGACATGGGTTTCTCAGGGGCAGGAATGGTTGCTGGATGTTCCAGGGTTTAGAACATTTAAAAAGAATAGGGAGGGGGGAAAAAGAGGAGGGGGTGTAGCACTACTAATCAGAGAGAGTATCACAGCTACAGAAGCTTCCATTGTCGAGGAAGATCTGCCTACTGAGTCAGTATGGGTGGAAATTAGGAACAGCAAGGGAGTAGTCACCTCGTTAGGGGTTTACTACAGGCCCCCCAATAGCAGCAGGGAGATTGTAGAAAGCATAGGTCGACAGATTTTGGAAAAGTGTGGACGCAGTAGGGTTGTTGTAATGGGTGACTTTAACTTTCCTAATATTGATTGGAACCTCCTTCGAGCAGAAGATTTGAATGGAGCTGTTTTTGTAAGGTGTGTTCAGGAGGGTTTCCTAACGCAGTACGTTGACAGGCCGACGAGGGGAGAGGCCATTCTAGACTTGGTGCTCGGAAACGAGCCGGGGCAGGTATCAGATCTTGTGGTGGGAGAGCATTTTGGTGATAGTGACCATAACACTCTCTCATTCTACATAGCTATGGAGAAGGAGAGGATTAGGCAGAATGGGAGGATATTTAATTGGGGAAGAGGAAACTATGATGCGATTAGACACGAGTTAGGAAGCATGGACTGGGAGCAGTTGTTCCATGGTAAGGGAACTATAGACATGTGGAGATGGTTTAAGGAACAGTTGTTGGGAGTGATGAGTAAATATGTCCCTCTGAGACAGGCAAGAAGGGGTAAGATAAAGGAACCTTGGATGACGAGAGCGGTGGAGCTTCTAGTGAAAAGGAAGAAGGTAGCTTACATAAGGTGGAGGAAGCTAGGGTCACGTTCAGCTAGAGAGGATTACATGCAGGCAAGGAAGGAGCTCAAAAATGGTCTGAGGAGAGCCAGGAGGGGGCACGAGAAAGGCTTGGCAGAAGGAATCCGGGAAAACACAAAGGCATTTTACACTTACGTGAGGAATAAGAGAATGGTCAAAGAAAGAGTAGGGCCGATCAGGGATAGCATAGGGAACTTGTGTGTGGAGCCTGAGGAGGTAGGGGAAGCCCTAAATGAGTTTTTTGCTTCTGTCTTTACGAAAGAATCGAACTGTGTAGTGAATGAAACCTTTGAAGAGCAGGTGTGCATGCTGGAATGGATAGAGATAGAGGAAGCTGATGTACTGAAAATTTTGTCAAACATTAAGATTGACAAGTCGCCAGGCCCGGATCAGATTTGTCCTCGGCTGCTTTGGGAAGCGAGAAATGCAATTGCTTCGCCACTTGCGAAGATCTTTGCATCCTCGCTCTCCACTGGAGTCGTACCTGAGGACTGGAGAGAGGCAAATGTAATTCCTCTCTTCAAGAAAGGAAATAGGGAAATCCCCGGCAATTATAGACCGGTAAGTCTCACGTCTGTCGTCTGCAAGGTGTTAGAATGGATTCTGAGGGATAGGATTTATGACCATCTGGAAGAGCATGGCTTGATCAAATACAGTCAACACGGCTTTGTGAGGGGTAGGTCATGCCTTACAAACCTTATCGAGTTTTTTGAGGATGTGACTAGTAAGGTTGATGAGGGTCGAGCTGTGGATGTGGTGTATATGGACTTCAGTAAGGCATTTGATAAGGTTCCCCATGGAAGGTTCATTCAGAAGGTCAGGAGGAATGGGATACAGGGGAACTTAGCTGCTTGGATACAGAATTGGCTGGCCAACAGAAGACAGCGTGTGGTAGTAGAAGGAAAATATTCTGCCTGGAAGTCAGTGGTGAGTGGGGTTCCACAGGGCTCTGTCCTTGGGCCTCTACTGTTTGTAATTTTTATTAATGACTTGGACGAGGGAATTGAAGGATGGGTCAGCAAGTTTCCAGACGACACAAAGGTCGGAGGTGTCGTTGACAGTGTAGAGGGCTGTTGTAGGCTGCAGCGGGACATTGACAGGATGCAGAGATGGGCTGAGAGGTGGCAGATGGAGTTCAACCTGGATAAATGCGAGGTGATGCATTTTGGAAGGTCGAATTTGAAAGCTGAGTACAGGATTAAGGATAGGATTCTTGGCAGCGTGGAGGAACAGAGGGATCTTGGTGTGCAGATACATAGATCCCTTAAAATGGCCACCCAAGTGGACAGGGTTGTTAAGAAAGCATATGGTGTTTTGGCTTTCATTAACAGGGGGATTGAGTTTAAGAGTCGTGAGATCTTGTTGCAGCTCTATAAAACTTTGGTTAGACCGCACTTGGAATACTGCGTCCAGTTCTGGGCGCCCTATTATAGGAAAGATGTGGATGCTTTGGAGAGGGTTCAGAGGAGGTTTACCAGGATGCTGCCTGGACTGGAGGGCTTATCTTATGAAGAGAGGTTGACTGAGCTCGGTCTCTTTTCATTGGAGAAAAGGAGGAGGAGAGGGGACCTAATTGAGGTATACAAGATAATGAGAGGCATAGATAGAGTCGATAGCCAGAGACTATTTCCCAGGGCAGAAATGGCTAGCACGAGGGGTCATAGTTTTAAGCTGGTTGGTGGAAAGTATAGAGGGGATGTCAGAGGCAGGTTCTTTACGCAGAGAGTTGTGAGAGCATGGAATGCGTTGCCAGCAGCAGTTGTGGAAGCAAGGTCATTGGGGTCATTTAAGAGACTGCTGGACATGTATATGGTCACAGAAATTTGAGGGTGCATCCATGAGGATCAATGGTCGGCACAACATTGTGGGCTGAAGGGCCTGTTCTGTGCTGTACTGTTCTATGTTCTATGTTCTATTATTGAATCTAGGTGAAGGATTCAGAGGATATAAAAAATTATAGGACTTTAGATGATCAGTATTTCAGGTGGATCTTGACTTATCTTGATTGGGCTCGCAGGTGACATGATATTTATCTGGGGGCAAGGTGGGGTTTTATTGCAGAGGAGGAGAGAATGAGGCAGAGTTAATCTGAGGGTGAGGAAGGGTTTTTCGCAGGGTGGAGTTTGGGGAAGAGACTGAGATCATGTTTATGTGGAGAAGAGCAGGGAATGAGATAGGGTTTGTCATTGGGAAAGCAAAATGGATTTTAACCTGTCCTTATTGATCAAATGACCTCCTGGTGAAACTTCCTGGGTCTCTGTTTTTGATTCATAAAGTATCATCAGTTAGCTATTATCGCTAAATGCAGCAGAGGTCTCTTTCTTCCTGTCACAACTATCTCTTCATGACGAATTGGTACATGAAGTGAAACTACTTCTGGTGTTTTTTTACGGATTCATCATTGAGTAGCACCTAAGTAATTGATGACTGAGAGGCTCTGACAGTTATTTGGGTGTCAGCTACTTGCCCCTCAACTGAAGCAGGACATTATGTTCAGTTCTAGTCACCACACTTCAAGAAAGATGAGCAAAATTGCAGAAGAGGTTAACCACAATGGTTCCAGGGTTGATGGATTTCAGTTACAAACTGAGTTTGGCAAAGCTGGATTGTTCTCTTTGGAACAGAGGAGATTGATGGGAGATTTGATAGAATTGTTCAGGATTATGGTAGATTTAGATAAAATGGCCAAGGACAAACAGTGTCAATGTATAAAGATTCAAGGACACAGTTTTCAGCTTTAGGGCAAAAATTGCAAAGGCTGTGTGTGAAACAAATAGTCATAACCTGGGATGTGCTGCCCATGAGTGTGGTAGAAGCAGAGGCATTGAATGATTTCAAAATTGGAGAGGCATTTACAAACTTGCAAGGCTATGGGAATTGACTGCCAGGATGGGTGGGATATGACATGAAATTTATGGGCTGAATGGCCTCCTTTATTGGAGTTCTTTGAGGACATTATGAGCAGATGGACAATGATGGATGTGGTGTATCTGGATTTCCTGAAGGTAGTTGACAAGGTGCCGTCCAAAGGCTTCTGCGTAAGATAAAGATGCATGCATTTTGGATAATTTATTAGCTTGGATAGAAAATTGGCTAACTAACAAAAAGCAGAGTGGGGATGAATGGATGGTTTTCTGGATGATGATCAGTCACTGATGGTTTGCCTCAGGGAACAGTGTCAGGACCGCAGTTGTTTACAATTTACATAGATGATTTAGAGTTGGGGCCCAAGTGTTGTGTGTCAAAGTTTGCAGATGACACTGAAATGAGTGGGAAAGCAAAGTGTGCGGAGGACACTGAAAGTCTGCAGAGGGATGTAGATAAGTTAAGTCAGTGGGAAAGGCATTGATGGATGGAGTACAATGTTGGTAAATGAGGTCATCCATTTTGGTGGGAATAACAGAAAAATTGACTATTATTTAAATGGTGAAAAATTGTTGCATGCTGCGGCGCAGATGCATGTCTTGCGCATGAATTGCAAAATGTTGGTTTGCAGGCACAGGAGGTAATTGAGAAGGCAAATGGAATATTGTCCTTCATTGCTAGATGGAAGGAGTTTAAAAATAGGGTGTTTATGCGGCAGCTGTGTAGTCAGCTGGTGAGGCTACACATGGAGTACTGTGTACGGCTTTGGTCTCCTTACTTGAGAGAGGATGTAATGGTACTGGAGGGGATATAGAGGAGGTTCATGAGGTTAATTCCGGAATATGAGTAAATTGCCTAATGAGTAGATATTGAGTAGACTGGGACTGTACTGATTGGAATTTAGAAGAATTGGCTGGTGGGAGTGGTGGAATCATATAGAAACATGTAAAATTATGACGGGAATAGAGAGGACAGAAGCAGGGAGGTTGTTTCCACCAGCTAAATTACCCACAGGGATGTGTTGAATATGTATATAAGGAAATGCAGGGTTACAGGGATAGGGTAGTGGGGTGGGCTCGGGTGGGCTGCTCTTCGGAGAGTAGGTGTGGACTCTATGGGCCGAATGGCCTGTTTCCACACTAGGGCTTTTAGGTGAAACTAGAACTGGGGGCATAGCTTCAAAATAAGGAGTAGCAGATTTAGGACTGAGTTGAGGAGGAACTTCACCCAAAGAGTTGTGAATCTGGAATTCCCTGCACCGTGAAGCAGTTGAATCCACCTAGTTGAATGCTTTTAAGGCAAAGATTTTTGAACAGTAAAGAAATTGAGGGTTATGTTGAACAGGTGGGTGAATGGAGTAGAGTCCACAAAAAGATCAGCCATGATCTTATTGAATGGCAGAGCAAGCTTAATGGGCCGAATGGCCTACTCCTGCTCCTATTTCTTACGTGTGTATCATAACTGAATCTGTGACTCCATGGTCACGTACTAAACATATGCATTACTAGATATAGAAGACTTAACAAATCTTGCTGGTCATGTGCCATGTTCAACAGGCAGACACAAACGTGGAGCGTATATTTGCTGCAATAACTGATAAAGCTGGCTACAAATATGGAATTTTAAATCTGGATGGTCATGGAAGAGAATCGCAACTTATTTCTGTGGACATGTGTGACAATCTCTACTCCACGCATCGTAAGGTTTGTTGCTTTTTTATTCAGGTAGAATGTTTATGAGCGATTGAAATGCAGGCATTCAGGCACTTAATTATTAAATGCATAATATCTTTTTGTCTTATTTTGCTTTGTACGTAAAAGGCAAAGAAAAGGTTTTTCCTCTCTCTGATTATTTCACACAATGGCCTGTTCTCTGACCTTTAGCTTGATTTAGCAATTCCCATTCCCCTCGATGAAGTATGACACAGCCTTCACTGCTATTTTTCATCAAAGTAATTTACTTGCAATGACTGCAGATGTTAATAGATATTACTCACAATCTCACCAATTGGTCAAATGTATTTTCGCATTGAATTTATTGCACAGTATCAGGATATTTAGCACCTACCCTTCTTTCTTTAACTCTATCAGCATATCCCTCTGTTCCTTTCTCCTCTATGCACTTAAAAGCTTTTAATGGGAAGCTCAAACATGTTGCTGGTTCAAACCCATACTGGCAGCATCACGTTCCACATTCTGATTATTCTCTGGATAAAGAGGTTTCACCTGAATTCCTTGTTGGATTTATTTGCAATTATCTTGTATTTGAGATCCTTATTTTTGAACATTTTTCAACGTTTTTCAACCTGTTTCTTTCACTCCAGATGATCAAATCCCCCAAAAAGGGTGCAAATATTCGGCCAGTAATTTCAGGCCAGTCTGTTTAACTTCATCAGACAGAACTGTTTGTGACAAAGTTGAAAGTCACTTGGCATGGATTTATGGGAAAATCATGCTTAACTAACCTGCTGGACTTATTTTTGAAGTGATGAGTTGTTGAGTGTCGTATGATTGCGTATGTCAACTTCCAAAGGACTTAGTACATGACAACAAATTGCAAGCAAAGTCCGAGTCAGTGGAATAAAAAGGTCAATAGGAAACTAAACCAACCATGTGACAGAAAACACAGCTGTGGTTCATGAATGATTTTCAGACCAGAGAGAAGTTTTAGTGGAGTTCCTCAGAGTTTGGTTTTCAGACCCTGCTCTTTTTATAGATAATAACCAGGTCTTTGTGTACAGGCTACAAATTCAAATGTCAATGACTTGGAAGCACTGTGAGTAGGACAGTGTGGAATTTTGAATGGACGTAGACTATTGATGAAATGGCGGGAAAAATGAATTTTAATTAAAGGACTTGTGAAGTGATCAATTTTGGTGGAAAGAATGGAGACAAAAAGTCTCATTCAAAGGAGACATTTCTAAAAAGGGTGCAAGACCAGAGAGGCCTCAGGGCTAAGCTCCAACACTGAAGTCCAGGTTAGGTTGAGAGTATGATTAATAATGTATGCAGTGTCCTAATCTGACGACAGAGTGTAATAACAAGGAAATTATGTTAACTGTGTCTAAAACACTGGTTCAGCCTCAACAGGAGTATTGTGGCCATTTCTGGGCATTCCCACTTCTGTGCTACTTTCTTGACTAACGGTTGTGGTGTTCGTGAGCTGCTCAGTCCTTCTGCCTTTTAATGTCTCATCTATAATGTCTCTCTGGAGTGCAGCTTTGGTAACTTTTGTGGCCTGTACCTTTTATTGAAGTTTTGAGCTTGATTTTGTCTTTGCTCCTCTTTTGGCTGTTTGTATCTGTGTGGTCATTCTCAGTATTGTGAGGTTTGAACGTCTGAGACAGACATGGAAGTTGTGTTACCATTTTCCTACCCGCATGTAAAAGACAATGAAAATCCACTCTTTAACAGTAAGGATTAGTAACTTCTTTTACAAGATTTGAATCTTCAGTAATGCTTTTATTGTCTGTACTCGGCGCTCGTTATTATCTATTTGGTTGAAATTAGAGGAGTGAACTTTTAGCATGCATGAAATTTTATTCATGTGAAAATCTCTTAAACTGCTGGGGTGGCACGGTGGCTCAGTGGTTAGCACTGCAGCCTCTCAGCACCAGGGACCTGGGTTTGATTCCAGCATCACGGAACTGTCTGTGCGGAGTATGCACATTCTCCCCGTGTCTGTTTGGGTTTCCTCCAGGTGCTCCGGTTTCCTCCCACAGTCCAAAGATGTGCAGGCTAGGTGGATTGGCCAAGCTAAATTGCCCATAGTGTTCAGGGGTGTGTGGGTTATAGGGGGATGGGCCTGGGTGGGATGCTTCAAGGGATGGTGTGGACTTGTTGGACCAAAGGGCCTGTTTCCACACTGTAGGGAATCTAATCTTGCTCACGCAAAATTGTGGACCACTGTCTGAGAATACAAGGTCCAGAATTCAATATGTTGAGTAGATTGTCTTTAATAATTGTCAGTGCATTAGCTGAATTTGCGTAAACAATTGACTTCAATCCACCATGAATCATTGTCAATGACAGTTATGAAGGTCTTCCCTTTAAACTCCAATACATCTATTCCTGTTCTCATGAAAAAGGTGAAGGAAATAATGTTTTGATTTTTTCTCTTGACTGCTCAAAATTTGAGGAATGCTGCTAGCAACTATCTCCTGTTTGAGAAATATCTAGCTACCAGACTGAAACCTGGCTCCTTGCATGACACATTTTAATATCCAAATGTTTCTGATGAATTTTCTGAAGAATTTGCGCTCAAAGAATTGTTGGTATCTCTCATTAAAGACTGGCAATGAGATGTCTGTGCTGTTCAAAGTACTGACATATAATTGGATTGTTTGTTTGTCAGACTGTCCATCTTTAGTGTTTCTTCATTTTGTTCTTGTACATCTTGAATCTCATACTGCTTCCTTTCTGGAGCTGGTAAATATCAATTTCTTGAAGTAATCCCCGATCTGTTTGTTCTGTTCCATTTGCTATTATTCTAGTGGTGTGCCTGCTGTAGATTGATACACCCTAGTACATATTCAACAATTGATTCATACCTTATTGCCTTAGTCTGAACTGTTGAATTTGGAGCAAAATCCTGTTTTTTTTTTTCCCTTTTGTATTTTGAAGAGTGATTATTTGTTTACTGTCTGTTTTGATCTTGAACAGTAATCCCATCACATAGTCCAAAACATTTTCACGTGCCTGCGTTACAACTAAAACTTCTTTTTTAGTCATGGCTATTATAACTTAACTGGGAAGAACATGATGATTGTCATGTGTTGCTATTCCACAAGCTATCACAAAATGCTTAAGATCATAAAACATGTTGCAGAATAAGCCTTTCGGTCCATTGAGCCTGCACACCATTCAATGAGATTATGGCTAATTTGATAATCTTCAACTTCATTCTTCCCTAAAGCCATTGCTTTCTTTACTGATTAAAAATGTCTGCCTCAGACTTAATGATCCAAAATCCAGTGTGGTAAAGAATTCACACAATCCTACCTCCTGAAAAGAAAAGCTTCTTCATCTCTAAATTAAATGGATCACACCTTACTCTGAGTTTGTGCCTTTGTTACTATCTTGAAAATACCCCCTTATCTCAACTTGATCTTCTATTAGTTAGTCGGTCCTCTATCCATGCTTATATACCATCTCCAACACTATGGGCACTTGTCTTGTTAAGTAGCTTAATGTGTGGTAACTTATCAAATACATTCTGAAAATCCAAATCTATAGGCTCCACTGCTTCCTGTTTATCTAGCCTGCTTTTACCTCCTCAAAGAATTTTAGTAAATTTGCCAGGCATGATTTGTCCATTAAACCGTGCAGACTCAATTTGATTATGTTATCTGTTTTAAAATGTACTGCTATTGCATTCTCTATAATAAACATTTTCCCAATAACAGATGCTAATCTAACTCACCTATAGTTAACTTTTTTTTGGTTATCTTCCCTTTTTGACTAACTGTGTTATATTGACAGATTTCCAATTCTTTGGAGCTTTCCGGAATGTAGGAATTCTTGGAAGATTGCTGAGTACATCCAATATTTTTGCAGCTACTTCTTGTAAAACCCAAGATGCATCGCACTAAGCCCAGAGGCCTTATTGTTCTGTTACCCTATAATGTTTCCCCAGTATTGTTCCCTCCAGTCATAGCTATATAGATTTGCATCCACCAAAGCCATTGTGTGACTCTCATATTCCACTGGTTTATTTAATTTTGTTAAATCCACACAGATTCTAGTACTGAACTGGAAGAGTAAACGTGCTTGGCACTATCTTAGAATCATAGAGTAATACAGCATGGAAAAAGGCCCTTTGGCCAACTGGTCCAAGCTGACCATTGTGCCCACTCAGCTACTTCTAAATGCCTGCATTTGGTCTATATCCCTCTAAACCCTGCCCATCCATATACCTATTCAAATGTTTCTGAAATTTTGCTATTGTACCTCCCTCAACCACTTTCTCTGGCAGCTCATTTCATATTTGCACCACTCTCTGTGTGAAGAAGTTGCCCCTCAGGTCCTCCCTTAAATCTTACCACTCTCACCTTAAATCTATGCAATACAACAAAAATGGTGATAAGTGTTGTGATTATTTGATCTCAACTACTCCGATAGTAAATGGTATGTTACTTATTTAACCTGTGTTGTGGAAGGTGTTTCAATAAAGTAATAGAATTTTTTTAACGATTGCTAATTTATTGCTCATTTTTCAGGGGACTGCAGCTTGCTGGGCGTCTCTGAGTGGCCGTGATTCTCATGTCTTGTATCCTTGAAAATATTTTGAGCTGGTTATGACCTGGGCTTAATGACACAGTTTACAGATTATCCAGCCATAGTCATGATGTCAGTCAGTCTGCCACCAACTGACATCTGTGTTATCTCCAACAGTTTTGTATTTTTGAGCGTTTTGTTTGTCTTGTGCAATCCTTTTTCGTAATATTATTTCTCAAGTAAGAAATGTTGCACTTTGTTTCAATAAGGAAGTAAAATTGTATTTACAACTGTAGAAATGTTTTTAGACAGTATTTTAATAGCAAGTTATATGTAGCTTACACAACCTGATTTGCCTCCGAGCATGTTTATTCATTAATGCCTATTGCATATCCACATTTCTAGTGGACTTGACATGCAACTTCATTGATGGTGTGGGTAAAAAGTAATTATCTTATACAAAACCATAGGGGGTGGTGGTCACATAGCCCCTAAACCATTATCCCCAATTTTCCTCTCCCTTTCCAAACAGTTATTTCTTGTGTCTCATGATTATCTCTATTTATACAATTTTGCAAGTCTATTTCACGACATACGTGCACACAATCTCGTCCACCAAACTGGTGATCTCTTCAAGACATGTAACTGTGTTTAGATGTGATGTCATCACAAATTCATTGGGAATTTTTAAAATTTCTGACTTAATTTACCTTTTCAATTATTACGGCTATTCTTTGTGACGGATTTGACTTAATCCAGGTGGGCAAATCTTTTTATTTCAGTTTTAAGTTCTTTGAGTCATATGGACATCATTTTGTTACCTATATTTAATGTGCTTTAATGTTAATATTTGATGCTAACACTAAGCTTTACTTTAAGAGCAAGCATTGAATCTATATGTGAACCATAAGCTACTCTGCAATCTCGTCCATTCATGCACCTTCTGTAGTAGAAAGTGAAGGATGAGTGGCTGAAGAAATCATATTCAATGCAACTGAGTACGTTTTTGTATATTTTAGATGAGGGACAAAGTACCCATGCAGATATGTTATGTAAATATTCAAATGACCAACAATATCATGCCCTTAAACATGTAATTCACAAATCTTCCTTGTTACTCTGCATTGCCTAGTTACCCAGACCAGGTTCTGATATTTTCAATGTGTCCTAGTTTCCTGAGTTGCTATTAGGCACTGTCATTAACACAGATTGCTTAATTTTTTTTTCTTTAATTTGGCCTTGTTTAGTTATCTTCTATAACAAGGAATTTGTAGGGAGGGCTGCTTGGTTCACTGTTTACCAGCTCCCTGCTTCTGACACTGGGCTTATGTGTGTAATGTGATGTGGTGGAAAAACATTGGAGACGGATGTTTCCAAGGCCAGAAAACTCTGATTTATTGAACAAACAAGCGAAATTAATATATTTACAAAACAAGAAAGTGAATAACAAATTGAAACCCTCCAGTCAATCTCTGACTGAGACTGTCTCCCAGTTAACTTAAATACAGTGGGTAAAATAAACACGATGGGTGACTGTTACTATACCAATGGGGGAAAAGAGAGAGAGAGAGAGAGAGATACCTGTTCTAACCCACTTCCCTTCCTCAGAGGTGCCCTACACCACTGACCCCAAACTCACCCCCCCACCCTTACTTGTGCATGACTAGCCCAGCTGTGTTAGAGGTCTCAATGACCTTAGACTCACCCCTGGTGTGAAAACCATGATTTTGACTGGCTGTGTCCATAGCTGCTTGCTGTAGCTGGGACTGTACAAAGAGCTGCAGGTACCGATAATAGTTGTTGATGCAGTTGGACATGTGGAATTGGCCTGGTGAGTACTCTTGTTGTTTTCTTCCTGGTGGTTTTGCGAGTGGGAGGTTGTTGTGGCTGGTGGAGAATGTTCCTGGTGTTGCCCTGGCTGATGTGTCCTATCTCAAGATGCCTTCGGTCGCCTCCGGGCATCAGGTTTGTAGTTAGCTTTCAGCAGTTGGTCTTGCTGTACTGGTTTCATGGTGCCCCACTCACAGTTCAGGATTCTCGCTGTCCTTTCTTTTTATTATAGAATCCCCAACGTATGGAAACAGGCCCTTCCGCCCAACAAGTCCACACCAATCCTCAGAGCATCCCATCAATACCCATTCCCTTGTAACCCACTGAATGTACACACCCCTGAACACTACGGGCAATTTAGCATGGCCAATCCACCTAGCCTGCACATCTTTGGACTGTGGGAAGAAACGAGAGCAAACCCACGCAGATACGGGGAGAATGTGCAAACTCCACACAGACAGTCACCTGAGGGTGGAATCAAACCCGGGTCCCTGGTGCTGTGAGGCAGTAGTGCTAGACACTGTGCCACCATGCTGCTTCTCCTTTTCCTTTCACCTTTTTTGCTGCATCTTCCGCTTCGCGCTCTCTCCTTTGCTGGACTCAGGGTCTCCAGTTACACTCCACTGCAAACCCTCTTTATCTCTTGTCAAATCTGTGATCTGTTGTTCTTCTTTCCAGGGTTGGAAAGGTTTCCTGAGTACTGGAGTGAGTGATAATCATTTTCGTTTGGAAAGAATGATTTTGATGGATTTGCAATGTCCGGCATTTCCTTTGGATGGGTGTCTGTTCAGTTCGCGTAGTGGTGTGAAGGTTCTAGGGTGTAACGGGCTTTCATGTAACACAACGGCGTGGAATGTTCAGTAACTTTGTGCCTGAGCACTGATTTGGAAGTGAATGGTTTGATACCAGTGTAGGCTCCAAAGAGTCTGAAATTGTTGAGGTTGTTTATTTCCTGTAGACTGGCTTGCATTATTTTAGTTGAGGCATGAATGAGAGGCTTTGCCTTTAGTTTTGCTTAGTTAGCCCCTGTCCCAGACATCTGCCCCGGGCTTATATATTCCTTAGTCTGTTCCAGCCAGCCTTTTCCTGGCTCAGTTGCAACCCTTGGTTCCTGGAGTTACCGTGACTTTAATCCAATATACTGTAATTCCCACAGCTTTTCCCTTGAGAGGGTTTCTAAGTCCAGGGTGTGTCTAACAACTGATGGGGATTTTTGGCCCACCTTGCAAGTGCAAGCTCTTTATTTAAGTCACAGTCCTGCCAGCTAATTAAACGTTGATGTTGAAGATTGACAAGAAGCAGTTTGAATGATAGTCCTGCTTTAGGCCAGATTGGTAGATTAAACCATTTGCAGAGACAGATTTTTACATTTTTTTTTTGAAAAGCACAGACTTTCTAGATTATCTGTAGAAAAATGTAAGTTGAAATGCAGACATCCATATAAAGAGTTAGGAAGAGAAACAAAAATGACATGAAAATAATGGTTAAAAGAAGTGGGATACACCTTGAGGAATTGGATCAGTTGGGAAGAGTAGATATTACGTCTGCAAAAATATTTAAGTTATTAGCGTAAAGAACTGAAAACTCTCAAATGGAGATAGAGCTTGTTATTAACAAATCCTGGTGAAATGAGAAAAAAAGATGGAAGAAATGTTTTGAAGAGGTAAATGCAAAAATTTGTCTGATTGCCCATGCATCAAAGGCTATGGTGAGAATTTTTGCCGAGTGAGTGGAAAGATGTAAACTTTCATGGGAGATCGTCAGTTTGGATCTGGAAGAAGGGGAATGAAGGGAGCTCTGAGCATTGTAAGATTAATTGTGTCAACCCAGTTTAGCATTTGGACAGGAATTATTTGTTCTATAGATTTTGGGAAAGCACTTAATTGGGTTAACTAGATTAAGCTTTTGACTGTGCTAACACAGTGAACTGGAGGGATAGGCAACTTGATAAGAAAACTGTACGTGTTACTGACAGCAACAGTGACAGCAGTCCGAACCATGATTGCAAAAGGAATTTGACAAGGTCAGTGTTTATCACCAGTCCTCTTCGATGCCCTTGCAGAAACAATCATTAAAGAAATGCTTAAAGATACAGGATCTATTTTTAAGATTAAGACAGTGGATTTGAATATAACATCAGTTGTATTGGCAAGTGATAAAGCACTTATATGGTCAGATAGCAAAAAAACAGACCCTTCGGCCCAACTCACCCATGCTGATCAGTTTCCCAAACCAAATTAGTCCCATTTGCTTGCGTTTGTCCCATATCTCTCTGATTGTAGCATTCACAGAAGAAATTGTAAGAGGTTCAGGCTTGAACAGATCAAGATTGAGGAAGTTGATGTGCTGGAAATTTTGGCAAACATTAAGATTGATAAGTCCCCAGGGCCAGACCAGATTTATCCTAGGTTGCTCCGAAAAGTGAGAAAAGAGGTTGCTAAGCCGCTGGCGAAGATCTTTGCTTCCTCACTCTCCACGGGAGTCATACCGGAAGATTGGAGGGAGGCAAATGTTGTTCCTCTTTTCAAGAAAGGGAATAGGGAAATCCCTGAAAATTACAGACCAGTCAGTCTTATGTCTGTGGTCGGCAAGGTTTTGGAAAGAATTCTGAGGGATAGGATTTATGACTATTTGGAAAAGCATAGCGTGTTTAAAGGGAGTCAGCATGGCTTTGTGAGGGGCAGGTCGTGCCTCACTAATCTTATTGAGTTCTTTGAGGAGGCCACGAGACATGTTGACAAGGGTTGAGCAGTGGATGTGGTGTACATGGGCTTCAGCAAGGCATCTGATAAGGTTCCACACGGCAGGCTCATTCATAAAGTCAGGAGGTATAGGATAGAAGGAGGAAGAGAGGTGACCTAATCGAGTTGTACAAGGCAATGAGAGACATGGATAGAGTCAATAGCCAGAGACTTTTCCCCAGGGTAGGATTGACTGCCACGAGGGGTCATAGTTTTAAGGTGTTAGGAGGAAGGTATAGAGGAGACATCAGAGGGAGGTTCTTCACCCAGAGAGTTGTGAGCGCATGGAATAGTTTACCAGTGGTAGTCGTGGAAGCAGAGTCATTAATGACATTTAAGCGACTGCTGGACATGCACATGGACAGCAGTGAATTGAGGGGAATGTAGGTTAGGTTATTTTAGTTTTGAATTAGGATTATTCCACAGCACAACATCGTGGGCCGAAGGTCCTGTACTGTGTTGTACTTTTCTATGTTCTATATGTTATATGTACTAATCCAGTAACAGCATACATGAAAGTGAAAGTCAAATGAAGCAGAATATTGACAAAACCAAAGTGATGTTATCTCAAAGCCACCAAGAAATATTCACTGAATGAGAAGAACTAGAACAGGTGTAAGGATTCAAGTATTTTGGAAGCATGATACCCACGTCTAGAATTTGCTACAAGCAAAAAAGTATAAGGCTGGTGATGTGAAAGGTTGCATGTCATAAGAAGGGCATCTAGGAGACTGAATAAATAACAAAAACCAACAATGTAGACATCTTGATTTGGGGGAATGATATTACAAAAGGAGACCAACTTGCTCAATAGCTTTTAAAATGTGCGCTTGGAGGAGAATAGAAAGGATTCTCTGGGCAGAAAGAGTAACATGCTGAGGAGAGTGAACGTGTAAAGAAATTTGCTGATAGTAGAGTCGTAGACTCATACTCATAGAAATAGGCCCTTCAGCCCATCTTGCCTATGCCAACCAACAAACATCAAACTACATTAATTCCATTTACCAACACTTGGTCCATAGCCTACTATGCCTTGACATTTTAGGTGTTTGTCCAGTTGCTGCTAAATGTTGCATGAGTAATTGCCTCCATCACTCTCAGGCAGAGAGTTCCATATTTCTACCAAGTTCTGAGTGAAAAAATGTTTCCTCAGATCCTGTCTTAACTATTCACTGCACTCCTTAAACTTGCGCTCTCTGGTCTGAGACACATCTTCCATGGGGAAAAGAATCTCATGATCTGCCCTATCTATACCTCTCAATTTTGTGTACTTCAATCAGATTCCCCCTTTCAACCTCCTTTGCTTCAGGGAAAACAAACCTAACCTATCCAGTCTGTCCTCATAATTGAGATTTCCATTGCAATCTTCTGAAAGTGTGGCAACCAGAAGGTACACAGTGTTCCATTTGTGACCTAAACAATGTTTTATAAATTTGTAACATTCTTTTTTCTGATATTCTCTGCCCTAGTTAATGAAGGGAAATGTCCTACATGCCTTCTTCACCACCCTGTGTACCTGTGCTGATACTTTCAGGGATCTATGGACTTGTACACCAAGGTCCCTTTATTCCTGTCTCCAGGGACTTAACATATGTTGTATATGTCCTTCCTCAGACTTCCCAAAGTGCATAAGGACTAAATTCCATCTACTGTTGCTCTGCCCAATTTACTGGCTGATCAATATCAGACTGTAGCTTGGGACCATCTTTTTCATTATCAACAACATTTCATGGCACCGTCTTTGTCCTAGTTTCTTTTTTAAGCGCCTCACTACACACAATATACTTCTGAAAGATCTCCTTTGTTATTAATGGACTGGACCTAACACATGCTTCCTCCTTTTTCTTTATTAAACTTGTGATATCACTTGACATCCAGAGTGTGCTAGACTTGCTGACTTTGCTCTTCAATCTTAGAAGAAAGTGCTGACCCTGAACACTCTGTGTACTACTTGTAAAGACTCTCACTTTCCAAGGGTAGGCTTACCTGCAAGTAGCTGCTCCCAGTCCATGTTTGCCTGATGCTAGCTAATAATATTAGCTAGTTCTTTGAGGAAGTCACGAGGCAGGTTGACGAGGGTCGAGCCGTGGATGTGGTGTACATGGACTTCAGCAAGGCATTTGATAAGGTTCCCCTCAGCAGGCTCATTCATAAAGTCAGGAGGTATGGGATACAGGGTGATTTGGCTGTCTGGATTCAGAATTGGTTGGCTGACAGGAGGCAGAGAGTGGTTGTGGATGATACGTATTTTGCCTGGAGGTCAGTGCTGAGTGGTGTCCCGCAGGGCTCTGTTCTTGGGCCTCTGCTCTTTGTAATTTTTATAAATGACTTGGATGAGGAGGTTGAGGGGTGGGTCAGTATGTTTGCTGATGACACAAAGGTTGGAGGTGCCTTTGATAGTATCGAGGGCAATTGCAGGCTTCAGCGAGACATTGACAGAATGCAGAGCTGGGCTGTGAAATGGCAGATGGAGTTCAACCTGGTTAAATGCGAAGTGATGCATTTTGGAAGGTCAAACTTAAATGCAGAATGCAGGATTAAAGGCAGGATTCTCGACAGTGTGGAGGAACAGCGGGATCTTGGTGTTCAAGTGCATAGCTCCCTCACAGTTGCCCCCCAAGTGGATAATGTTGTTAAGAAAGCCTATGGTGTTTTGGCTTTCATCAATAGGGGGATCGAGTTTAAGAGCCGCGAGGTTATGCTGCAGCTCTACGAAACCCTGGTGAGACCACACTTGGAATATTACATAGAACATAGAACAGTACAGCACAGAACAGGCCCTTCAGCCCACAACGTTGTGCCGACCATTGATCCTCATGTATGCACCCTCAAATTTCTGTGACCATATACATGTCCAGCAGTCTCTTAAATGACCCCAATGACCTTGCTTCCACAACTGCTGCTGGCAACGCATTCCATGCTCTCACAACTCTCTGCGTAAAGAACCTGCCTCTGACATCCCCTCTATACTTTCCACCAACCAGCTTAAAACTATGACCCCTCGTGCTAGCCATTTCTGCCCTGGGAAATAGTCTCTGGCTATCAACTCTATCTATGCCTCTCATTATCTTGTATACCTCAATTAGGTCCCCTCTCCTCCTCCTTTTCTCCAATGAAAAGAGACCGAGCTCAGTCAACCTCTCTTCATAAGATAAGCCCTCCAGTCCAGGCAGCATCCTGGTAAACCTCCTCTGAACCCTCTCCAAAGCATCCACATCTTTCCTATAATAGGGCGCCCAGAACTGGACGCAGTATTCCAAGTGCGGTCTAACCAAAGTTTTATAGAGCTGCAACAAGATCTCACGACTCTTAAACTCAATCCCCCTGTTAATGAAAGCCAAAACACCATATGCTTTCTTAACAACCCTGTCCACTTGGGTGGCCATTTTAAGGGATCTGTGTATCTGCACACCAAGATCCCTCTGTTCCTCCACGCTGCCAAGAATCCTATCCTTAATCCTGTACTCAGCTTTCAAATTCGACCTTCCAAAATGCATCACCTCGCATTTATCCAGGTTGAACTCCATCTGCCACCTCTCAGCCCATCTCTGCATCCTGTCAATGTCCCGCTGCAGCCTACAACAGCCCTCTACACTGTCAACGACACCTCCGACCTTTGTGTCGTCTGCAAACTTGCTGACCCATCCTTCAATTCCCTCGTCCAAGTCATTAATAAAAATTACAAACAGTAGAGGCCCAAGGACAGAGCCCTGTGGAACTCCACTCACCACTGACTTCCAGGCAGATCTACTACCACTCGCTGTCTTCTGTTGGCCAGCCAATTCTGTATCCAAGCAGCTAAGTTCCCCTGTATCCCATTCCTCCTGACCTTCTGAATGAGCCTACCATGGGGAACCTTATCAAATGCCTTACTGAAGTCCATATACACCACATCCACAGCTCGACCCTCATCAACTTTTCTAGTCACATCCTCAAAAAACTCGATAAGGTTTGTAAGGCATGACCTACCCTTCACAAAGCCGTGTTGACTGTATTTGATCAAGCCATGCTCTTCCAAATGGTCATAAATCTTATCCCTCAGAATCCTTTCTAACACCTTGCAGACGACAGACGTGAGACTTACCGGTCTATAATTGCCGGGGATTTCCCTATTTCCTTTCTTGAAGAGAGGAATTACATTTGCCTCTCTCCAGTCCTCAGGTATGACTCCAGTGGAGAGCGAGGATGCAAAGATCTTCGCAAGTGGCGAAGCAATTGCATTTCTCGCTTCCCAAAGCAGCCGAGGACAAATCTGATCCGGGCCTGGCGACTTGTCAATCTTAATGTTTGACAAAATTTTCAGCACATCAGCTTCGTCTATCTCTATCCATTCCAGCATGCACACCTGCTCTTCAAAGGTTTCATTCACTACAAAGTTGGTTTCTTTCGTAAAGACAGAAGCAAAAAACTCATTTAGGGCTTCCCCTACCTCCTCAGACTCCACACACAAGTTCCCTATGCTATCCCTGATCGGCCCTACTCTTTCTTTGACCATTCTCTTATTCCTCACGTAAGTGTAAAATGCCTTTGTGTTTTCCCGGATTCCTTCTGCCAAGCCTTTCTCGTGCCCCCTCCTGGCTCTCCTCAGACCATTTTTGAGCTCCTTCCTTGCCTGCATGTAATCCTCTCTAGCTGAACTTGACCCTATTGTATCAGTGGATAATGGGAACTGCAGATGCTGGAGAATCCAAGATAACAAAGTGTGAAGCTGGATGAACACAGCAGGCCAAGCAGCATCTCAGCTCTCTGATGAAGGGTCTAGGCCCGAAATGTCAGCTTTTGTGCTCCTGAAATGCTGCTCGGCCTGCTGTATTCATCCAGCTTCACACTTTGTTAACTTGGAATATTGTGTCCACTTCTGGTCGCCCTATTATAGGAAAGATGTGGAGGCTTTGGAGAGGGTGCAAAGGAGGTTTACCAGGATGCTGCCTGGACTGGAGGGCTTGTCTTATGCGGCGAGGTTGACTGAGCTCGGACTTTTCTCTCGAGATTAAGAGCTCGAAGAGAGGTGACCTGATCAAGGTGTACAAGGTAATGAGAGGCATGGATAGAATCGATAGCCAGAGACTTTTCCCCAGGGCAGGATTGACTACCACGAGGGGTCATAGTTTTAAGGTGTTAGGAGGAAGATATAGAGGAGACATCAGAGGGAGGTTATTCACCCAGAGAGTTGTGAGCGCATGGAATAATTTGCCAGTGGTAGTCGTGGAAGCAGAGTCATTAATGACATTTAAGCGACTGCTGGACATGCACATGGACAGCAGTGAATTGAGGGGAATGTAGGTTAGGTTATTTTAGTTTTGGATTAGGATTATTCCACGGCACAACATCGTGGGCCGAAGGGTCTGTACTGGGCTGTACTTTTCTATATTCTATGTTCTAATATTGAAATGGCGTCCACCGGTTTAGACACTTGTGTACAATCCCTATCCCTTTTCCATGAGGACATTGAAACTTAAGAGTTGTGGTCACTATCCCCAAAACACCCACTGACACTTCAGCTACTTAACTGGCTTTATTCCTTAGGATTCGGTCCAGCTGTGTCTCCAGCTGTAGTTGGACAATCTGCATACTGGCATAAAAAGCTCTCTTGGGTGCACTTTAAAACTTTAGTCTGTCTGATAGTTTTACACTAAGGCAATTCCAGTTAATGTTAGCAGTGTATTCCCCTATTACTGTAATCCTTTTCCTCTCATACCTTTTGTGATTTGCCTACATGTATGCTCCTCCATTCCCTCTCTGACTTTTGGGATATGTGTAGTATTTTCACAACAAAGTGATTGCCTTTTTCTTGTTTCTAATCTCTACCCAGATGCCTCATTTGAAGAGCCTTTTCAGACATCCTCCCTCATTACTGCAGTGATCATCTCCTTTATCAATAATGTAACGCCCCCACCTCTCTCTCATCCTTCTGACCAAAATCAGGCCAGAAACTTCTGTACCATTGTAATATTGAGTTACCAGCCCTGTCCTTCAAGCATACCTCAGCAATGGCAACAATATCATATTCCCACGTGCTGATCAATGCTCAAAGTTCATCCGCCTTACCAGTCAGGCTCCTTGCATTAAAATAGGTACAGTTTCACTTTCTAGTCTTCCCCTGCATCTTATCATTCCCAAGTCTTCTCTACCTACAGATATTCCTTCTGTATCTGATTAAACTTTGAACTTTGCTCCTTACTTTGCCCCTAGTCTGTCCCTCACCACGCTGCCAAATTAGCTTCAAACCTACCCAGTAGCATGAGTAAACTTCCTAGCAAGGATGTTGGACCCGCCCTGGTCTAGTTGCAACCTGTCCAACTTGGATGGACCCCATGTAACCCAGAAATTGTCTTGATGATCCAAAAATCTAAAGCCCTCCCTCCTATATCATCCCTTTAGCAACGTGTTCGTCGGATCTATTTTCCTATTCATGTAGTCAGTGGCATGTGGCCCAGAAAGTAATTTGGAGATTACAGCCTTAGCAGTCATCTTCTTTAACCTACTACCTAACTCTCTAAATTAATGCTGTAGGACCTAATTTCTTTTTATTTTAACCGATGTTGTGGGCACCAGCATGTACCATGCCTGCTGCGTGTTGGTGACTCAGTGGTTAGCACCACAGCCTCACAGGACCAGGGACCCGGGTTCAGTTCCACCCTTGGGTGACTGTTTATGTGGAGTTTGCATGTTCTCCCCATGTCTGTGTGGGTTTCCTCTGGGAGCTCCGGTTTCCTCCCACAGTCCAAAGACATTTAGGCTAAGTGGATTGACCATGCTAAATTGCCTGTCGTGTTCAGAGATGTGTAGATTAACTGGGTTATAGGGGGATGGGTCTGGGTGGGATGCTCTGAGGGTTGGTGTGCACTTGGTGCAGGAGGGAGGGTTTTGGATTCTTGGATAATTGGGGCTCTTTCTGGGGTAGGTGATACCTCTACAAGCAAGATGGTCTTCACCTGAACCAGCGGGGTACCAATATCCTGGGGGGGAATTTGCTAAGGCTATTCGGGTGGGTTTAAACTAATTCAGCAGGGGGATGGGCACCAAAATTGTAGTTCGACTATAGAAAAGGTTGAGAGTAGGGTGGTCCGAAATAAAGTTACAGGGAAGCAAGATGGCACCGGCAAGCAAGAATTTGGTTTGAAGTGTGTCTACTTCAATGCCAGGAGCATCCGGAATAAGGTGGGTGAGCTTGCAGCATGGTTTGGTACGTGGGACTTCGATGTTGTGGCCATTTCGGAGACATGGATAGAGCAGGGACAGGAATGGTTGTTGCAGGTTCCGGGATTTAGAAGCTTTCAGTAAGAACAGAGAAGATGGTAAAAGAGGGGGAGGGAGGTGTGGCATTGTTGGTCAAGGACAGTATTACAGTTGCAGAAAGGATGTTTGGGGACTCGTCAACTGAGGTAGTATGGGCTGAGGGTAGAAACAGGAAAGGAGAGGTCACCCTGTTGGGAGTTTTCTATCGGCCTCCGAATAGTTCCAGAGATGTAGAGGAAAGGATAGCAAAGATGATTCTCAATAGGAGTGAGAGAGACAGGGTAGTTGTCATGGGGGACTTCAACTTTCCAAATATTGACTGGGAACACTATAGTTCGAGTACTATAGATGGGTCAGTTTTTGTCCAGTGTGTGCAGGAGGGCTTCCTGACACAGTATGTAGATAGGCCAACAAGGGGCAAAGCCACATTAGATTTGGTACTGGGTAATGAGCCTGGCCAGCTGTTATATTTGGAAGTCGGTGAGCACTTTGGTGATAGCGATCACAATTCTGTTATGTTTACTTTAGTGATGGAAAGGGATAGGTGTATACCACTGGGCAAGAGTTATAGCTGGGGGAAAGGCAATTACGATCAGATTAGGCAAGATTTAGGAAGCATAGGATGGGGAAGGAAACTGCAGGGGATGGGCACAGTAGAAATGTGGAGCTTATTCAAGGAAAAGCTCCTGTGTGTCCTAGATAAGTATGTACCTGTCAGGCAGGGAGGAAGCTGTAGAGTGCGGGAGCCGTGGTTTACAAAGGAGGTGGAATCTCTGGTCAAGAGGAAGAAGAAAGCTTATGTTAGGATGAGATGTGAAGGCTCAGTTAGGGCACTTGAGGGCTACGAGGTAGACAGGAAAGACCTAAAGAGAGAGCTCAGAAGAGCCAAGAGGAGACATGAAAGGTTGTTGGCGGATAGATTCAGGGTAAACCCTAAGGCTTTCTATAGGTATTTAAGGACTAAAAGAATGACGTAAGTAAGATTAGGCCCAATCAAGGATAGTAGTGGTAAGTTGTGTGTGGAGTCAGAGGAGATGGGGAAGCGCTAAATGAATATTTTTCAACAGTATCCACTCTAGAAAACGACAATGTTGTCGAGGAGAGTGCTGAGATACAGGCTACTAGACTAGGTGGGATTGAGGTTCACAAGGAAGAGGTATTAGAAATCCTACAGAGGGTGAAGATAGATAAGTCCCGTGGGCCGGATGGGATTTATCCTCGGATCCTCTGGGAAGCCAGGGAGGAGATTGTCAAGCCTTTGGCATTGATCTTTAACTCGTCATTGTCTACAGGAATAGTGCCAGATGACTGGAGGATAGCAAATGTGGTTCCCCTGTTCAAGAAGGGGAGTAGAGACAACCCTGGTAATTATAGACCAGTGAGCGTTACCTCAGTTGTTGGAAAAGGTTATAAGGGATAGGATTTATAATCATCTAGAAAAGAATAAATTGATTAGGGATAGTCAGCACGGTTTTGTGAAGGGAAGGTCGTGCCTCACAAACCTTATTGAGTTCTTTGAGAAGGTGACCAAACAGGTAGATGAGAGTAAACCGGTTGATGTGGTGTACATGGATTTCAGCAAGGCGTTCGTTAAGGTTCCCCACAATAGGCTATTGTACAAAATGCGGAGGAATGGAATTGTGGGAGATATAGCAGTTTGGATCGGAAATTGTCTTGCTGAAAGAAGACAGAGGGTGGTAGTTGATGGGAAATGTTCATCCTGGAGAGCAGTTACTAGTGGTGTACCGCAAGGGTCGGTGTTGGGTCCACTGCTGTTTGTCATTTTTATAAATGACCTGGACGAGGGCATAGAAGGATCGGTTAGTAAATTTGCAGATGACACTACAGTCGGTGGAGTTGTGGATAGTGACGAAGGATGCTGTAGGTTGCAGAGAGACATAGATAAGCTGCAGAGCTGGGCTGAGAGGTGGCAAATGGAGTTTAATGCAGACAAGTGTGAGGTGATTCACTTTGGTAGGATTAATCAGAAGGCAAAGTACAGGGCTAATGATAAGATTCTTAGCAGTGTAGATGTACACAGTCCATGTACACAGATCCTTGAAAGTTGCCTCCCAGGTTGACCGGGCTGTTAAGAAGGCATACAGTGTTTTAGCTTTTACTAATAGAGGGATCGAGTTCCAGAACCAAGAGGTTATGGTGAAGCTGTACAAAACTCTGGTGCGGCCGCACTTGGAGTATTGTGTACAGTTCTGGTCACCGCATTATAAGAAGGATGTGGAAGCTTTGGAAAGGGTGCAGAGGAAATTTACTAGGATGTTGCCTGGTATGGAGGAAAGTTCTTATGAGGAAAGGCTGAGGGACTTGAGGCTGTTGTCATTAGAGAGAAGAAGGTTGAGAGGTGACTTAATTGAAACATAAAATAATCAGAGGGTTAGATAGGGTGGATAGGGAGAGCCTTTTTCCCGGGATGGTGACGGCGAGCACGAGGGGGCATAGCTTTAAATTGAGAGGTGAAAGATATAGGACAGATGTCAGAGGTAGTTTCTTTACTCAGAGTAGTAAGGGAATGGAATGCTTTGCCTGCAATGGTAGTAGATTCGCCAACTTTAGGCACATTTAAGTCGCCATTGGACAAGCATATGGATGTACATGGAATAGTGTAGGTTAGATGGGCTTGAGATCAGTATGACAGGTCGGCACAACATCGAGGGCCAAAGGGCCTGTACTGTGCTGTAATGTTCTCTGTTCTATGTTTCGGAGACTGCTACCCACTTGTTCCACACTGTAGGGATTCTATATTTTTAAAAAATTAGAATGCTGTGCAGCCGCTCTGAGACATCCCTGACCCTGGCACCATCCCCTAAACAGTAATCTGTTTGAGAAGGGAATAATCACAGGGGACTCTTGTACTACCTGATCAAGCTACTTGTCTGTCCTGATGGTCGCCCAACACTTTTTTCTGTTTGTGTAGCCATTACTGGTGGTGTGATCAGCTTGCTAAATGTGCTATCCATGACATTCTCAGTTGGAGTATAGTGACTTAAAACACATTTTTCTTTCTAAAAATACTTGTGATAATAAATTAATATTTTGCTGTATTCTATTATGGATGCTGCATAGTGAGTCTGTCTGTGGCTGTACATGCTCCATGCAGCTAAACAAGTGCTGCAGCAGAGCACACTTCCTGCATATTTGGTCACTGGAAGTGTCCCTGATTTCCCACAGATTACAGGAGGAGCATTCCATAGTGCTGAGTTCTGCCATTTGTGAACTTTACCAATTACCAATACAAGCAATAAACTAGGAGCCAAATCTCTGTTCTCTTGCTCTTTTGTTTGTGGCATGCTCTCTCGCTCTCTTAAACCCACGCTGTCTCTCTTGTTTCCTGACAAACTACAAAAATAAGGACATGATGTCTCCCTCTGATACAGCCCTCTTGGAACCTAAAGCTGGTTCCTAAATAGCCAGTCACCAATTGTTCTTCCATGTTCAGAATTAGTTTTTTAAAATTTTGTTTTATCACCCACCACTCAATGGAAGCTGCTCCCTCACAAGCTGTGGTCTGAGACTCCCACTTCCCGGTGAATAAGCCTCACAGGCCCAGTAGTTTTAGTTTTCAATCCAACCTTAATTACCCAATCAACTGTTTTCTCCTGCCATGCATTCCTTTTGTTTTGAACCCTGACATCACCTCAGGTGCTCTGGGATTCATTGAAGGTTTCACCTGCTCCTGTCCTGCTATTTCTCTGACTTAGCTTGATCTGGACCTTGCCCCTCAGGTTTTTATCAGGAGACCTCTCAATTACTGTTCACCCCCCAGATTTGCTCTGCGCCTCTCCTCTCCCACTGCTGCTCCAACTGATTAACTGGGAAAAGGCACTAATTGTGCAGGGCACATATTAAGAAGTGGCCTAGTATGAGATATCATGGTGGGAAAATATCAAGGAAAACAATGAAGACAGAGAATATCAATACTCTATGACCTGAAAATGAAAAAGAAATTATTGGAACTGCCACAGAATAGAAACTAAGCAAAGAACCTGCCTTTGGGCTACACTTTTGGCATTTCTTCAGTTATCTGGAAAACCTGGTTGCTGTTAAATTCCTGTGGGAAGGCAATTCTCTACTCCAGATAGCTGTGGAAGTTCAGCCTTTGAATTTGTTTAAAAGTAGTGATTGATAGATTGCTGATTACCAATGATGCAAAGGATAATAGGGATAGTCTGGGTAGAAGTCATTGAAGTGTTGTATCAGCCACTGGTACAGCAGGCTGATTGGACTGAATGGCCTACTGTTCCCATGTTCGTTATGGAAAAATGTTCGTTGAAGTTAAAGCAGGTAATGTTAACAGGCATGTCTACCCTTGGTTGTGATATGTTGCAACCAGTCAATTATTAGTCCACCCATATAAAAATATTCCTTTATTGGAAGTTCTTCATTCAATGAAGAAAATTAGCTCCTAGAGGAATGGCATGTTGATGTCAGTTGACTTTCTGACTATCTTTGTTCATGGATGTGAAATGATGATAGGCATGAGAAAAGTAATGTTGTAGAGGGTGACAAGTTGAAAATTAATAGTTTTCTGTTGGCAAATAGACCCCACAGAACTTTTCAATTATGTCGTCATTGATCTGTTGGTAATTTTCCTTAAACTGTGCCATGCTAGGCTTTGCCTTTCTGGCAATGCAGACATGCCTGGATGTATTAGCCTACTTCCAGCTTCAATCTTCAGAAACTCAAATTCTGGTAGGGATTGTATCCGTATTTACCTATTGTTAACATCATAAAGTTGTGTTTTTATTGAAGCTGTATATGTTGTCAATTTATTCTCCACCTTTTTTTTTGGGTGGACTGTCCACTGTCTGGATAAGAAGATTTGTGACAAGTGTCATAATCAATGAGAGAGCAGCGTCTTGCTGTAGATGGACTTTCTCTAAAGACATTTTGAAATCCCTTCTGTGAATTCACGGTTTGAACCATAGCATTGGATAATGGTGCCTCCACAAAATTATATTTGCTATTTATTGTAGCTTGTCTGGTCTCAAGTCTCTGATTGGATCTGAGTATGTCCCTGTTTGTTGGTAAAGCTCTAATTTACAGTTGGAGTTTCCAGTCTTGCTTCCTTATACTGAAGTTATCAATTGATAAACTTGCAAAGATAAAAGCTGCAAAGCAACAGATTTGAATGGAATGAATGTGTAGAGTCTGGTAGCAAGTAGCTGCTTATTAATAAACACATGCCTGCGCAGCATTGTATAAATCAAATATAATGTCCACGGGAGGTAGTGATTCCAATATAGAAAGCCGGGGAAGAAATTTAATCCAGGCAAATGGCCACTTTAATGATAGAGGAAGGACTTACTTTCTAGAGCACATTCATATGAAATAGGCTTTGCAAAGCACTGAGCTCAAGGGCAACTAGAAATGGTCAAAAAATGCTGGTCTTGTCAGTGATGTCCAGATCCCATGAAAGAACAAAGGAAAACAAGAATGTGGAAGGAAATAAAAATGAATGTTCCTGCACTATCAGAATTGCTGATATAGGTACAAACCCGAAACTGCTCTGTTTTGATGCTGGAACATTTGTTAATATAACACAATAGTTTCGGTTATTTTCTTGTTGACAAATTCTTCTTGTTGACAAATTCTGACATGAAAAGTTATGGCTGATTGTTGAGACTCAATATGTTTTCCAATTTCTTGCAACCAACATGCGGTTGAGTTCATTTCTGTGGGTGTTTTCCATATGTGCTGTCACTTGCGCGAACAACTGGTTAGTAGTCAGAAACCTGCTGCTTCCAATTTTCCAGTCTTTTAATTGAACAGAAGGAAGACCCAGGCATTTTTTGGGCCTGTAGTTTCTTGACTGGAACTTTCTTGCAAATGCTGCTCCAAACCAAAGCATCTGTTCAGGGAGCCTGGTAGATCTTATACTAAATGCATCCACCATTTCTGTGAAACCTACACATTGCTATAGGGGTCTGATATTTTCCTGAGTGTGTGTGCTGACTCTAACTTCTTTGTTGACCACCCCAAGCAATGTGTCGGGGAGAGTTTCTTCAGCATTGTTATTGAAAATGACTAGTTTTATTTCTCTGAGCCTTTTTTTTTCTGGTCTTTACACATTATCCCTAGTCAATGTTTTAAACCATCAGTCCAGGAGAGTCTGAGAACAAGAACAAATAATCTACTAAAAATCCTTCGTTATATCTCTTAAAGTTGACTTTCACAAGAATGTGTCAGTTAAGAACAACAGTAGTGATTGGAACTGCCTATCCTCATTTTAAACTCGTAGCAACCTAATTTAGAGACTGCAATTCAGATGAATGTATTTTAAATGCTGAAATGATATGGCCAGAGTTTTTTCGTACATGTTATTAGTGGATCTGCTATGGTACTGCTTACAGTAATTTGCATGATACCCTGCTGTATAAGAGCCACATTATACCATATAATGCAGAATCTGTTTACTTGCAAAGGTGTCCCTGATGAACCATATGCTTGATTGCTCTTTCTTCAATTTACTTATGGGCAGCACGGTGGCTCAGTGGTTAGCACTGCAGCCTCACAGCGCCAGGGACCCAGGTTCGATTCCAGCCTCGGGTGCCTGTCTGTGTGGAGTTTGCACATTCTCCCCGTGTCTGCGTGGGTTTCCTCCGGGTGCTCCGGTTTCCTCCCACAGTCTAAAGATGTGCAGGCTAGGTGGATCGGCCATGCTAAATTGCCAGTAGTGTTCAGGGGTGTAGGGGGTTATAGGGGGATGGTTCTGGGTGGGATGCTTCAAGTGGTGGTGTGGACTTGTTGGGCTGAAGGGCCTGTTTCCACACTGTAGGGAACCTAATCTAATTGCTTCAAAGCAGTAGATCACTGCCTTTTTCAAAAAGGTCTTTTGTAAGGTTCCTTCAAGAATGCACTAGGATTTCCTGGAAAAAATACTGGATTTCCCTGCTTGAAATGTAATTGTGAATTAGTGACTATGGAAGCCTCACCACCAGCTGGCTAGTTCCATTTGGATCAACCAACTGATTGACCTCAAATAGCATATATCATGGAGTTCTGTATTTCAGATCTTTGCACCATGTTGAGCTTGATCGCACGGAGAGAATCATTTTTAACTTATAAACATATGGTGGTGGTGCTGAGGGAGCAGATGGTTTTGTATTGGGTGCAAAATTGTTACTTATCTTCATTTTGAGTTGGGGGAGAAGCAGTGGTGCTTTTCTAACTACACAACATTACTCAACATCTCTGCTCTCCCCTCTGCCATCCCAATCAAAAATACGTGCTTTAATCATAGATTCCCTATAGTGAGGAATCAGGCCATTTGGCCCAACAAGTTCACACCACCCCTCCAAACCATCCCCATCCCCCTACCCTTTCCCTATAACCTTACATTTCCCATGGCTAATCCACCTTAGTTACACACTCCTGGGCACTATTGGCAGTTTAGCATGGCCAATCCACTTAACCCACACATCTTTGGACTGTGGGAATAAACCAGAGTACGCAGAGGAAACCCACACATACAGTGGGAGAATGTCCAAACTCCACACAGACAGTCACTTGAGGACAAAATTGAACCCAGATTCCTGGTACTGTGAGGCAGCAGGGCTAACCGCTGAATGACCATGCTGCCCAAAGGAGCCTGTTTGCATTTCCTTCTCGGAAACGTTTACCTTTTAGCTAAGAATGTTCCAAATAATCTTAGCCTTGCAGTTTGGTTGCACTTTGCCAATTAGAACAGAAGTCAGCTGTATAAATGCTTTTAATATAATACACACAACCTGCTGTTTTATTGTATCTCCAACAGATCACCTGAGTATGCTATGTAACTTTAGGAGTTCAACTGTCTGGACCTGTGCGTGGTGCTTCAACCCACAAGCTGATAAATGCTTCAGTACAGGTAAAGTCAATAAATTATTAGTGAACTAGATCCTCTTTGTAATCATTTAACTTTGTTCAAATCAGTGGGGCTTTGCATCTTAAGAAGATTATGTTTGAAAATTAAAAGAAAGTTGACTAAGATTTCCAGAACAATGTTTGTGTTCAGTTGGTGATTTACTGGACTTCACTTTCAGCAAAGATCTATGTTTAATTCATTCTGTGCTGAGTTGCTGTGAAGCAGGCCAGTAGAGGTACTGAAGTTCTGAAGAAGGGTCACCGGACCCGAAACGCTAACTCTGTTTTCTCTTCCAAAGATGCCTCCAGACCTGCTGAGCTTTTCCAACAACTTTGTTTTTGTTCCAGTAGAGGTACTGTACTTGACCTCTAAATACTTTTTGTTCACATCCCACTCTGCTGGTTCTATATGTGGAAATCTAAGAAGGTCAACCGTGAAGCCCTCATAGTAACATAACGTAACATGGGAAAGCAAGGTAGTGAGATACAGAGAGCCTTAACTGTATCTGCGGAACTGTGCTTAAATATCAGTTGGGTCCTTTGATAGAGAGGAAAATTGATTGAGGTAAGTTGTTAAATTTATGAGAGAAATTTGTTTTAGTTTGACTGTACAGTGAATGTTCATCAGTTTTAGACTTAGCTTGATGCTATATTTGCTGCAGTGGAGAGGCTTGAATGTCTTGTGTCATCTGACATGGATAGAATTGTTTGAAGACTAACAGTGAATATTTTCCCAGGCCCCTTGCTGACATGCCCCATCTTCCCACTTGCATCTAATGCCAGCAGAAAAGCAATTCAATTAATGTATCATCTGCTGTTTGTGGGACCTTGATGTCATAGAGTTGTATATCACAAAAATATGCCCGTCAGTTCAACTCATCCATCTTGACCAAGTTCCCCAAACTGAACTAGTACCATTTGTTAGCTTTTGGCTCATATCCCTCCAAACCTTCCCTATTTGTTTACCTGTCCAAATGCCTTTTAAATGTTGTAACTGTATCTGCATCTACCACTTCCCCTGGCAGTTCATTCCATATAGGAACCACTGTGTGCAGAAAACGTTGCTCTTCAAGTTCCTTTTAATCCTTTGACCTCTCACCTTATACATGTGCCCTCCAGATTTGAAATCCCCTACCCTAGGGAAAAGAACTTTGCTATTCACCTTATCTATGCCCCTTATGATTTTATAAACCTCTATAAGGTCATCCTCCCCAAACTTCTAAACTTCGGTTAAAAAATGTCCAAGCCTATCCAGCCTCTCATTTTTATAACTCAAACCTTCCAGTCCTCATAGCATCCTTGTAAATCTGTTTTGCATGCTCCGGTATTTAATAATATCCTTCCAAAGCAGGTTGACCAGAACTGTACATCCTACTCAAAAAGTGGCCTCACCAATGTCTGTACAACTCTTCTTAGAAGGAGAGGTTTAACAAGTTGGACCTGTACTCATTGGAGTTTAGAAAAATGAGATATGATATTATTGAAACATAGGATCAGAGAGGGTCTCATTGGGTGGATGTTGAGAAGCTCTTTTCCCTCAGAGATTCTGGAACACAGCATGCAATTTCAAGATCAGAGGTCATAGAGTCATAGAGATATGTTGTTGTGACATCCGTCAGTCTTGAGAGACCATGGATCTGCGCCTGGAGAGTTTTGATTCAGCTGCTGACGATAGCGCAGCGTCTGTTGTGGCTGTACAGGCCCACGTGGGAGTGACAGTCTCGGTTGCAGTGACTGCATTTGAAGATACTCTCCTCCACTGTTGCTGTGTTGCTGTCTTTCCGTTGAGCACGCTTTTCTCCAGAGGCAAACCTCAGTTTCTCCTCTCCTCGCTCCAGCCCTCTTGCGTAGTTCCTGTTTCCAGCGTGAGTGATCGTTTGTGATGTCTTCCCATCTCTTGACATCCAGGTCCATTGACTTCATGTCCCTTTTGCAGACGTCTTTGAAATGAAGATGAGGTCATCCTCGTGCTCTCTTGCCGATGGCTAATTCCCTGTACAGCACATCTTTTGGGATCCTCCCATCTGGTATATGATGTACATGACCCAACCAGCGGAGGCGGCGTTGTTGGAGTAGGGCTAAGAGGCTGGGTACCTGGGAGCAGGTGAGGACTTTGATGTTGGTGACTCGGTCAGTCCACTTGATGTCCAGAATGCGTCTCAGGCTGCGAAGGTGGAAAGTGTTGAGACGCCGCTGTTGTCTGGAGTAGAGGCTCCAGGTCTCGCTGCCGTAAAGCAGTGTGCTGAGGATGCACTCCCTGCAGACTGCAATCTTGGTGTTCGTAGTCAGCTTTTTGTTCTTCCAGACTCTCTTGGTCAGCCTGGCGAACGTGGAAGCTGCTTGTCCGATCCGCCTGTTGATCTCAGAGTCCAGGGAGAGGCCGACTGTGATGGTGAGCCGAGGTATGTGAATTCATGAACTACCTCTAGCTCATAGTTGTTGATGGTGATGACAGGGGAGTGCTCAACGCCATGACCCAGCACATTGGTCTTCTTTAGGCTAATAGTCAGGCTGAATTCCTGGCAGGCTCTTGAGAGGTTGTCCATAAGGTGCTGCAGTTGCTCTTCCGAGCGTGCTGCCAACGTTGTGTCGTCTGCAAACAACATGTCTCTAATGAGTACTTCAGGAACCTTGGATTTTTCCCTCAGCCGGGACAGACTAAACAGCGTTCCGTCCGATCTGGTGTGGAGGTAGACACCATCAGTTGATGTTCCAAATGTGTGTTTATGCATGACTGTGAAGAAGATGCTGAACAGGGCGGGGGCAAGCACAGAGCCTTGCTTCACACCGCTGCGGATGTTGAAAGCCTCCAAAGAAGAGCTGTCAAATTGAATGACACCTTTCATATCCGGGTGAAACGATTGGACTGTTCTGAGGAGTCTGAGGGCAACCAATCCTGGCAAGGATTTTGAACAAGCCGTCTCTGCTCACAAGGTCGAATGCCTTCATGAGGTCAATGAAAGCAACGCAGAGTGGTTGTCTTTGCTCTCGGCATTTCTCTTGTAGCTGTCGGAGGGAGAAGATCATGTCGATTGTGGAGCGTTCTGACCTGAAACCACACTGGGATTCGGGGTATACCCTTTTGGTGATTTTCTGTAGTCTGTTCAGGACAACGTGGGTGAAGACCTTCCCAATGATGCTCAGCAGCAAGATTCCTCTGTATTGTTACAGTCGCTTCTGAACCCTTTGTTCTTATAGAGGGTAACAATGTTGCAGTCTCTCATGTCTTGCGGCACAGTATGCTTCCTCCCAGCACTGGCACAGTAGTTCCAGCAGGTAGCTAAGAACTCCCTTTGCACACTTGATGACCTCTGGTGGGATGCCATGCAACCCTGGTGCCTTCCCAGTGGGTAAGCTGTTGATGACTCTGCTCAACTCGTCAGCAGTTGGCAATGCGTCCAGCTCCTCCATGACCGGTAGGCATAACATGTTGTCCGAGATGCCGTCTTCCCTGGAGTAGAGGTCGGAGTAATGCTCCACCCATCTCTCCACCTGCTTGCTTTTGTCTTTGATGATCTCGCCTTTCCTGGATTTTAGTGGAGCTGTCTTGCTCTGGGTTGGACCAATGGCTTTCTTGTTCCCCTCATACATTCCACGTATGTTGCCTGTGTCAAATGATAACTGGATGCTTTCACATAGTTGTAACCAGTCGTCATTTGCACAGCGTCTGGCTGTCTTCTGTGCATTATTTCTTGCTGTCCACAGTGCTTGCAGTGTTACCTGGGTAGATTGGTGTTTGTGTTTCAACAGTGCAACACGCTTCGCTTCAATGGTCGCGTTGAGCTCATTCGCGTTTGCTTCGAACCAGTCCTGTGTCTTGCTCCACTTCTTCCCGAAGGCTTTCAATGCAGTGCTGTGGATAGTGTCCCTTAGAGAGTCCCATCTCTGCTGAGCAGCTCCTTCTGGTGGGTCTGCAAGGAGGGCGTCCTCCAGTGACACGATGAATACTGCCGCTTTGTCTGAATGTTGGGTTATAGTAGCACTGATACGCTGCTTGCCTGCAGGTTTGGCGTAGTGCATCTTCTTTGGTTGGAGTCTGAGTTCGCAGCAAACCAGGGAATGATCCGTGTCATAGTCAGCACTCTGAAAGGACCGAGTCATGAGCACGTTTTTCAGGTGGCTTCGTTCTTGTGAGGATCAGGTCTAGTTGGTGCCAGTGTTTGGAGCGGGGATGTCGCCATTAAACTTTGTGCTGAGCTTTGGCCTGGAAGTAGGTGTTGGTGCTACATAGTTTGTAGAGCATGCAAAGCTCGAGCAGTCGTTGTCCGTTGTCATTCATGTTGCCGATCCCATACCGTCCCAGACAGCCCGCTCAGGAGTCATGGTCGGCACCCACTCTGGCATTGAAGTCACCAAGTAGCAGCAACTGTTCCTGATTCAGGATCGCCTGTATTTTCCTCGAAAGCTGGTCGTAAAACTCATCCTTTGCATCTTGTGTGGAATAGAGGGTTGGGGCATAAGCACTTACAAGGTTGACAGGCCCATCGAAGGTGTGCAGTCGAAGTGAGAGGATCCGCTCCGATCCATCCTTGCTGGGTTCCACTATCTTCAACAGCGGGTTCTTCACGGCAAAGCCAACACCATGCTCTCTGGTCTCATCTATGCCTTTTCCCCTGCCAGAAGAAGGTATCGTCTCTCTCATGTAAGATCCCTAATTCTGGGAGCCTTGTCTCTTGAAGCGCTGCAATGTCCACTTGGAGTCATAGCAGTTCACAGTTAATCACTGCTATCTTGCGGATGTCATAGAAATAAGCAGCTCGGAAACAGACCCTTCAGTCCAACAGTATTTGGCCCATACCCCTTTCTGCTGTTTCGGCTGCGGACAGAAGGGCTTTCTTCTCCTGAGGGTTTGCTAGTCTGTGGAATTCTCTTCCCTAGAGAACCATGGAGGCAGGGTTGTTGGATATGTTCAGGTGAGTTAGGCAACTGTTTGATAGGGAAAGGAGTGAAGGGCTTTGGCTAGAAACAGCAGTGAAGACCATAAAAAGGCAAGTCGCAATCTTTATATGTGTAGCTCTGAAGTGTAAAATAGATTAACATAAAAGACTAGGCTTTGATTCACTTTGAGACATCTTAAAGATTTATCTTTTTTTCTTTTTCTTAAAATAATGAAGTGAAATATAGTCCATATTAACCCGCTAGTTCTGAAATAATGCTGGTGTTCAGCTGGAAGGAAGTTATCTATCCATCCACCCGGGCTGCTACAGTTGAGTTTAACCTAGCTTGGTTTTGTTGAGTGAGTTTTGTTTTGAAAAATAAAATTGGGATCAAACCTGCACAATAGCCCATCGAACATTTGACCACAAAGACCAATTTCTCCAATCATTAGCCCACTTATTAATAGTGTAATGACAGAATGATGCAGCTTACAAACTGTGCCACAATTTCAGTAGCTTCTCATTGGTATGAAATACACTGCGTTTCTTCTTGTCACCCAAACCTGATGTAGCAACAATCTTATCAATAAAGACTTAAAAACATGTTTTCGTTTTGGAAGACAGGCTGCTGAATTTTTACCAGGTAAGTCACAATTGCATCTGTTGTGTTGTGTTTCCTAGGTGTGTTGTACCGTGTCTTTGTGACCGATGCCGTAACAGGTCAAAAACAGATATTCAACACAAATAGCAGTGTTCTTGCTCAGCAGTTTGCACGCAGGGTAAGTAAGGATTTAAAATACTAAGGTTTCCCTGAATGAAAGGGAATTATAAAACAGATTAGCCAGTTTTTATGAAGTGAAACCATATCTTAATATTATTTTAAAATTGCCTTATTCTGATAAAGGCTATGCTCTGGAAACTTGGTAATTTTCTTTAGTCTTAGCATTTGTTTGTGTGGAATTGCTCATTCCCTGTTTTTATACAGCACAAAATCCTTTTGTTATTTTCTCTCCCATTGTAGGTGTAGGTACACTCACAGGGGTCTCAGGGAATTGCAGTTAATGTTGTTCTAAGTCAGGGTGATGTGTGGTTTTTTTTTGTGTGGTGCTTGCCTGTGTCGGCACCTTTTTGTTCTAGCCAGTAGAGAACCCTTGTAGGTTTGGAAGTTGCTGCTGAAGAAGACTCCAGGGTTGCGTGTAAGCTTCTTGATTAGAAGCTAATTGAGGCTTTATTTAAATTTGTTATCCAGTGAACACCGATCTATTTGATGGAGTATGACCTTCATCTGATCAGATACTGTATCTTCTCAGTAATGGCAATCATTTTATTTGTGTGATCTTGCTTTAGCTACATTGTTCTCTATATGATATTTTCAGTTCTTTTAGCATTCAAGTTCTGAGTGTATTCTTCTGTCTAATCACAAATCAAAACGTTGGCAAGTTTTTCCACACTTTTTGTATTAATCCAGTGTGACTGTGTTGAAAACAGAATTAATATTACCTACAATAATTTGGCCAAATGGAGCTTCATCAGACATTTGGACAAATGTTTTTACGATTTATTTTACTGGTTGATAAGAATTCAAAGTCACATGTGCAAATGTACCAAGAATTCTGAGTGTGTGGTGTTTCTGTAGGCCCCTGTCTTGTATAATGGCTGTCGATCGGGGGAGATTTTTAGCCTAGACATTAGGCAACGAATGACAAAAGCACTGAGCTGGGCAGGTACAGTAATCTCCCAGAACTCTGCTGTGACCTCTATCCGGCTCTTGCAGGATGAAAATTACCTCATGGCTGCAGACATGATTGGAAAGGTAAGCTATGTGCTTGGCTGTAGTATCTATAAAAATGTTTATCCTGTGTATGTTAGCTGTTGGGTTTTTGCTGTCATTCTTTTCAATCACAATCACATCTGTATCATCAGTTTGATACAGTCCCTTCAGATCTTGTCTCGATCAGTTATTTGTGTCTGAAGCCTCCAAATGCATTCATACTTAACCTTAAGTCAGTATTTATTCTCATTTTCTGTCCTTCCTTACTGAGGACAGGTTTCAGCTTCGAGGCTATTGTCGTCCTGATTGACCATTATCCATGGGTTAGTTGAACACCCTTGCCTCAGTGTAACATCACAGCCACAGACGCCTCCTCAAATGCTTTCCACAAGAGTCACAAGATACTCTATGTTGGCTAGATGTTGCTCATTCTGATACTTGTATGCACAAGCAGAACAACCTGCCAAGGCCAACAAAGCTCTCAAGAAACTAAAGTCCAAACATCACTATTTATGTTCGAAAACTAAACTAAATATATTCACAGAATGTGAAAACTCTCGAAAAGGCAGTGCTGAACCACCATCTTGAACTACTGCAGTCCACGTGCTTTACACTCGTGGCTATTTGGCTGCCAAATTTCTAAAAGGCAAAATAAAAAAAGTATGTCTATTCCAATGCCTTTTCCCAATGCTCAGTTACTCAGATCTTTTCACTCCCAGTAATTTAGCACCATTCTGGAGGAAACTCTTGTTGCATACACAGACACCAACAGCTAGGAAGTGGCAGATCTGTGAGGCGGGCTGACAGCAATGTGGACAGCAAACTCAGAAAGGTGGTCAATGGCAGCGTAGAGTCAGAGAGGAAATGGGTGACTGCCAAGGAATGGGTAAGAGAATCTGGCAGGTTATGCAGGAGTCCCTTTAGGTTCGTCAGAGGAGTGCAGTAAGAGCCAAGATCATAGAGCCATGGGAAGCACAGCTGCAAAGTTGCGAAAGAAGAAAAGAGGAAGAGCAATGTTAATAGTCAGGGATCAGGTAGGCCTTTCTATGGCTGCGGACATGACTCCAGGAATGGTGTCTTCCCTCCTTGATGCCAGTTTAAAGGATGTTGACAGAGTGGCTGTAGGTTATTCTTCTGGAAAGGGTGAAGAAAAGCCAGAGATGATGGTCCATTTTGGTACCAGTGACATAGATAGACTGGGAAACATGATGCTGAAAGCAGATGTTGGGCCACTAAGAAAGAGATTGAAGAAAAGGACTTCTAAAAGATTCATCTCAGGATCTCCCCTAGTCTCAGTTGTCATGAGCAGAGAAATGGGGGAAAATGAGAGATACAGCACAAGGCTGAAAACTGGTGGAGGAAGCGGGGCATCCTGTTTCTGAAGTATTGGGCATGGTTCTCGTGAATGTAAGAGCTGTACATAATGGAGAGGTTGCATCTTGGCAGGACTGGAATTAACTTGTTTGCCAGGAATTTTTGTGTTGATTAGCAGAAGAGATCTCAGATTTAAGGGAAGTAAACCTAGAAAAGGGAGCTAGAAAGCAAAATAAAAGTCATAAAACTAATGTTTAAAAAGAAGCATTAAAGGTATTAAATCTAAAGCTAGAGATAGTGGGAACTGCCGATGCTGGAGAATCTGAGATAACAAGGTGTTGAGCTGGATGAACACAGCAGGCCAAGCAACATCAGAGGATCAGGAAAGCTTACGTGTCAAATCTGGACCCTTTTCAGAAACGGGGGAGGGCAAGGGGATTCTGAAATAAATAGAGGGAGGGGGAGGTGGATGGAAGATGGATAAAGGAGCAAATAGGTGGAGAGGCGACAGACAGGTCAAAGAGGAGGGGATGGAGCCAGTAAAGGTGAATGTCGGTGGGGAGTTAGGATGGGGATAGGTCAGTCCAGGGAGGACTGACAGGTCAAGGAGGCAGGATGAGGCTGGTAGGTAGGAGGTGGGAGTGGGGGTGGGGCTTGAGATGGGAAGAATTGATAGGTGGGAAAAAGGACGGACAGGTTAGGGAGGCGGGGATGAACTGGGCTGGTTTTGGGATGGGGTCAGGGGAGGGGTGATTTTGAAGCTTATTAAGTCCACATGGGAACCCTGCAGCCCAATGGTTTCAAAGCGAAATATGAGCTGCTGTTCCTGCAGCCTTTGGGTGGCATTGTTGTGACAGTGGAGGAGGCCCAGCATGGACATTTCATCCAAGGTGTGGGAGAGGGAGTTGAATGACTGGGAGGTTCAGTCGTTTGTCACAAACTGAGCGTGTGTTTCACAAAGCTGTCTATAAGCTTCCGCTTTATTTCCCCACTTGGGAACAGCAATACAGTATACCACATTAGCAGATGTGCAGGTGAACATCTGTTGATGTGGAGGTTTTCTTGGGGCCTGGAACGGAGGCGAGGTGGGAAGTGTAGGGGCAAGTGTAGCACTTCCTATGGTTGCAGGGAAAAGTGCCGGGTTTGGTGGAGCTGGTGGGGAGTCTAGAGCAGACAAGGGAGTCACGGAGAGAGTGGTCCGAAAGGAACGCAGATAAGAGTGAGGAGGAAAAAATGTCCTTGGTCGTTGGGACAGATTGCAGAAACCGGAGGTGCCGGAGGAGGATGCGTTTAATCCGGAGGTTGGTGGGGTGGTATGTGAGGAATGAGGGGGATTCTGTTTTGGTTGTTATTGTGGGGAGGGGGTGTGCAGGATGAATTGCAGGAAATGCGAGAGATACAGTCAAGGGCGTTTTCGACCACTGTGGAGGGGTGGTTGCGGTCCTTGGCAATCGAAGACATCTGGGATGTACGGGAGTGGAATGCCTCATCGCAGGAGCAGATGCGGTGAAGGTGAAGGAATTGGATATAGGGAATGGCATTTTTCCAGGAGGTGGGTGAGAGGAGGTGTATTGCAGGTAGCTGTGGGAGTCGGTAGGCTTGAAATGGATATCGGTTTCCAGGTGGTTGTCAGAGATGGAAACAGAGGTACAGGAAGGAGTAAGAGGTATCGGAGATAGTCCAGGTGAACTTTAGGTTGGGGTGGAAGGTGTTGGTGAAGTGGATGAACTGTTTGAGCTCCTCGTGGGAGTACGAGGCGGCAGCAAAGCAGTCAGCGATGTAATGGAGAAAGAGGTGGCGGATAGGGTCAGTGTAGCTTTGGAAGAGAGATTGTTCCAAGTAACCTACAAAGCGGCAGGCATACCTTCAGCCCATGCAGGTACCCATGGCCACTCCCTTTGTAGAAGTGGAAGAAATTGAAGGAGAAGTTGTTAAGGATGAGGACAAGTTCAGCTAAGCGGAGAAGGGTGTCAGTGGAGGGGGACTGGTTGAGCTTGTGGGACAGGAAGAAGCAGATGGTCTTTTAGGCCTTCTGCATGGGGAATGCAAATATATAGGGACTGGACATCCATCCTAAAGATGAGGTGTGTACTGTATGACTGTATTTGCGCCGCCTCATACTCCCATGAGGAGCTCAAACAGGTCATCCACTTCGCTAACACCTTCCACCCCAACCTTAAGTTCACGTGGACCATCTCCAATACCCGCCTCTCTCCTTCCTGGTCCCCTCTGTTTCCACCTCTGGCGACCACCTGGAAACCAATATCCATTCCAAGCCTGCCGACTCCCACAACTACCTGGAATACACCTCTTCTCACCCACATTCCTACAAAAATGCCATTCCCTATTCCCAATTAGGGGCAGCACGGTGGCTCAGTGGTTAGCACTGCAGCCTCACAGCGCCAGGGACCCAGGTTCGATTCTAGCCTCAGGCGACTGTCTGTGTAGAGTTTGCACATTCTCCCCATGTCTGCGTGGGTTTCCTCCAGGTGCTCCGGTTTCCTCCCACAGTCCAAAGATGTGCAGGTTAGGTGGATTGGCCATGCTAAATTGCCCTTATTGTTCAGGGATGTATGGGTTATAGGGGGGTGGGTCTGGGTGGGATGCTCCGAGGTTTGGTGTGGACTTGTTGGGCTGAAGGCCTGTTTCCACACTGTAGGTAATCTAATCCAATCTAATCTAATTCCTTCTCTGCCGCATCTGCTCCTAAAATGAGGCATTCCACGCCTGGACATCCCCGATGTCCTAGTTTTTCAAGGACTGCAACTTCCCCTCCACAGTGGTCAAAAATGTCCTCAACTGTGTCTCTTGCATTTCCCACAACTCATTCCTCACACCCCCTCCCCGCAATAACAACCAAAATAGAATCCCCCTCGTCCTCACATACCACCCCACCAACCTCCGGATTCAACGCATCATCCTCTAGCACTTCTGCCATCTGCAAATGTGACCTCACTACCAAAGACAGTTTTCCCTCCCTACCCTTATCCTCTTTCCGGAGGAACCACTCTCTCTATGACTCCTTTGTCCGCTCCAGACACCCCACCAGACCTGGCATTTTTCCCTGCAATTGCAGGAAATGCTACTTTGCCACTACACCTCCCCACTTACCCCCATCCTTGGCCCCAAGAAAAACCTTACACATCAAACCGATAACAAGGTGCACAGCTGGATGAACAGCAGCATCAAAGAAGTAGGAAAGCTGATGTTTTGGGCCTAGAACCTTCTGAAGATGTGGAGGTGTCGGCATTGGACTCAGTTGCACAAGGTCAAAAATCACACGACACCAGGTTACAGTCCAACAGTTTTATTTGAAAACACCAGCTTTTAGAGCGTTGCTCCTTCATCAGTGTAGTGAGACAGGCACTAAGACACAGAGTCTATAAGTAAAAGTTCAAAGGATCATACTGCTAATGCAAATATATTGAATAAGTCTACAATGGCTGGCTGACTCCCTCCTGCTAAATCTTTGGTTAGTTAGAAAGGAGATGCAGGTTTTGATCAATTAAAGTGCAAATCCCAGAATTTCTTCCAAGTCACTGTTCCAAGATGACAAAGATCTTTTCACTATATGTAGGCCATCAAGGACAACAGACTTGTAATCTGCAAGACAACCTCGCTCAACCATTACCAACAAATCAACATTTGGAAAGTTGATCAAGGATAGTCAGCACGGATTTGATCGAGAGAGATTCTGTCTGACTGATTTCACTGAGTTTTTAAAAAAATATCACTAAATATATCGATGAAGTTAGTACAACTGATGTAGTTGACGTGGACTTCAGTAAGGTCTTAGACAAGGTCCTAGATGGAAGGCCGGTCCAAAATGTCAACCATGGGATTCAAGACAAGTTAACAAACTGGACCCAAAGTTGGCTCACAAATAAGAGATAAAAGGGGATTGGTGCTGGGACCTATACTGTTTGTTATGTGCATTAACAACTTGGATGTGAATGTAGAAGTAAGTTTGCAGATGATATGAAAATTGGTCATTTGATAATGAGGAGAATGGTCTCGTGCTGCAGTTCTGATATTGATCAACTGATCAACTGGACAGAGCAGTGATGGATGGAATCTAGTCCTGATTGGTGTGAGGTGATGCATTTTGGGAGGTCTGTACATGATGGTCCACAGGTTACACAAAAAGCAATTGGATATACAAGTTCACAAATCCCTGAAGGTATCAGCACAAGTATTCAGTTGTGGAAAATAGTCCTGTCTTCATTTGCCAGGGTATAGAATACAGGAGCAAGAAAGTCTTGTTGCAAGTTTATAGTGCATTGGTTGGGCTACACATGGAATACTGTGTGCAGTTCTGGATGACACACTATTGGAAGGATGTGATTGCACTGGAAAGGATGCAGAGGAGATTCATCAGAAAATATGGAATGCACTGCCTGAGAAGGTGGTGGAGGCAGATACTATCACAACATTTAAGAAGCAACTGGACAAGCACTGAAAATGATGGGACATGATAAACTACAACCAAGTGCAGGTAAATGGGATTAGCACAATGGTGTTTGTTGGTCAGCATAAACATCTGGGGCTGAAAGGGCCTGTTTCGTTATGACTCTACACCCTTAACCACAGTGAGAGCGTCGCAGCACAATGGATGGTATCCTCAAATGTGCAGACGGGATTTTGTCTCCAAAAGGATACGAGGTGGCCACTCCTATCGACACTATCACAGATAAACCTATTAAGGATAGATTAGTGAAAATAAGACCAAATATGTTTTTCTGTTGCTGGTTTCCTGACCTTGTGCTCACAACTATGTCCTTCAGGGCTCAACCAGTTGTCAAACAATCACGAGGAGAAGCCAATGGACAAATTTTATTCCTTTAAACTTTGACAATCAAATTGCATCAAACATAAATATGGAAGTAGGGACGAATTGTAGTCAATGTATATGACAAATTCTATGTCAGACTGCAGCTCCAAGAACAAATCTCATGGATTGACCCGGCAGTCTACTCAGCAGATATCACACTAATTTAACCATTGTGTTTTTCACAGTCTGATCTTCCTTGGGTAGATATCCTATTCCTTTTCTACAAACACTTAACTGCCATTTTCATAACTTAAGTTCCACGGTTGCAATCTTTTGAACAAAATATTAGTACATTTCTCCAGAATTAGCTCCACTTTGCTTACTGAGATTGTGGTGGTATGGATCCACTTTTATCTGAATGATCAGTGATAACTCTGGGTACTGTATGGTTGGATATAATCAATCAGTTACTTTGATTTAACATAAACAACTGTAGCATTGGCAATTACAGTCACCTGGATTCTTCCTTCAGTTTCGTCTGAATACATAGAATATTACAGCACGGTACAGGTCCTTTGGCCCTCGATGTTGTGCCGACCTGTCACACCGATCTGAAGCCCATCTAACCTACGCTATTCCATGCACGTCCATATGCTTGTCCAATGATGACTTAAATGTACTTAAAGTTGGCGAATCTACTACCGTTGCAGGCAAAGCGTTCCAATCCCTTGCTACTCTCTGAGTAAAGAAACCATCTCTGACATCTGTCCTATATCTTTCACCCCTCAATTTAAAGCTATGCCCCCTCATGCTCGCCGTCACCATCCCAGGAAAAAGGCTCTCCCTATCCACCCTATCTAACCCTCTGATTATTTTATATGTCTCAATTAAGTCACCAATCAACCTTCTTCTCTCGAACAAGAATAGCCTCAAGTCCCTCAGCCTTTCCTCGTAAGACCTTCCCTCCATAACAGGCAACATCCTAGTAAATCTCCTCTGCACCCTTTCCAAAGCTTCCAGATCCTTCTGATGTTAATTTAACATCGTACCAGAACTGTACCCAATACTCCAAGTGCGGCCGCACCAGAGTTTTGTACAGCTGCAGCATAACCTCTTGGTTCCAGAACTCGATCCCTCTATTAATAAAAGCTAAAACACTGTATGCCTTCTTAACAACCCTGTCAACCTGGGTGGCAACGTTCAAGGATCTGTGTACATGGACACCGAGATCTCTCTGCTCATCTACACTACCAAGAATCTTGCCATTAGCCCAGTACTTTGCCTTCCGGTTACTCCTACCAAAGTGCATCACCTCACACTTGTCTGCATTAAACTCCATTTGCCACCTCTCAGCCCAGCTCTGCAGCTTATCTATGTCTCTCTGCAACCTACGTCACTATCCACAACTCCACCGACCTTAGTGTCGTCTGCAAATTTACTAACCCATCCTTCTACGCCCTCATCCAGATCATTTATAAAAATAACAAACAGCAGTGGACCCAACACCGACCCTTGTGGTACACCACTAGTAACTGGTCTCCAGGTTGAACATTTCCCATCAACTATCACCCTCTGTCTTCTTTCAGCAAGCCAATCTCCGATCCAAACTGCTACATCTCCCACAATCTCATTCCTCCGCATTTTGTACAATAGCCTACTGTGGGGAACCTTATCAAACGCCTTGCTGAAATCCATATACACCACATCAACCGGTTTACTCTCATCTACCTGTTTGGTCACCTTCTCAAAGAATTCAGTAAGGTTTGTGAGGCATTACCTACCCTTCACAAAACCGTGCTGACTATCCATAATCAATTTATTCCTTTCTAGATGATTATAAATACTATCCCTAATAACCTTTTCCAACACTTTACCAACAACTGAGGTAAGGCTCACTGGTCTATAATTTACCAGGATTGTCTCTACTCCCCTTCTTGAATAGGGGAACCACATTTGCTATCTGCCAGTCGTCTGGCACTATTCCTGTAGACAATGACGAGTTAAAGATCAATGCCAAAGGTTCGGCAATCTCGTCCCTGGCTTCCCAGAGGATCCTAGGATAAATGCCATCTGGCCCAGGGGACTTATCTATCTTCACACTCTGTAGGATTTCTAATACCTCTTCCTTGTGAACCGCAATCCCACCTAGTCTAGTAGCCTGTATCTCAGTATTCTCCTCGACAGCATTGTTTTCTCGAGTGAATACTGTTGAAAAATATTGATTTAGTGCTTCCCCTATCTCCTCTGACTCCACACACAACTTACCACCACTATCCTTGATTGGCCCTAATCTTACTTTTGTCATTCTTTTATTCCTTAGATACCTATAGAAAGCCTTAGGGTTTACCCTGAATCTACCCACCAACAACTTCTCATGTCTCCTCCTGGCTCTGCTGAGCTCTCTCTTTAGGTCTTTCCTGTCTACCTCGTAGCCCTCCAGCGCCGTAACTGAGCCTTCTCATCTCATCCTAACATAAGCCTTCTTCTTCCTCTTGACCAGCGATTCCACTTCCACGGTTCGCACGCTCTACAGCTTTATTCCCTGCCTGACAGGTACATACTTATCTAGGACACACAGGAGCTTTTCCTTGAATAGGCTCCACATTGCTAATGTGCCCATCCCCTGCAGTTTCCTTCCCCATCCTATGCTCCCTAAATCTTGCCTAGTCTCATCGTAATTGCCTTTCCCTCAGCTATAACTCTTGTCCAGTGGTATACACCTATCCCTTTCCATCACTAAAGTAAACGTAACAGAATTGTGATCGCTGTCACCAAAGTGCTCACCTACTTCCAAATCTAACACCTGGCCGGGCTCATAACCAGTACCAAATCTAATGTGGCTTCGCCCTTTGTTGGCCTATTTACATACTGTGTCAGGAAGCTCTCCTGCACACACTGGACAAAAACTGACCCATCTATAGTACTCGAACTATAGTGTTCCCAGTCAATATTTGGAAAGTTGAAGTCCCCTGACAACTACCCTGTCTCTCTCACTCCTATCGAGAATCATCTTTGCTATCCTTTCCTCTACATCTCTGGAACTATTCGGAGGTCGATAGAAAACTCCCAACAGGGTGACCTCTCCTTTCCTGTTTCTAACCTCAGCCCATACTTCCTCAGTTGACAAGTCCCCAAACATCCTTTCTGCAACTGTAATACTGTCCTTGACCAACAATGCCACACCTCTGCCCCTTCTACCATCTTCTCTGTTCTTACTGAAACATCTAAATCCCGGAACCTGCAACAACCATTTCTGTCCCTGCTCTATCCATGTCTCCAAAATGGCCACAACATCGAAGTCCCAGGTACCAACCCATGCTGCAAGTTCACCCACCTTATTCCGGACGCTCGTGGCGTTGAAGTAGACACACTTCAAACCAACTTCTTGCTTGCCAGTGCCATCTTGCATCCCTGAAACTTTTTTTCGGACCTCCCTACTCTCAACCTTTTCTATACCCGAACTACAATTTTGGTTCCCATCCCCCTGCTGAGTTAGTTTAAACCCACCCGAATAGCCTCAGCAAATTTCCCCCCCCCAGGATATCAGTACCCCTTTGGTTCAGGTGAAGACCATCTTGCTTGTAGAGGTCCCACCTACCCTAGAAACAGCCCCAATTATCCAAGAATCCAAAACCCTCCCTCCTGCACCATCCCTGTAGCCACGTGTTCAACTCCTCTCTCACTATTCCTCGCCTCACTAGCACATGGCACAGGCAACAGACCAGAGACAACAACTCTGTTCGTCCTAGCTGTCAGCTTCCATCCTAGCTCCCTGAATTTCTGCCTTAAATCCCCATCTCTCTTCCTACCTATGTCTTTGGTGCCAATGTGGACCACGACTTGGGGCTGCTCCCCCTCCCCCTTAAGGATCCCAAAAACACGATCAGAGACATCACGCACCCTGGCACCTGGGAGGCAACACGCCAACTGTGAGTCTCTCTCGTCCCCACAGAACCTCCTATCTGTCGCCCTAACTATGGAGTCCCCAATGACTACTGCTCTGCTCCTCTTCCCCCTTCCCTTCTGAGCAGCAGGGACTGACTCTGTGCCAAAGACCTGTGCCCCACTGCTTTCCCCTGGTAAGTCGTTCCACCCAACAGGATCCAAAACGGTATACTTATTGCGGAGGGGAATGGCCACAGGGGCTCCCTGCACTGCCTGCCGGTTCGCTTTCCGCCCCCTGACCGTAACCCATCTGCCTTTTTCTTGTACCTGAGGAGTGACTACCTCCCTGTAATTCCTCTCAATAACCCCCTCTGCCTCCTGAATGATCGAAAGTTCATCCAGCTCCAGCTCCAGTTCCCTAATGCGGTTTTCAAGGAGCTGGAGTTGGGTGCACTTCCCGCAGATGTAGTCAGCAGGGACACTAGTGCTGACCCTTACCGCCTGCATTCTGCAGGAGGAACATTCAACTGCCCTGACCTCCATTCCCATTATTCTAAATTCCCAAAGAGACTGTTAAAAAATAAAGAATAAAAAATAAACTTGTTACCTTACCAATCAGGTGCACAGAACCTTTTTTTTTCGTTAGAGGAGGAAGATGGGTGGGAGACTCTACCTGAGTAGTGTTTCGGGTAACGCAACCACACAAATAAATTACCTCACTTACTCAGCAATCCCGTGTCGCTCCTGCTCAGCGTACCTCCGCCTATTCATGAGGTAAGTTTTTAAAGCAGTGCCTCGCCAGCTTCCCGACAGGCCCCTGGTCCAAGCTCCCGCTCGTGCTGCTGCTCAGCCAGAAATGGCAACTGCACCACAGTGTAAGCTCAAATGGCTCTGTCTTCTGGTTTCAAGTGGTTTAATTTCCCCTTCAGTTCGGTGATGACTCCAAAGAATACAAGCTTTGAACCATGGTCAATGTTATCCAACAGAATACATGACAGCTCTCGACAGCTCTCTCACACAGTCAGTCAGAGTACATGCAGTCATCTGTATTTTTTTGCTCCTATTTTCTGCAATAATTCTTTCAATTGAATTCCTTGCAACTTGTATAATGTACAGATGTTTCAAGTAAATATACAAAATATATTTTAAAATAGAATAGAATCCCTACAGTGTGGAAGCAGGCCCTTCGGCCCAACTAGTCCACACCAAACCTCAAAGCATCCCAGCCAGACTCACCCAATCTACACATCCCTGAACACTATGGGCAATTTAGCATAGCCAATCCACCTAGCATGCACATCTTTGGACTGTGGGAGGAAACTGGAGCAAACTCCACACAGACAGTTGCCCGAGGGTGGGATTAAACCTGGGTCCCTGGCGCTGTAAGGCAGCAGTGCTAACCACTGAGCCACCTTGCCACCCAAGAGATTATTGTATTGACAGAGTTGGAGTTAAACTATGCTTCATTGCATGGAGTCCAGCACTTATGCTGTTTGTTTGCTTTCCTGCTTGAACTTTATAATCTTGCAGCATACTTTTTGTTTCAAATGTGCAGTGTACTTTTAATAGATTTGAACTTAATATTGTATGGTCTCAAAATCCTGATGTGGAATGTACTTGACTGAGCCCTAACAATGGTTATGTGTTTCACTGTATAAATGGCTAGCATAAACCATGAATTTGATGTTTTTTTTCAGATTAAACTGTGGGACTTGAGGACTACAAGATGTGTTAAACAGTATGAGGGTCATCATAATGAGTGTGCTTATCTCCCAATCTATCCTCATGAAGAAGAGGGTATTCTTTTAGCTGGTAAGTGCTGTCTTTTGCTTTTTTTCACCCTTGTGATATTGGAGAGCTTTTTCAAGGTTCATCTGAATGCTGGAAAGTCTACACATGTGGAGTGTAGTCTATGAACTAAAGCTTCCTCTGTCAGGTTCCAAAGTTCTGTGTCTAAATTTTACAGGTAGCTAAATATTCAGAGGTTCCTGAATTAACCTGTGTGCGAATTTTAAATACAAACGGACAAAAGGATAAGACACTGTCCATATTGTTGTATTGAAAGAATTAGAAAATTAGTTTGTGGCAGCGGTAAAACAAGGTTGGCACAGCAGTAGTACACAGAACATTTTTATCTTTGTACTAAAGACTAATGGACAGCAGTAAACAAAGTTTGACACCAACTGAAATAAGGAGATATTAATGTTGATGATTAAAGGCTTGGTCAAAGTGAAAGATTTGAAGAACTGTTTTAAAGGAAGAAAGTGAGATAAAGAGGAGTAACAAGGGGCCCAATTAATAGAAGGCTTGGCAACCAGTGGTGAAGGGATAAAAACAGAGAATGCACTAAAGTCTGGAATTGGAGGAGCACAGAACTATGAAACCTGAATAAGGTCGAGGGAGGATTCAAAAGCGAGGATGAGAATTTTGAAATGAAGACATCTCTTAACTGACAGTCCATGTAGTCAGCAAAAACAGAGGTGAGTGGTCAGATGATAGAATGTGGGAGATCAGTCAGGTGCGAGGTGTGACTGGCAGTTTTGAAAAAAAATGATGCTTTTGTACGGGGGTGAATGGTGGTCTTTGTGATTGCACAAAAATGTTGAGAAATAGTAATTTTTATAGGGAGTGAATTGATTTTTTTTAGGGCTGGACTGGAAATTTGGGGAACTATTGTATTTCAAGTTTTGATTCTTCATGATGTAAAAGTTGAGATAGCATCAATTACTAGAAATACAGATGAGTTATGTCTCCATGCACGTACTGATAGCTGCACCTTATATGAAGGACAGGCTGTAAGACTGAATTTGACAAAGTTGTCTATGTCAACAGTAATGTACTGGCGTTACTTAATCTACAGGCAAACTCTTCTTTAGTAATGAGACAGTAGGAACTGCCAATGCTGGACAATCTGAGATAACAAGGTGTAGAGCTGGATGAACAATAGACAATAGGTGCAGGAGTAGGCCATTTGGCCCTTCGAGCCAGCACCACCATTCATTATGATCATGGCTGATCATCCACAATCAGTATCCTGTTCCTGCCTTACCCCCATAACCCTTGATTCCACTATCTGTAAGAGCTCTATCCATCTCTTTCTTGAAAGTATCCAGAGACTTGGCCTCCACTGCCTTCTGGGGCAGAGCATTCCATATATCCACCACTCTCTGGGATAAGAGGTTTTTCCTCAACTCCGTTCTAAACGGCCTACCGCTTATTTTTAAACTGTGTCCTCTGGTTCTGGACTCACCCATCAGCGGAAACATGCTTTCTGCCTCCAGAGTGTCCAATCCCTTAATAATCTTATGTCTCAATCAGATCCCCTCTCATCCTTCTAAACTCAAGTGTATACAAGCTCAGTCGCTCCACTCTTTCAACATATGATAGTCCCACCATTCTGGGAATTAACCTCATGAATCTATGCTGCACTCCCTCAATAGCAACAATGTCCTTCCTCAAATTGGGAGACCAAAACTGCACACAGTACTCCAGGTATGGTCTCACAGGGCCCTGCACAGCTGCAGAAGGACCTCTCTGCTCCTATACTCGATTCCTCTTGTTATGAAGGCCAGCATGCCATTAACTTTCTTCACTGCCTGCTGTACCTGCATGCTTGCTTTCATTGACTGATGTACAAGAACACCTAGATCTCATTGTACTTCCCCTTTACCTAACCTGACTCCATTGAGATAGTAATCTGCTTTCCTGTTCTTGCCACCAAAGTGGATAACCACACATTTATCCACATTAAACTGCATCTGCCATGCATCCGTCCACTCACCTGGCCTGTCCAAGTCACCCTGTCTTCTCATAACATCCTCCTCACATTTCACACAGCCACCCAGCTTTGTGTCATCAGAAAATTTGCTACTATTACTTTTAATGCCTTCATCTATATCATTAATGTATATTGTAAACAGCTACGGTCCCAGCACCGAACCTTGTGGTACCCCACTGGTCACCGCCTGCCATTCCAAAAGGGACGCATTTATCACTACTCTTTGCTTCCTGTCAGCCAGCCAATTTTCAATCCAAGTCAGTATTTTGATCCCAATACCATGTGCCCTAATTTTGCTCATGTATCTCCTATGTGGGACTTTACCTGGACTTTCAGAAAGCCTTTGATATACTGTGTCCATTGGCTCTCCCTTGTCCATCTTCATGGTTACATCCTCAAAAAATTCCAGTGGATTAGTCAAGCACTTCCCCATTGTAAATCCATGCTGACTCTGACCTAGATAACAAAGTGTGGAGCTGGATGACACAGCAGGTCAAACAGCATCTCAGCAGCACAAAAGCTATGTTTCGGGCCTAGGCCCTTCATCAGATATTTTGGATTCTCCAGCATCTGCAGTTCCCATTATCACTGACTCTGACCTATCCTGTTTCTGCTATCCAAATGAGTCGTAATTTCATCTTTTATAATTGACTCCAGCATCTTTCCCACCACTGACATCAGGCTAACCGGTGTATAATTCCCTGTTTTCTCTCTCCATCCTTTCTTGAAAAGTGGGACAACATTAGCCACCTTCCAATCCGCAGGAACTGATCCTGAATCTATAGAACATTGGAAAATGATTACCAATGTGTCCACGATTTCTAGAGTTACCTCCTTAAGTACCCTGGGATGCAGACCATCAGGCCCCGGGGACTTATCAGCCTTTAGACTATGGTCTATCCAACACCATTTCCTGCCTAATATAAATTCCCTTCAGTTTGTCCATTACCCTAGGTCCTTCAGCCACTATTACATCTGGGAGATTGTTTGTGTCTTCCCAATGAAGACAGATCCAAAGTACCTATTCAACTCCTCTGCCATTTCCTTGTTCCCTATAATAAATACACCTGTTTCTGTCTTGAAGGGCCCAATTTTAGTCTTAACCTTTATTTTCTTTTCACATACCTAAAAAGCTTTTACTATCCTCCTTTATATTTTTGGCCAGTTTGCCTTCGTACCTCATTCTTTCTCCACGTATTGCCTTTTTACTATCTTTTGTTACTCTTTAAAAGTTTCTCAGTCCTCCAGCTTCCTTGGCCAAGCAGCGTCAGAAGAGCAGGAAAGCTGACGTTTCGGGTCTGGATGCTTCTTCAGAAATGGGGAGGGGAAGGGGATTCTGAAATAAATAGAGAAGGGGGTGAGGTGGATGGAAGATGGATAAAGGAGCAAATAGGTGGAGAGGCGACAGACAGGTCAAAGAGGAGGGGATGGAGCCAGTAAAGGTGAATGTCGGTGGGCAGTTAGGGTGGAGATAGGTCAGTCCAGGGAGGAAGGACAGGTCAAGGAGGCGGGATGAGGCTGGTAGATAGGAGGTGGGGTTGGGGCTTGTAGGAGGAGTGGACAGGTGGGAGGAAGGACAGGTTAGGGAGAGAGGGACGAGCTGTACTAGTGTTGGGATGTGGTTGGGGGAGGGGAGATTTTGAAGTCTGTGAGTCCACATTGATACCACTGGGCTGCAGGGTTCCCAAGCGGAATATGAGGTGCTATTCCTGCAACCTTTGGGTGGCATCATTGTGGTACTGCAGGAGCCTCAGGATGGACATGTCGTCCAAGGAGTGGGAGGGGGAATTAAAATGGTTCGTGACCGAGAGGTGCAGTCGATTGTCGCGAACCGAGCGTAGGTGTTCCACAAAGCGGTCTCCAAGCCTCCACTTGGTTTCCCCGATGAAGAGGAGGCCATATCGGGAATAGCGGATACAGTACACCACATTAGCAGATGTGCAGGTGAACATCTGCTTGATGTGGAAGGTCTTCTTGGGGCCTGGGATGGGGGTGAGGGGGGTGGCGTAGAGGCAGATGTAGCACTTCCTGCAGGTGCAGTGAAAAGTGCCAGGGGTGGAGGGGCTGGTGTGGAGTGTAGAGCAGACAAGGGAGTCATGGAGACAGTGGTCCTTCCGGGAGGCAGATAAGGGTGGGGAGGGAAAAATATCTTTGGTAGTGGGGTCACATTGCAGATGGCAGAAGGGCTGGAGGATGATGTGTTGGATCCGGAGATTGGTGGGGTGGTATGTGAGGACGAGGGGGCTTCTATTTTTGGTTGTTATTGGGGGAGGAGGTGTGAGGAATGAGTTGTGGGAAATGCAAGAGACGCAGTTGAGGGCATTTTTGACCACTGTGGAGGGGAAGTTGTGGTCCTTGAAAAACGACGACATCTGGGATGTCCGGGTGTGGAATGCCTCATCTCAGAAGCAGATGCGGCAGAGGCGAAGGAATTGGGAATTGGGGATGTAATTTTTGCGGGAAGGTGGGTGAGAGGACGTGTTCTCTAGGTAGTTGTGGAAGTCGGTAGGCTTGAAATGGATAGTGGTTCCCAGAGGTGGAAACAGAGGTCTAGGAAGGAGAGAGAGGTATCGGAGATGGTCCAAGTGAACTTAAGGTTGGGGTGGAAGGTGTTAGTGAAGTGGATGAAGTGTTCGAGCTCCTCATGGGAGCACAAGGCAGCCCTGATTCAAAAACAGTTCAGTTTCTTTTCGATTTAAGGAGGAGTGTTTTGGAACTATTGGAATTATTTAAAATTTTTGGGTTTGTGTTATTTAATGTAAGTTCCTTTTGTAATCAACATCCAATTTATTGTTAAAGCAAAACTGTATTTATATTTCAGCTGAGATCACAATATTAAAATCAAAACTAAGTCACAAATCTGTCAAGCTAGGTTCCTTGCTGGGATCTGACTTATCCAGAATAACATCAGCCGGGATCAGAAACACATAATGAGCTGTTTCCCACTTCCACTTCACTACTTCTGCAAATGAGATATTTTGATCAATAGATATCATCCAGAGCCGTGGAAATTAGAGATTTCAGGCTTTGCAGCATCTGACGAAAAGGAAACGTACTTAATGTTTCAGTTTGATGACTTTTTCCAAAATATCACTGATCTAAAAGTTGAACTGTTTCTTCCCATAGGAGCTGTCAGAAATCATAGAGTCCTACAACACAGAGACAGGCCCTTCGGCCCAAACTGATCCACACCGACAAAAATGTCCATCCATTCTAACCCCATTTCCCTGCAGTCCGCCCATATCCTCTAAACCTTTCCTATCCACGTATGTGTCCGAATATTTTAAATGGTCTTAATGTACCCACTTCTACCACTTCTGCTGGCAGCTCATTCCATGTTCCCTGTTTTAAAACAAAAGTTACCCCTCAGATTCCCATGTATTCTTTCCCCTCTAACCTTAAACTGATTCCCTCTAGTGCCTTGCTTCCACAACCCTGGGTAAAACACTGGCTGTTTTCACCCTATTCATGCCTCTTTATAAGGTCCACCCGCAACTGCCTCTCCCCCCCCCCCCCCCCCCCCCCCAGCCACCACCCGAGTCTCCTACGCTCTAAAGAAAAAAAATCCTAGCTTGTCCAATCTCTCCCGACAGCTCAGTCCCTTGAGTCCTGGAATCATCCTTGTAAATTTCTTCTGCACTCTTTCTAGTTTAATAACATCTTTCCTACAGCAAGGCAAAACTGAAACTGAACGCAACACTCCAAGTGCGGCCTCATCAACATCCTGTACAACTTCAGCAGAACTTCCCAACTTCTGTACTCTGCACTGACTGATGAAGGCCAGTATGCCAAAAGCTGCCTTCACTGCCCTGTCTACCCATGACTCTAAGGAAACCACGCACCTGAGTTCCAAGGCCTTTCTGTTCCATTACACTCCTTAAGGCCCTACTGTTCACCTTGAAACTCTTCCCTTGATTTGACTTTCCAAAACGCAACATCTGTGTTAAACTCCATTTGCCATTTCTCAGCCCACTTCCCCGGCTGATCATGATTCTGCTGCAATTTCTGATAACCTTCCTCACTGTCCACAATACCGCCTATTTTAGTGTCATCTGCAAATTGAATAATGCCTTGTAATATTGTCATCCAAATCATTGATACAGATAATAAACAGCAACAGACCGAGCACCGACCCCTGAGGAACACCACTAGTGATGGGCCTCCAGTCCAACTAGTATCCTTCCACTATTACTGTCTGCTTCTCACCATCAAGCCAATCGTGTACCCAATTTGCCAACTCTCCCTCGATTTCATGCAATCTAACCTTCCAGAGCAGCCTACCCTGTGGAACATTGTCAAAGGCCTTACTGAAATCCATACAGACAACATCTACCACCCTGCCCTCATTGCACTTCCTAGTCACTTCTTTAAAGAACTCTAACATAACTCACCTACTACAGATGTTAAGCTTGCTATAATTCCCAGGTTTCCTTTATAGCCCTTCTTAAGAAGGGCACAATATTCACTACCCTTTGGTGTCCCAGGACCTCATTAATGGCTAACAATGATGCTAATGTATCAGCCAGGGACCCCGCAGTTTCTTCTCTAGCCTCTTACAGGGTTCTTGGATATACTTGATCAGGACCAGGCGATTTAGCCACCTTCATACACTCTTAATACTTCCAACACTTCCTCTGCTGTGATATGGACTGTCCCCAAGATATTGCCTCTAACTTTCCCAAGTTGCTTTATCTTGTAAACACAGAAGAAAACTATTCATTTAAGGATCTTGCCCATCTCCTGTGGTTCCACACATACATGTCCACTTTGGTCCTTGAGGGGTCTTAATCTGGCTCTAGTTGTTCTTTTTCCTTTATTATACTTAAGAATCTCTTTTGGATTCACCCCAGTCTTCTCAGCCAAAACAATCTAATGCTCCCTTTTCACCCTCCTGACTTCCTTCTTCAGTGAACTCCTGTATCCCCTATATGCCTCCAGGGATTCCCTTGATCCCAGCTGCCTGTCCCTGTTCCATGCCTCGTCCTTTGTTTCCAGTCAAAGCCTCGATATCTCTTGTCATTCGGTGTTCTCCGCTGCTGCCAACCTTGCCCTTCACCCTCACAGGAACATACAGACCTTGAACTCTAGCTATCACACTTCTAAAGGCGGTCAGAGGTTCCTTTGCCTGCAAACTACTCTAGTCAACCACTGCAAGCTCCTGTCTGACGCCATCAAAATTCACCTTGCTCCAGTTTAGAGCATGAACCTGTGGACAGTTCTGTCCTTCTCCATAACTACTTTAAAATTAATAGAACTACGGTTCTGGTCCCAAAGTGATCCCCCACTGTCACCTGTCCTGCCCTATTTTCCAAGATTAGGTTAGGTTTTGCCCCTTCCTGAGTAGGAACCTCTATGTAATGCTTGAGGAAACTTTCCTGAAAAAATTTAACAAATTCCACCCATCCTAGCCCTTAATGTTATGGCAGTTACAGTCTATATCAGGAAAATTAAAATCCCCCACTAAGGCAACCCTATTTCTCTTGCAAGTCTCCACAATATCCCTGCATATTAATTTCTCTAATTCCTGTTGATTATTTGGGAGCCTATAGTACAACCTCACTAACATCACCATCCTCTTCTTATTTCTTAGGTCCACCCATAAAGCCTCACCAGATGATCCCTCAGTAATTTCATCTGACTACAGCTGTGATACTCCCCTTTATCAATAATACAACTCCCCCTCCCATCTTTCCTCCACCTCTGTCCCGTCTAAAGCACCTGTACTTAAGTGCCAGTCCTGCCCTCCTTTAGCCATTTTGTAATGGCTTTCTGTAATGGCTATAATATTCCAGCCCCATGTACCTATCTACCCGAGTTCATCAGCTTTACCTGTCAGCACTCTTATATTGAAACAGATGCAATTTAATCCACAGGCATTCCTCCACTCCTGTCCTGTTCCCCTGACCTGTCTCTTCAATTTGTTATATCTGATCATTGTATCTCCTTCCAGCCTTGCACTTACCTCTCTATTGTTGAGGATCCCACCCCCCTGCCAAACTAGTTTAAATCCTCCCTTGCAGCACTAGTAAATCTGCCCACCAGGATATTGGACCCCTCCAGTTCAGGTGCAACCTGCTTCAGAAAAGATCCCAATGATCCAGGAATCTAAGTCCATGCCTTTGAACCAATTCTTTACATACAACATGGAACATAGAAAAGTACAGAACAATACAGGCCCTTCGGCCCACTATGTTGTGCCATGGATTAATCCTAATCCAAAACTAAAATAACCTAACCTACATTCCCATCAATTCACTGCTGTCCATGTGCATGTCCAGCAGTCGCTTAAATGTCACTAATGACTCTGCTTCCACGACTACCACTGGCAAAGTATTCCATGTGCTCTTAACTCTCTGGGTGAAAAACCTCCCTCTGATGTCTCCTCTATACCTTCCTCCTAACACCTTAAAACTATGACCCCTCGTGGTAGTCAATCCTGCCCTGGGGAAACGTCTCTGGCAATCGAATCTATCCATGCCTCTCATTACCTTGTACACCTCAATCAGGTCACCTATCTTCCTCCTTCTCTCAAGAGAGAAAAGTCAGAGCTCAGTCAATCTCTCCTTGTAAGACAAGCCCTCCAGTCCAGGCAGCATCCTGGTAAACCTCCTTTGCACCCTCTCCAAAGCCTCCACATCTTTCCTATAATAGGGCGACCAGAAGTGGACACAATATTCCAAGTGTGGTCTCACCAGGGTTTTGTAGAGCTGCAGCATAACCTCGCGGCTCTTAAACTCGATCCCCCTATTAATGAAAGCCAAAACACCATATGCTTTCTTAACAACCTTATCCACTTGGGTGGCAACTTTGAGGGAGCTATGCACTTGAACACCAAGATCCTGCTGTTCCTCCACACTGCCGAGAATCCTGCCTTTAATCCTATATTCAGCATTTAAATTCGACCTTCCAAAACGCATCACTTCGCATTTATCCAGGTTGAACTCCATCTGCCATTTCTCAGTCCAGCTCTGCATACTGTCAATGTCTCGCTGAAGCCTGCAATACCCCTCGATACTATCAACGGCACCTCCAACCTTTGTGTCATCAGCAAACATACTAACCCACCCCTCAACCTCCTCAGCCAAGTCATTTATAAAAACTACAAAGAACAGAGGCTCAAGAACAGAGCCCCGCAGGACACCACTCAGCACGGACCTCCAGGCAGAATACTTAGCATCTACAACCACTCTCTGCCTCCTGTCAGCCAACCAATTCTGAGCCCAGATAGCCAAATCTCCCAGTATCCCATACCTCCTGACTTTATGAATGAGCCTGCCATGGGGAACCTTATCAAATGCCTTGCTGAAGTCCATGTCCACCACATCCACTGTTCGACCCTTGTCAACCTGTCTCGTGACCTCCTCAAAGAACTCAATAAGATTTATAAGGCATGACCTGCCCCTCACAAAGCCATGCTGACTCCCTTTAATCACGCTATGCTTTTCCACATAGTCATAAAATCCTATCCCTCAGAATCCCTCCAAAACCTTGCTGACCACAGACGTAAGACTGACTGGTCTGTAATTTCCAGGGATTTCCCTATTCCCTTTCTTGAAAAGAGGAACAACATTTGCCTCCCTCCAATCTTCCAGTATGACTCCCGTGGAGAGTGAGGAAGCTAAGATCTTCGCCAGCGGCTTACCAACCTCCTTTCTCGCTTCCCGGAGCAACCTAGGATAAATGTGGTCTGGCCCTGGGGACTTGTCAATCTTAATATTTGCCAAAATTTCCAGCACATCAACTTGCTCAATCTCGATCTGTTCAAGCCTGTTTCCCTGCTCCTCAAAGTTCTCATTCACAACAAGGTCCCTTTCCTTAGTGAAAACCGAAGCAAAAAACTCATTTAGGGCTTCCCCTATCTGCTCAGACTCCATGCATAAGTTCCCTACGCTTTTCCTGAACGGCCCTACCTTCTCCCTGATCATTCTCTTATTCCTCAGGTATGAGTAAAATGTTTTTGGGTTCTCCCTAATCCTTCCTGCCAAGCCCTTTTCGTGCCCCCTCCTGGCCCTCCTCAGTCCACTTTTGAGCTCCTTCCAAGCAAACCTATAATCCTCTAAAGCTGTGCTAGACCCTTGCTTCCTCCACCTTACGTAAGCTGCCTTTTTCTTTTTGACGAGAAGCACCTCTGTTCCTGTCATCCAAGACTCCTTAATCTTACCCCCTTCTTACCTGTCTCAGAGGAACAAATTTATGCATCACTCGCAACAACTGCTCCTTAAACAATTTCCACGTCTGTTGTGCCCTTCCTGTGGAACAGTTGCTCCCAATCTGTACTTCCCAACTCCTGCCTGCTAGCATCATAGTTTCCTTTTCCCCAGTTAAATATCTTCCCCTGGTAACTGCTCCTTTCCCTCTCCATGGCTATAGTAAATGTGAGGCTGTTGTAGTCACTGTCGCCGAAGTGTTTTCCCACCGCAAGATCTGACACCTGTCCTGGCTCATTGCCGAGCACCAAATCCAAAATGCCCTCCCCCCTCGTCGGCCTGTCCACATACTGAGTAAGGAAACCCTCCTGAACACACCTGACAAAAACAGCTTTATCCAAACCAACTGCACTAAGGAGGTTCCGATCAATATTGGGAAAGTTAAAGTCACCCATAACAACAACCCTGCTACGTTTACATTTTTCAACAATCTGCTGGCCTATGAGTTCTTCGATCTCCCTACTACTATTTGGGGTCTATAGAAAACCCCCAATGAGGTGACTGCTCCCTTGCTGTTACTAACTTCCACCCATACTGACTCAGTTGTCAAACCTTCCTTGGCAACCATCATTTCTCTTGTTGTGATGCACTCTCTGATTAGCAACGCTACACCCCCTCCTCCTCTTTCCCCCCTCCCTGTTCTTTTTAAATTTTCTAAACCCTGGAACATCTAGCAACCATTCCTGCCCCTGTGAAACCCACGTCTCCATTATGGCCACAACAGCATAGTCCCAAGTACTGATCTATGCTCTAAGTTCGGCACTCTTATTTCTGACACTGCTTGCGTTAAAGCAGACACATTTTAACCGATCCCTTCGTTCCATCACATGAAAACCTTCCCGGTAGATTCACTGCATCCTGCCACTGACTCATCTACTACTACGCCCTCTCCCCCCTCAGATGTGTAGTTCTGGTTCCCACCCCCCTGCCAAACTAGTTTAAACCCTCCTGAACCACTCGAGCAAATCTCCCACCCAGGACATTTGTGCCCCTCCAGTTCAGGTGCAACCTGTCCTTCATGTACAGGTCCCACCTTCCCCAGAAGGCATCCCAATGGTCTAAGTATCTGAAGCCCTCCCTCTTACACCAGCTGCGCAGCCAGGTGTTAAGCTGCACTCGCTGTTCCTCACCTCGCTATCTCGTGGCACCGGTAGCAAACCTGAGAACACTACTCTACTCGTCCTGCTCCTGAGCTTCCAACCTCGCTCTCTGTAATCCCTTTTCAGATCCTCAGTCTCTTTCCTGGCTATGTCATTGGTGCCAATACGTACCACGATTTCTGGCTGCTCACTCTCCCCCTTCAGAATCTTGTAAACCCGATCGGCGATATCCCGGACCCTGGCACCTGGGAGGGAACATACCTTCCGGGAGTCCCATTCCTGACCACAAAATCTTCTGTCAATCCGTCTAACTATCGAATCCCCTACCACTTTAGTCATGCATTCATCTCCCATATCCTCCTGTTCTGAAATGTCTCAGCATTTTCTTATTGTAATTTCAAAAGACATTTGTCTCTCAATCTCACCAGGTTTCCCAACCCTCAATTTTAAATGTCAACAAGATTTGATGTAAGAACTAAAGAACTATTCTGGCAAAGTTAATTAGCACTTCTGCTGCTCTCAATTTATCCACGAGTAGCTTGGGCTAATTTCTTAACATCTATCTGACAGAAATAATGAAATAAATCACTATTAATTTTTCAGTTGGACAAGATTGCTACACTCGAATCTGGAGTCTACGTGATGGTACCATCCTTCGAACAATTCCATCTCCTCACTCTATTTCCAAGGACTCCATCCCCAGTATAGTTTTCTCTTCACAACTGGGCGGGAGAGGTGGTGTACCTGGGCTTCTAATGGCAGTCTGTCATGATCTGTATCACTTCCCATATAGTTCTAATAACTGAATGAGTAAGAGAAGAGCTTTGAGGCACAGCCACCAATCATGAGTTTTGACAAGTGAATTAGTACTTTGAAGAAAGTGGTTTCAAGCTGTTATATTTTTCTATCCTTCTTCAGCAAGGACAGGCTAAATACCTGTGGGAAGAGCACAAGAGGCTGAACAGCTGGTCATTTAAGTTGGTGTTCTGAATGGCTTATTTAGTTATGCTGGTTAGGTAAAATTTAAATTAATCAATAAACCACTGGCTTTTGTTTTGTTAGATTATGCTGGCATTGTTAATAGTGCAGCAGGTGTTGCACATTTGACCAGAGTAATCAGATATGTTGGACAACTTGAGCCTTAAGCACCACACATGCTGCAAATTTGTGTAAACTGCACATAGTTTCTGTTTACGAACTAAGTAGGTGGGAATTTTTTTTGTGTAAAAGCAAAATAAAGTCTGAAATTCTGACCAGTCATAGAACAGACCGGTAATTTACAAAAAAAAAGCAATGAAGTTGCCGTGTGCTGGTGCCTTATATTAATTTTTTCAGTAGGATTTCTGTTAAGACAAAGTCCATTGTTGTTCAATTCATGGCTTACGAGTTCCCAAGTTAAGAAAAAGACAGGAACCAGGCCATTTGAATTTCAGGCTGGACCACCATGCTGCCGAACAACCTGCCTCAAGGACCTACCTCAATGCTGCTGAAGCAGACTACCACAATGGACCGTTAAAATCCTGGGCTGCAAGACTCCACAGAAGCTGCCTCAAGCAATCCTGGACCGTTGGAATCCTGGGCCAAGCCCATCTCATCACCAAAGGCAGCGTCGATCTGAGCTGTTGGAATTGCAGGCTGAACCCACCAAGCCACCAAAGCAGTCCACCACTCCATAGGACACACCAGGATGTGGCTGGCGTGTGACTAAGTTCAACTCTTCCTCTCCCCAGCTGTTAAACTCTGACATGAAAATGATATTTTGCTTTAGTGTTTGTTTGCACATTGCTACATTTACAAAATATGTTTTTGAAAAATAAACTAGCAAGCGCTACTGTGGTACAATCTAAATAAGCAAATAATACATCATTGCCTTAAGGGGGTTGAATCGGTTTCAGTAAAAGCAAATGGGACAAAGCTGAAGAACTGTAGATTGATGGGAACGTATGAAGAGCAGTGAACTACCTACAGCTATACTGGCCTGAAAACACCTGATCCAGTCTGATCTAGAAAACTAAGCAGGCTTGGGTCTAATGAGTACTTGGATGAGAGACTGTGCGTAATGTGCAATAGAAGGAATGCAATAATAGTTACCCAGGAGGCCTAGGTTCAAGGTTTTGTATTAGCATCAGTGATTGGGTTGGTTTGAGATATGTTTAGAAAATTACACTGAGTCATAGAGTAGTACAGCAGGGAAACAGGCCCTTTAGCCCAAACTGCTCCATGTTGACTATGGTACCCACTTAGCTAGTTCCAATTGCCTCTGCATTTGGTCCATATCCTTCCCATCCAAATGCTTTTTAAATGTTGCTATTACACCTGCCTCAACCACTTTCTCCAGCAGCCCATACCACATTCATACTTGGAATACTGCGTCCAGTTCTGGGCGCCCTATTATAGGAAAGATGTGGATGCTTTGGAGAGGGTTCAGAGGAGGTTTACCAGGATGCTGCCTGGACTGGAGGGCTTATCTTATGAAGAGAGGTTGACTGAGCTCGGTCTCTTTTCATTGGAGAAAAGGAGGAGGAGAGGGGACCTAATTGAGGTATACAAGATAATGAGAGGCATAGATAGAGTCGATAGCCAGAGACTATTTCCCAGGGCAGAAATGGCTAGCACGAGGGGTCATAGTTTTAAGCTGGTTGGTGGAAAGTATAGAGGGGATGTCAGAGGCAGGTTCTTTACGCAGAGAGTTGTGAGAGCATGGAATGCGTTGCCAGCAGCAGTTGTGGAAGCAAGGTCATTGGGGTCATTTAAGAGACTGCTGGACATGTATATGGTCACAGAAATTTGAGGGTGCATCCATGAGGATCAATGGTCGGCACAACATTGTGGGCTGAAGGGCCTGTTCTGTGCTGTACTGTTCTATGTTCTATGTTCTATACCACTCTCTGTGTGAAGACGTTGCCCCTCAGGTCCTTCTCAAATCTTTGCCCTCTCACTTTAAACCTCTACCTTCTAGTTTTCAATTCCCCATCCCTGGGGAAGAAAGTATATATGCATTCATCTTATCTATGTCCCTCATGATTTTATATACCTCAAGACGGTCACCCCTCATTCTTCTATGTTCCAAAGAGTAAAGTCCTATTCTGGCCAACCTCTCTGAATAACTCAGGTCTACTAGTCCTGGCGACATCTTCATAAATCATCTTTGCACACTTTCTAGTTTAACCATGTCTTTCCTATAACGGGGTGATCAAAACTGTGTACAATATTCCAAGTGTGGCCACATCAACGACTTGTACAACCGTAATTTTATGTCCCACCTCTTATACTAAATACTTGGACTGGCATGCTAAATGCTTTCTTCACCACCCTGCCCATCTGTGATGCCTCTTTCAATGAATTATGTACTTATACTCCTAGATCCTTCTGTTCCACAACACTTCTCAGGACCCTGCCATTTACTGTAAAAGTCCGGTCTTGGTGTGAACTTCCAAAGTATAACACCTCACACATATCTGTATTGAATTGCATTTGCCAATCCTCAGCCCACTTCCCCATTTGATTGACATCTCTCTGAAATTTTTGATAACTACCTTTGCTATTGATACCTCCTAATTTGTATCATCTGCTAACTTACTATCATGCCTTATATATTTGCATCCAGATCATTTTATGTGAATAAGAAACAACAAAGGACCCAGCACTGACCCCTGTGGCACACCACTAGTCACAGGCCTCCAGTCCAAGAAACAACCTTAAGCTATCACCTGCTGCTTCCTACCACCAAGCCAATTTTGAATCCAATTAGCTAGCTCTTCCTGGATCCCATGTAACCTAGCTTTCATGATGAGCCTGTTGTGCAGGACCTTGTCAAAGCCCATATAGGCAACATCTAATGCCCTACCCTATAGGGTGGCGCAGTGACTCAGTGGTTAGCACTGCTGCCTCACAGCACAAGGGACCATTCCACCCTTGGGTGACTGTGTGGAGTTTGCATGTTCTCCCTGTGTCTGCGTGGGTTTTGTTGGGGGTGCTCCTGTCTCTTCCCACAGTCCAAAGATGTGCAGGGTAGGTGGACTGGCCATATTAAATTGCCCTTACTGTCCAGGGATGTTTAGGTTAGGTGGGTTAGACATGGGGAAATGCAGGGATAGGGGAATGAGCCTGGGTGGTGGGATGCTGTTCGGAGGGTTGGCGTAGACTAGTTGGGCTAAATAGCCTGTTTCCACACTGTAAGGACTCCAGTTAAAGATGAAGCAAAAATCTCTGCAACAGCCTCTGCAATTTCTTCCCCAGCCTTCCACAACATCTGAGGATGGGCTTGATCAGGCTCAGGAGATTTATCCATCTTAAGGTGCTTTAAGGCTACAAACACTTCATCTCCAGTAATCCCTATTTGTTTCCCTTATTTCCTTAACATCTATGATTCTCTCTTCAGTAAACACGAGGAGAAATATTCATCAAAAATCCCACCCTCTCCCCATCTCCTGTGGCTCCACAAGTAGATGGTCATTCTGGTCTTTTAGAGGACCTATTCTCTCCCTAGCCACCCCATTACTCTAAATATAGCTATAGAACCTTTTGGGATGATCTTTAACCTTATCTTTATCCATCTCATACTTTCTTTTTGTTCTTCTGATTTCCCTCTTAAGCTTTTTACAGTCATGTAGGGATTCACTTGAGTCCGATAGCTTAAACTCGCCTTCTTTTTCCTGACCAGAGCCTCAATATTCCTCATCAGCCAGGGATCCCTAAACCTGTCAACTTTTCCCTTCACCCCAACTGACTGTCCCTGGACTCTTGTAATCACACTTTTAAAAGCTTCCTATTGGCCAGTCGTTCCTTTTCCTTCAAACAGACCCACACAATCGATCTCTATTAGATCCTGCGTAATGGCTCCAAAATTGACCCTGCTCCAGTTTAGCACCTTAACCTGGGGACCGGTCCTATCTTTTTCCATAAGTATGTTAAAACTGAGAGTGTTATGGTCACTGGACTCAAAGTGCTCTCCAACTGATACTTCAGTCACTTGCCTGATGTCATTTCATAAGAGGAGGTCCAGTGTTGCATTCTGCTGAGTAGGGCCCTCTACGTATTGATTTAGAAAACTTTCTTGGACACATTTGACAAATTCCACCCCGTACAGGCCTTTTATACTCTGGGTGGCCCAGTCAAAACAGGGGAAAATTAAAATCTCTGATCAATACTACTCTGTTATTCCTACAGATATCTGTAATTTCTCTACGCATCTGCTCCTATAGAACTTGTTGATTATTTGGGAGTCTATATTGTGTTGGCTGGAGAAACTGGAAATCTACGGAACTTTGCAGAGTCTTAGACTGATAACATATAACTGACTCTCCTTGTATTTGCCTGACAAACAGTTATCCTATTTGAATCTCAAAGCAGTTTGTCAAAGTGAACACTGCCACTAGCTCATCAAACTGGTGGGAGGGAGGAGTTTTTTTAAATAAAAGTAATAAATGTTGAGGCCATAAAGCAGACTAGTAATACTTAGAACTAAAAAAGCTCAAAGCAAAAGAAAACTCCACAAAGGTAACGAGGCATCAGCAACAAATAAGACAGCAGGTTAAAACAGAAAACAGCTGAAACTAAAGACAAAACAAAGAACTGAATGCTAGAAATCGGAAACAAAATAAATGCTGGAGAAGCTCAAGAGGTCTGGCTGCATCTGTGGGGAGAAATCTGAGTTAACGGTTCAAGTCCAATGGCCCTTCTTCAGAACTGACAAACTGGTGGTGAGGGATCGGGTGTGAGGGGGCATGGAGCCCAGAAAGAGAGCGAGAAGGCAAACAAAGGGATGGCGCATAGTATGTGTTATGCACCAGACTGGAATCTCTCAAAATATTTTAAGAAGTTAGCCCAGACATTAATTTTTTTCCTATTTTAAATGTAAATGTGAAATGTGTTCCTGACGCAAAGTGACTGGTCAAATGTTAAGCAAAACACAGTTGATTTAACACTGTAGTTAAAATACAAATAAAAGAAAGAAGAACTTAGAATAACAACTATTGAAAAACTAAACTAAATAATGAATATAGTACCTATTATGACTTAATTGTTCCAATATAGTAACATCCTACAAACGCACCCCTTGGCAAAAAGGCAAATTCAGAAACATGTTCTCACATGCAGTTCTCCAATCCAGGAGGAAAAACATTAAGATAATTCAGAGAGTGTAGCAGTTAGGACAGTTTCACTGAAGCTTTCATCTCTTTTGAGACTCCAATGGCTTCTGCTTAAAATTAAACCTAGAATGCCTGGTCTGTGAGAACTAGTTGCTGCAACTCATTTCAATTATGTTGTCTTTGAGCACATGTTCCATCTCTTTTTGAATCTGTGCCACCTTTACGGGGTTAAGTCTATAAGGATGTTGCTTAATTGGAATGGTAGTCCCAATATCCACATCATGCCTAATTAGATTAGTATTTGCCAGCTTATCCCCACATATCTGCTCATGTGATTGTAAGAACTCTTCCAGGTCATTTTGATTTTCCTCTGGAAGGTAACTAAGTAAGTTACATCAATTTTTGAAAACTTCTTCCAATTCAAGATCCTTCAAATTTGACTCTTCAGTCGTGTTGTAACCAGTAACACATTCTCCTTTTAGACCATAGACAGTGGGTGCTGGAGTAGGCCATTCGGCCCTTTGGGCCAGCACCACCATTCATTATAATCATGGCTGATCATCCACAATCAGTATCCTGTTCCTGCCTTATCTCCATAACCCTTGATTCCACTATCTTTAAGAGCTCTATCTCTTTCTCGAAAGTATCCAGAGAGTTGGCCTCCACTGCCTTCTGGGGCAGAGCATTTCATATATCCACCACTCTCTGGGTGAAGAAGTTTTTCCTCAACTCTGTTCTAAATGGCCTACCCCTTATTTTTAAATGGTGTCCTCTGGTTCTGGACTCACCCATCAGTGGAAACATGCTTCCTACCTCCAGAGTGTCCAATCCCTTAATAATCTTATATGTCTCAACCAAATCCCCTCTCATCCTTCTAAACTCAAGCGTATGCAAGCCCAGTCGCTCCAATCTTTCAACATATGATAGTCCCGCCATTCCGGGAATTGACCTCGTGAACATATGCTGCACTCCCTCAATAGCAAGAATGTCCGTCCTCAAATTTGGAGACCAAAACTGCACACAATCCTCCAGGTGCGGTCTCACCAGGGCCCTGTACTGCTGCAGAAGCACCTCTTTGTTCCTATACTCAATTCCTCTTGTTATGAAGGCCAGCATGCTATTAGCTTTCTCCACTGCCTGCTGTACCTGCATGCTTGCTTTCATTGACTGATGTACAAGAACACCTAGATCTCGTTGTACTTCCCCTTTACCTAACTTGACTCCACTGAGATAGTAATCTGCCACCGAAGTGGATAACCACACATTTATCCACATTAAATTGCATCTGCCATGCATCCGTCCACTTACCTAGCCTGTCCAAGTCACCCTGTATTCTCATAACATCCTCCTCACATTTCACACAGCCACCCAGCTTTGTGTCATCAGAAAATTTACTAATATTACTTCTAATGTCCTTGTCTGTATCATTAATGTATATCATAAACAGCTGCAGTCCCAGCACTGAACCTTGTGGTACCCCACTGGTCACTGCCTGCCATTCCGAAAGGGACCCGTTTATCACTACTCTTTGCTTTCTGTCAGCCAGCCAATTTTCAATCCAAGTCAGCATTTTGCCCCCCTATACCATGTTCCATAATTTTGTTCACCAATCTCCGATGTGGGACTTTATCAAAGGCTTTCTGAAAGTCCAGGTACACTACATCCACTGGTTCTCCCTTGTCCATCTTCATAGATACATCCTTAAAAAAATCCAGAAGATTAGTCAAGCACGATTTCTCCTTCATCAATCCATGCTGAGTCTGATCTATCCTGTTACTGCTATCCAAATGAGTCGTAATTTCATCTTCTTTAATTGACTCCAGCATCTTTCCCACCACTGACGTCAGGCTAACCAGTCTATAATTTCCTGTTTTCTCTCTCCTTCCTTTCTTGAAAAGTGGGACAACATTAGCCGCCCTCCAGTCCGCAGGAACTGATCCTGAATCTATAGAACTTTGGAAAATGATTACCAATGCGTCCACGATTTCTAGAGCTGCCTCCGTAAGTACCCTGGAATGCAGACCATGAGGTCCCGGGGATTTATCAGCCTTCAGACCTAACAGTCTATACAACACCATTTCCTGCCTAATATAAATACCCTTCAGTTCGTCCATTACCCTAGGTCCTTCAGCCACTATTGCATCTGGGAGATTGTTTGTGTCTTCCCTAGTGAAGACAGATCCAAAGTACCTATTCAACTCTTCTGCCATTTCCTTGTTCCCCATAATAAATTCACCCGTTTCTGACTTCAAGGGCCCAATTTTAGTCTTAACCATTTCTTTTTTCTTTTTACATACTTAAAAAAGCTTTTACTATCCTCCTTTATATTTTGGCCAGTTTTCCTTCATACCTCATTTTTTTTCTCGGTGTATTGCCTTTTTAGCTATCCGCTGTTGCTCTTTAAAAGCTGCCCAGTCCTCCGGCTTCCCGCTCATCTTTGCTATGTTATCTATGCCTTTTGCTTTCCTTCCCTATCGAATCCCTATCGAAATACCTTCTGAACATATTCACAAAATGCATTATGTGAGATTTTCTTTCTATGTGGCATTCTTTTGAGATAATTCATCTCAGTCAATTTCCTTTCAATTTGATAAGGTCTACTGAACCTTGCTTTTAAAGGTTCACCCACCACTAGAAGTAACATTAACACTTTATCTCCATTAGCAAAGTTGTGAATTTTGATTTTTTGTTTGTTTCTTGTTTTGTCATAACTGTGCTATTTTTAAACATTGTCTAGCTAACATTACCCACTCTATTTAATCATCCCATAAAATTTGACATAGTCCAAATATGTTGTCTCTGAACTCTGTCCCACCAATTTCTTCTTAGTTTCAGTTGACCTCTCACCTCGTGCACAAAAATTAATTCAAATGGACAGAATTGGTAGATTATTTTGGCATATCCCTAATTGCAAAATATACAAATGGAACTCCTTTCTCTCAATCCTCTGGATTGTCTTGACTATAAGCCTTCAACATGGTCTTCAAAGTTTGATGCCACCATTCCAATGCTTCCTGAAATTCTGATGATACAGTCAATTTGAATTGTTTGAAATTCCTAAGCTATCCATAACTTCCCTGAATAATTCTGATGTAAAATGTGACCCTTAATCTGATTGTATCTCTGAGCAGTCCTAATCCAGTGAAAAAAAATGAGTAACTCCTCTAAAGTTCTTTGAGCTGTGATACTGCATAATAGAATGGCCTCTGGAAATCTAGTGGACACATCCATTATTGTCAACAAATACTCTGTTTTAGGTAGAGGTCCTATGCAATCAATTAAGACCCTTGTAAAAGGTTCCTGAAAAGCAGGAATGGGTATCAAAGGTGCCTGAGGTTTTCCAATTACCTGACATGTATGACATGTCTGGCAAAATCTAACTGCATCCATATGCAGTCAAAGCCAATAAAAATGTTTTGGTATTTTGGTTTGAGTTCTCCAAACTCCCAAATGACTTCCTACTGGTAATTCATGTGCTACCCACAACATCTCCTTTATACAACCCACTGGTAATACAACTTGATGAGCTTCTGGCCATTTTTCATCTGCCTGAATATGTGATGGTCTCCATTTTCCCATCGAGATGTCATTTTTACGATAGCAAATTCTGGGATACATTCAGATGCTTCTTCAGTGTACACTTTTTGATACAATTGCTTTAGTTTTTTTGTCTTTAGTTTCTCTAAACTAAAAATATCCATCTTTCTTCCACCTATTCTTGTTTTTTTTCCTATTTGATCAAACATGGTCACAATTTAAACCAACCAAATTCAATACCTCCGACTCACTGCCTTTGAGTCCAAGAATACTAAACCCAACTTGGAATTGCAGATTTTGAGCCAGAGAAGGGACCCGTTTGTTATAGACCAAATCAGACTCCCTCAAGACCTTAACTTTTTCTTATTTCAAAGGTAATTGTGAAGTGTTGTGTTCCAGATGCATTGCAACTGGTCAAACTACTTGACATTAAGCAAACTCAGTTTATTTAAACACTATAGTTAAAATACAAACAAATGGAAGAGGAATTTAATTATTGGGGAACTAACAGATGCAATACCTATTGCTAATTAACTACTCCGATATAGTAATGTCCATGAACACACCCCTTGACAAAAAGGCAAATTCAGACACAGATTTTCACATGCAGAATCATCATAGAATCCCTACAGTGTGGAATCAGGCCTTTTGGCCCAAATCCACACCGATCCTTGGAGCATCCCACCCAGACACATTCCCCTATAATCCACCTACACTATACATTCTTGGACACACTACAGGCAATGTAGCATGGCCAATCCACCTAACCTGCACATCTTCGGACTGTGAGAGGAAACCGGAGTATCTGGAAGAAACCCACACAGACATGGGAAGAATGTGCAAATTCCTATAGGAAAACAACACTGAGAAGGTTCAGAGAGTGTAGCAGCCAGGAGGCATTAACTGAAGTTTCCAAATCTTTCAAGACCCCAATGCTTTCTGCTTAAAACTAAACCTAAAAACTAAAAGAAACCAGAACACCTGGTGTGTGAGAGTTGGCCATACCCAGGCTGTTTCCATTGTTCCAATTTGAAAAAAAAACCAAGGCCTCACAAATTGTTTACTTTTGTAGAAATGACCTCAGTGTCTGAGGCAAGAAGACTGAAGGCACAGGAAATTCAGCAGGAACAGCTGTTTGTTCAAGTGGCAATTGATTGCAGCAAGGAGAAGAGCTCCAAATCATCACGCAGGATAATCGAGCCCACTCTACAGAATACCCACACATTATTTTATACTTACTTTGTAATTATGTAATTCTACAAACTGTTATTATGCAGTTGACTATCAAGTCTATAAGTCAATTAACTAAGTGGTAAATTACATCAAGTCTGTAAACCAATTAACTAGGCAGTCAGTTACATCAGGTCTGTAAATACCATACCATAGAATTTCTACAGTATGGAAACAGGCCTTCAGCCCAACAAGTCTACACTGGATCTCAGACATCCCACTGAGACCCATCCCTATAACCCATCTAAATCTACACATCCCTGAACAGTAAAAGCAATTTAGTATGCCAATCCACCTAGTCTGCACACCTTTGGACAGTGGGAGGAAAACCATGCAGATATGGGAAGAATGTGCAAACTCCACAGAGACAGTCGTCCGAGGGTGGAATTGAACCGGGGTCCCTGGTAATGTGAGGCAGCAGTGCTAATCACTGAGCCACCGTGCCGCCCCAAAAAATTATGTACAGTTCATAATTCAATTAACTAGACATGTTGATTGCATCAAGTCATTGTGTATTGCATATTTACCACTCGGATTCAAACACGCAGTGCCCGTTCGCTTGTACAGTCATACAGTACAGTTGCTTATCTGGTAACCTTTGCCCCTGAACATCCTGTGGTCTGCTAAGGTTCTGCCCTACTTACTCATATCAGTTAGCAATTAAGAAGGTTCCAAGGTCTGGGTAGTATGTCTTTAGTAATACAGGGTCAATTGCCTTAAAATATCCCATTCTGTGGTTTTTGTGACACACTATGTTATAAGCCACATCTTAGGAGTACAAAAGCTGACATTTCGGGCCTAGACCCTTCGTCAGAAAAGAGGGAGGGGGAGAGGGCTCAGAAATAAATAGGGAGAGAGAGGGAGGTGGATCGAAGATGGATAGAGGAGAAGATGGGTGGAGAGGAGACAGACAAGTTAAAGAGGCAGGGATGTAGCCAGTAGAGGTGAGAGTAGGTGGGGAGGTAGGGAGGGGATAGGTCAGTCCAGGGAGGACGGACAGTCAAGGGGGGGGATGAGGTTAGTAGGAAGAAAATGGGGGTGTGGCTTGAGGTGAGAAGACGGGATAGGTGAGAGGAAGAACAGGTTAGGGAGGCGGCGACGAGCTGGGCTAGTTTTGGGATGCAGTAGTGGGAAGGGAGATTTTGAAGCTTGTGAAATCCACATTGATACCATTGGGCTGCAGGGTTCACAAGCAGAATATGAGTTGCTGTTCCTGCAACCTTTGGGTGGCATTGTTGGTGCACTGCAGGAGGCCCAGGATGGAAATGACATCTAAGGAATGGGAGGGGGAGTTGAAACAGTTTGCGACTGGGAGGTGCTGTTGTGTATTGCGAACCGAGTGTAGGTGTTCTGCAAAGCCATCCCCAAGCCTCCACTTGGTTTCCCCAATGTGAAGGAGGCCACAACGTGTACAGCGGATGCAGTGTACCACATTGGCAGATGTGCAGGTGAACTGAGGAGGTATGGGAGCAAGTCTAGCACTTCCTGCGGTTGCAGGGGCAAGTGCCGGGTGTGGTGTGGTTGGAGCGGACAAAGGAATGGAGGGAAAAGTGTCTTTATTGGTCGGGTCGGATTGCAGATGGCGGAAATTTTGGGGGATGATGCGTTGGATCTGAAGGTTGGTGGGGTGGTACGTGAGGACGAGGGGGATTCTCTTTTGGTGGTTATTGCGGGGACAGGGTGTGAGCGATGAGTTGCAGGAAATGCGGGAGACATGGTCGAGGGCGTTCTTAACCACTGCAGGCACGGGGGGGGGGGGGGAGCTGCGGTCCTTGAAAAACGAGGACATCTGAGATGTACGGGAGTGGAATGCCTCATCGTGGGAACAGATGCGGTGGAGACAAAGGAACTGGGAATAGGGGATGGCATTTTTGCAGAAGGTGGGTGGGAGGAGGTGTATTCTCGGTAGCTGTGGGAGTCAGTGAGCTCGAAATGGATATCAGTTTCTAGGTGATTGCCTAAGATAGAGACAGAGGGGTCCAGGAAGGTGAGGGAGGTGTTAGAGATGGTCCAGATGAACTTAGGTTGGGGTGGAAGGTGTTAGTAAAATGGATGAACTGTTCGAGCTCCTCGTGGGAGCACAAGGCAGTGCCGATACTGTCATCAATGTAACGGAGGAAGAGGTGGGGTTTAGGGTCAGTGTAGGCATGGAAGAGGGATTGTTTCACATAACCTACAAAGAAGCAGGCATAGCTTGGTCCTATGTGGGTACCCATGGCCACCCCCTTTGTCTGTAGGAAGTGGGAGGAATCAAAAGAGAAGTTGTTGAGGGTGAGGACGAGTTCGGCTAGATGGATGAAGGTGTCGGTGGAGGTGCAGTTGTAGTATGGCCCACTTACCTTTACATCACTGAGGCCAGATGCCAACTCTCCGACACTTCCTCCTACCGTCCCTAGATCATGATCCCACCCCCGAGCGCCAAACAATCATCTCCCAAACCATCCATGACCTCATCACCTCAGGTGACCTCCCACCCACAGCCTCCAACCTCCATTGTTTCCCAAACCTGCACCGCCCGCTTCTATCTCCTTCCCAAAATCCACAAACCTGCTGGCCCTGGTCGACCCATTTGTCTCCACCTGCTCCTGCCCCACCGATCTCATCTCCACCTATCTGGACTCCATTTTCTCCCCCTTGGTCCAGGAACTCCCTACCTACATCTGTGACCCCACCCACACACTCGACCTCCTCCAGAACTTCCAATTCCCCGGTCTCCAAAACCTCATTTCACTAGGGACGTCCAGGGCCTATACACCTGCATTCCCCATGCTGATGGCCAAAAGGCCCTCTGCTTCTTCCTGTCCCGCAGGCCCGACCAGTACCCCCCCACCGACCCCCCCATCTGCCCCCTTGACCTGTCCAACCTCCACAGACTGACCTACCCCCCCTCCCTACCTTCCCACCTACACTCACCTCTACTGGCTCCATCCCCGCCTCCTTAACTTGTCTGTCTCCTCTCCACCTATCTTCTCCTCTATCTTCTTCGATCTGCCTCCCCCTCTGTCCCAATTTATTTATGAACCCTCTCCCCCTCCCCCTTTTCTGATGAAGGGTCTAGGCCCAAAACGTCAGCTTTTGTGCTCCTAAGATGCTGCTTGGCCTGCTGTGTTCATCCAGCTCTACACTTTGTTATCTCGGATTCTCCAGCATCTGCAGTTCCCATTATCTCTGATATTATAAGCCCCATTACTTTTGTACTAAAGTTCCTCTTTACCAATCTACCTACCAGCACTGTATCCGCTATCATGCTCTCATTCATTCATGACTTTACTAACCACTCACTAGGATACTATGTTTACTATTACTGCATTTCATTTATTTATTCATAAAACTGTGATCTTGCAATACATTTCACTATTAACGGTAGATTGAATTAAAATGCCCCTTCCTACCCATTATTGCCTTTTCACAGTTTTGACCCATTCCCACCCCCATGCTGCCAGCAGTATCAAGAACTGTGTTTACTTCAAAAACTATCCCCGAGTATGTGTTTATTTTGTAATCTATTCAGAACAATTCCAGTGCAGCCACTGTCACCCGGAAGTATGAAAGATTATAATATTAATTAATACTCAGCAACTCTCTCCCTGGACTTGAATAGCTTGCATGACATCAAACAAGTTTTCTCCATTAGCATGTATCTGTTAGAAACACATTAAACAGGCTTGTTAGAAATGATGTTAATTTGTTTTGGTAAATAAAAAACATATGAGGATCTTAGAGAGATTATTCTACAGGAGGAGTTAAAAAAACTCACTTCCAGAGATGAGAAGAACTCATACTGAGAAACAGAAAGTTCAAACAGCAAGAAGAGTGCAGAGATGGAGGATGAATATGTATTGGTGCATAAATCGAAATTTAACTTCCACCAGAAATTTTGTTCTGAGAGAGAAATTTGGAAAAAGGGAGATCCTTCAATGAAAAATGAAAGGTAGATCACACTGAGAACAGTTTACCACAGGTGAAAAAAAATGCAAGAGGGTGAAAAGAAAGCGAAAAGCCTCAGGTGTTTTCACTGCAATGGAGTGGGACAAACAAAGTCAGAGTGCCAGTGGTTTAAAAAAGGCACTGGGAAAAGCTATTTTCACTGCCATAAGGTGGGGCACATAGTCAGAGTGCTGGTGATTTAAGAAAGGTGCTGGGAGAAAAGGATGTAGTAAAAGAGGCTGTATCAGTGGTATCATTTGAGGTAGTGAACGAAATCCCAAAAGAAGTTGAGGAGCTGCAGCAAATTTCCCAGCCTTGTTTTGAGCTGGTTAGTAAGATGGTGCCTGATCTCTACAAAAATGTCACCTCTGTGGGTAAAGTTTACTCAGGAAGAACAGGGGGAGAAAGTAACAAAGTTAAAATATTGAGAGATACAGAAAGCTAAGTAAGAGATGAAAGTATTTGTACTCATTCTGAAATGTTACCTGACAGTGTGGTAATCTGTGGAATAGATGGACAGAGATTTAGTGTTTCCTGCATAAGATCAGGTTGAAAAGTCCAATGAAGACTGGGGAAGTGAAAGTGGAAGTGATTGAAAGAGTGTCAATTCCAGGAATACAGTTTGTTCTTGGATCAAAAGTGGGAGTGACACCCCTTATAGTGGAGAAGCCAAAGGAAAAACAGGAAACTGAGGAGTTGCGGCACGGTGGCGCAGTGGTTAGCACTGCAGCTTCACAGCGCCAAGGACCCGGGTTCGATTTCCGCCTCAAGTGACTGTCTGTGTGGATTTTGCACATTCTCCCTGTGTCTGTGTGGGTTTCCTACCACAGTTCAAAGATGTGCAGGCTAGGTGGATTGGACATGCTAAATTGCCCGTAGTGTTCAGGGTTATGGGGGGATGGGCCTGGATGGGATGCTTCAAAGGGTGGTGTGGACTTGTTGGGCTGAAGGGCCTGTTTCCACGCTGTAGGAAATCTAATCTAATCTAATCTAATCTAAAGAAAAATACCTTGGAATTTTTCTGGACTGTAGTGATAAGATCCCTCAGTTATAAGTTACATCAAGGAGGAAAAAAACTAAAAAGAAAGACAAAGCTGCTGAGGTCCAGTTAGCTGACACCCAGTTTGATGGAATGGTAGAGGATCACATAGAAGTGTTTAGTTCTTAAAGATTACTGGAGTTACAACAAAAACCTGAGATATTAAATGATCTACATCATAAAACCTACTCAGAAAAGAAATCAGAATGTACTCCCGTGAGTTATTATCTTAAGGATAGAATCCTAAGGTGATTTCAGCAGGTCAGTGTAGAGGAGAAAAGGGTGGAAGTTCACCAGATTGTTTTGCCAGTAGCATACAGACAAGAATTATTACAGGTAACACGTGAATTACCTGTAGCAAGTCATCTAGCAGTGAGGACGACTCAGGCTAAAATATAAAAGCACTTCAACAATTCTGCATGGATTTTAATAAGGTCAACGCCATAACTAAATCAGACTCATACCCAATTCCAAGGCTGGAGGACTGTGTGGAAAAAGCTGGACAAGCCAATTACACCAGAAAGTTATATTTAGAGATAATAGGAACTGCAGATGCTGGAGAATCTGAGATGACAAGGTGTAAGACCATAAGCCATAGGAGTGGAAGTAAGGCCATTCAGCCCATCGAAACCACTCCGTCATTTAATCATGGCTGATGGGCATTTCAAGATAACAAAGTGTGGAGCTGGATGCACACAGCAGGCCAAGCAGCATCTTAGGAGCACAAAAGCTGATGTTTCAGGCCTAGAACATTCATCAGAAAAATCTGATTTTTTTTGAGGAGTTTTTCTGAAGAAGCGTTAGGCCCGAAACGTCAGCTTTTGTGCTGCTAAGATGCTGCTTGGCCTGCTGTGTTCATCCAGCGCCACACTTTGTTATCTTGGATCATCCACCATCTGCAGTTCCCATTATCTCTGATGGGCATTTCAACTCCACTTACCCATCCTCTCCCTGTAGCCCTTAATTCCTTGCGAGATCAAGAACTTATAAATCTCTGCCTTGAAGATATTTAACGTCCCAGCCTCCACTGCGCTCCGTGGCAATGAATTCCACAGACCCACCACTCTCTGGCTGAAGAAGTGACTCCTCATTTCCATTCTAAATTGACTCCCTCTAATTCTAAGGCTGTACCCACAGGTCCTAGTCTCCCTGCCTAATGGAAACAACTTCCCAGTGTGCATTCTCTAAGCCATGCATTATCTTGTAAGTTTCTATTAGATCACCCCTCTAAACCTTCTAAACTCTAATGAATACAATCTCAGGATCCTCAGCCCTTCATCGTATGTTAGGCCTACCACTCCAGGGATCATCTGTGTGAATCTCCGCTGGACACGCTCCAGTGCCAGTATGTCCTTCCTGAGGTATGGGGCCCAAAATTGGACACAGTATTCTAAATGGGGCCTAACTAGAGCTTTATAAAGTCTCAGAAGCACATCGCTACTTTTATATTTCAACCCTCTTGAGATAAATGACAACATTACATTCGCTTTCTTAATCACATACTCAACCTGGAAGTTAAGGTTAAGAGAATCCTGGACTAGCACTTCCAGATCCCTTTGTACTTCGGCTTTATGAATTTTCTCACCCTTTAAAAAATAGTCCATGCCTGTATTCTTTTTCTCAAAGTACAAGACCTTGCATTTTCACATGTTGAATTTCATCAGCCATTTCCTGGACCACTCTCCTAAACTGTCTAAATCTTTCTGCAGCCTCCCTACCTCCTCAGTACTACCTGCCTGTCCACCTATCTTCGTATCATCAGCAAACTTCGCCAGAATGCCCCCCAGTCCCTTCATCCAGATCGTTAATATATAAAGTGAACAGCTGCCGCCCCAACACTGAAACCTGCGGGACACCACTTGTGTTGCCATTCCGAAAAAGAGCCTTTTATCCCAAACTCTCTGTCTTGTCAGACAGCCAATCCTCAATCCATGCCAGTAGTTCAACTCGAACACCATGGGCCCTCACCTTACTCAGCAGCCTCCTGTGAGGCGTCTTGTCAAAGGCCTTAGAGCTGGATGAATACAGCAGGCCAAGCAGCATCAAAGGAGCAGGAAGGCTGATCTTTTTCGGTCCTAGACCCTTCTTCCGAAATGAAGACCCTTTTCTGAAAAAAGGGTCTAGGCCCGAAACATCAGCCTTCCTGCTCCTCTGATGCTGCTTGACCTGCTGTGTTCATCCAGCTCTACACCTTGTTATCTCAGAAAGTTAGATTTACTTTGTAGTTACTGGCACATACCTTTGTCAGAAACAGTGAAAGAAGTTTCTGTATTTGTAACACCAAATGTGCTGTATCAATTTAAAGTAATGCCCTTCGGAATGAAGAATGTACCAGCCACATTTCAAAGACTTATGAACCCAGTTATGACAGGATTGACTAATTGTGCCATCTATATAAATGACTTAGTGATCTTTAGCCAGTCATTGAAAGATCACATGGTGCATTAAAAAGTGTGCAGAAAACAGTGAAAGTCTGCAGAGGGATATAGATAGTCTAAGTGAGTGGGCAAAGGTCTGGCAGATGGAGTACAATGTTGCTAAATGTGAGGTCATCCATTTTGGTAGGAATAACAGCAAAATGGACTATGTTCTAAATGGTGAAAAATTGCAGCATGCTACTGTGCAGGGTGACTTGGGTGTCCTTGCGCATGAATGGCTAAAAGTAGGATTGCGGGTACAGCAGGTAATTAAAAAGACAAATGGAATTTTGTCTGCCATTGCTATAGGGATGGAGTTTAAAAACAGGGAGGCTATGCTGCAGCTGTATAGGGTCCTGGTGAGGCCACACCTGGAGTACTGTGTGCAGTTTTGGTCTCCTTACTTGAAAAAAGATATACTAGCACTGGAGGGGGTGCAGAGGAGATTCACTCGGTTGATTCCAGAGTTGAGAGGGTTGGATTATGGGGTGACACTGAGGAGACTGGGATTATACTCAATGGAATTCAGAAGAATGACAGGAGGTCGTATAGAAACATGAGATTATGAAGCAAATAGATAAGGTGGAGGCAGGGAGGTTGTTTCCGCTAGCAGGTGAAACTAGGACTAGAGGGCATCGCCTCAAAATAAAGGGACGCAGATGCAGGTCTGAGGTCAGGAGGAACCTCTTCACCCAAAGGGCTGTGAATTTGCGGAATTCCCTGCCCAGTGAAGTGGTTGAAGCTACCTCACTGAATGTTTTTAGGGCAAGGCTAGATAAATTTTTGAACAGTAAAAGAATTAAGGTTATGGTGAGTGGGCAGGTAAGCGGAGCTAAGTCTCAAAAAGATCAGCTATGATCTTACTAAATGGCGAGGCAGGCTCATGGGGCCAGATGGCCTACTCCTGCTCCTAGTTCTTATGCATTTGGCAGAGCTCTTTAAAAACCTACGAGAGGCAAAACAGGTTATAAGTTTCACAAAACTGAATTCACAAAGGCAGAAGTGATGCTCTTGGGGGACAAAATTGGAGGCGGAAGGATGACCCAAGGAAGTCATCCAGGAATTTCAAGACCATCCTTGAAGAAAGAGGTGCTTTGATTTTTGGGACTGAGTGGATTCTACCGTACGTTTGTGTTAAACTATAGCAGCATGGCGGCACTGCTGATAGATTTGCTAAAGGAGGATATAAAATTTCAGTGGACAGACCAAGCCAGTAGGCATTTGAGAAGTTAAAAACAGTGTCAAACACTGCACCAGTTTCAGCCACACCAAATTTCTTGAAAACCTTCTAAGTTATTATCAACACCAGCAATATAGGGGTTGGGGATGCGGAGATGTGTTGATGCAGGAGAACGATGGTAGAAGTGAAAGGTCAATTGATTATTTTTCAAAGAAACACAATATTCATCAGAAAAAATACTCCATCACTGAAAATGAATTACTGAGTTTGACACAGGCCTTACAACATTTTAATGCTTATGTTACAAACAATATTTCAGAGACAGATGTGTATATAGACGACAACCCTCTCATCTTTTTGGAAACATTTAAAGACAAAAATGTGACTATTTTGTTGGAGTCTTATGTTACAGACTTTTAATTTACAGAATGTACACGTTGCAGGCCATAAAAATGTTATGCAGACACCTTATCATGGGTTTAAAATAAATGTGTAAATAAGATAGAACTGTTGTGGTCCAATTATATACATGTACGCAGAATTAGTGTGAAAGGTGTAACTTCAGATTACTGACAGTAGTTTGTTACTAGTTATGTTCATTTGTTCATTGCTAGGGTTAAATAAATAAATTTTTACTTGCTGCTTCTAAAGTGAGTATCAGGGATTCCTTTCATTCAACTACTCTTTTAACAAGTTACGAAGGGCAAGGCAAGCATCTCTGGGTGTTTCAGGTTTAATTATTGGAAGGAAACCTCAACAGATTGGGGCTGGTGTCTTGGGTTAATAATCAGAGGGGTTCAACCTGCACCCTTCTTCATAATAATATGGCACCTGGTTTTTTTCTGAAGCAGAGTCCTGCCAAACTTGAAACGTGAACTCGGTCTCCATGAAAACTGTCACACCAGCTGAGTTTCTCCAGTGTTGTTTGCTGGATATGTACTGGGATGTGCACGGCGTCTGCAAAATCTGAGTATTTCCTCATATAGCTCTCTGTTGGGAAAGCTTAAATAAAATTATTTCAATAATAACCACCTGCAATTGAACGTCGTTTTACTGCAATATACAACAGACAATGAGAATGCAAGAACCAGAAGTGGAAGTCGGCAATTCAACACCTCAAGCCTACTCTGCCCTTCAGTACAATAATGACTGATCGCACCTTGGCCTCAATTCCACTTTCCTGCTCACTCCCATTCATCTTTACCCGTTACTAATTAAACATCTGTCTATCTCTTCAAATTTACCGAGTGTCCTAGCATCCACCTCACTCTCAGCTCATGCATTTCACAGATTTGAGAGAAGTAATTTGTCATTTCTGTTTTGAAGACGGAAGCACTAGTACTGAATATATTTAAGGACGAAACTGACAAATTTTGGGATATTTTGAGCAAGCAGAAAAATGTCGCATTGACACCCCAGACCAGCCATGACAGTATTGACAGGTGAAACTAGATCAAAGGTGCATATTGTCTTGTCCTGTCCTGTTCCTATTTCTCACAGCTAAAGTATCGACAATTTGCCTTTGTGGATCTCAATGGTGCATTTGAATTGAAGTAGGCTGTATACATAGTTTTCTTCTGTGGTAAACCATACCAAGTCAGGACAGGCACTGTAGGTCAAACAAGGCAAGGAACGACATGATGAATGGTAGGACCCTCAGAAGTACTGAGGACCTTAGTGTGCATGTACACCAGCCCCTTAAGGTATCAGGACAGATGGATAAAGTGGGCAAGGTGGCATATGGTATTACCTTTATGAGGCAAGGAATACAGTTTGAGAGCAAGGAACGGTATGCTGGAACTGTACAAAATGTTGGTTAGGCCACAGCTAGTGTATTGTATCCAGTTTTGGAATCCATATTACAGGAAGGAAGTGACAACACTAGGGAAGGTGCAGAGAAGACTTACCAAGAGGTTTGCCTTAGGTGAAGAGTGTCAGTTATGAAGACAGATTGGACAGACTGGCATTATTCGCCTTGGAGCAGGCGACATTGACAGGGGACATGATTGAAATGTTTAAAATTATGAGAAGCACAGATAGAGTAGACAGAAAAGAACCTTTTACCTTGACTGGGGTTAGATTTAAGGTAAGGGCAATATTTAGAAGATATATGTGAGGAAAAACGTTTTTTAGACCCAGAGGATGGTAGGAATCTGGAACTGACTGCCTGCAAGGGTGGTTGAGGCAGAAACCCACATAAGACTTAAGAAGTAAATGTACATTTACAATACCAAGGCATACCGGGGTGGGGGGGATTGTTATTGGTCTGTGGAATAGATAGGTTAGGTCCAGTCAGGTGGGAGGAAAATGGACATGGGATAAGGTTGGGGGTGTTGGAGGGATTTTGAAGCTGGTGAAGTCAATTTTGAAGCCATTTGGCTATAAGCTTTCATTGCAAAATATCAGGTGCTGTTCCTCCCCAGTATATGTTTGGCCTCACTTTGACAGCAGAGGCCAAGGATGGACATGTCACTAAGGGAGTGGGACACGGAATTAAAATGGATGGCAGTTGGAAAGTTGAGTTAGTTGAAGCATGCAGAGTGCAGATCCCGTTCCCATGTCGGCATTTGATCTCCCCAATATACAGGAGACCACATAGGGAGCAACGGATGCAATACATCAAGTTGAATGAAGTGCAGGTGAATCTCTGCCGAATTTAGAAAGATTGTTTGGGGTCTTGGACAGAGCTGAGAGGGGAGGGGTGGGGGCAAGTATTGTACCTTTTGTGGTTGCAGGGCAAGGTACGGGGTGTGGTGCAGAAGTTGAGGGGGAGTGTAGAGCTGACAAGGGAGTCACGGAATGAAAGTCCCTATGGAAAGCAGACTGGGTAGGGAGGAAAATATCTTATTAGTAGTGGGGCCTGATTGTGGGTGGCAGAAATGTTGGAGAATAATGCGTTGAATTTGGAGATTGGTGGGGTGATACGTGAGGACAAAGGGAACTCTATCCTAATTGTTGTTGGGGAGGGGGGGGAAAGAGGGTGTTTGACGGCAGAAGTGTAGGAAATGGAGGAGACACAGTGAAGGCATCCTTAATTACAGAGGGGAAGTACAGTCCCTAAAGTAGGAGGATAACTGGGATGTCCTGGAGAAGAACATCTTATCCCAGGAACAGATGCAGTGGAGGCTGAGGAATCAAGAGTATGGGATAGCATTTTTGCAGGAGGGTGGGTGAGAGGAGGTATAGTCAAGGTAGTTGCAGGAATCAGTGAGTTTGAAATGAATGTCTGTAGTGAGATGGTGTCTGGAAATGGAAACGGAGATGGAAAGGTCCATGTAAGAGAGGGAATTATCAGAAATAGTCCAGGTAAATTTGAGGGTGGGTTGGAAGATGTTGATGAAGTTGATGAACTGCTTGAGCTCCTTGTAGGAGCACAAGGCTGCACCAATGCCATCATCAATACAGTGGAGGATGAGGTGAGGGATGGCGCTGGTGTGATTGTGGAAGAGGGACTTTCCACAAATCCTACAAAGAGATAGGCATAGCTTGGGTCCATTCAGGTGCCCATGGCCATCCTTTGGTTTGTAGGAAATGGGAGGGATCGAAAGAAAAATTGTTGAGAGTGTGGACCAGTTTAGCTAAGTGAATTAGAGTGTCAGTGGATGGGGACTAGCTGGGCCTATGGGAGCGGAAGAAGCTGAGGGCTTTTAAGTCCTCTGTGTGGGGGATGCATGTACAGGGACTGTATGTCCATGATGAAGATGAGGTGTTTCGGACCAGGGAATTGAAAGTTTTGAAAAGGTAGAGGGCATGTGGGTAGAGAATTCCTGGACCAAATGAGGAAAAATGGAGTGAAGGTAGGAGGAGATGAGTTCGGCAGAGGAGGAGCAGGAGCAGGAGCAGATAGAGACAATGGGTCGACCGGGGCAGTTCAGTTTATGGACCAACTCCACACCACCCACTTCTATCAGACTGGAGGCTGTGGATGGGACATCTCCTAAAGTGATGAAGTTGTTGATGGTCTGGGGGGTGATGGTTAGGTGATCAGAGGTGGGGTCATGATCGAGTGGACAGTAGGAGGTGTCAGAGAGATGCTATCTGGCCTCAGTGATGTAGAGGTCAGTACGCCATACTACCAACACACGCCCCCACCCTTACTGGCAGGTTTGATAGCAACGTGTTAGGTTTGGAACAAAGGAAGTGGAAGATTGTGTGTACCGATAGGGAGAGGCTGGAACAAGTGAAAAGGGTGGAGAGGTCACAGCAGCAGTTTAAGATGAAGAGTTCCAGGGAAGGTAGGAGGCTAGGAGGCCAGGAGGGGGTGTCCAGGAGGATGGAGTTTGCTAGAGGCGGGAAGAGGAGGAGGCGGAAGCAGCAAAAAAAAGTTCAAAATCATGGCGTGCGTGGAATTTGTTTATGTGTGGGTACAGGGGAATGAATGTGAGCCCTTTGCTGAAGGCTGACTGTTTAGCTTCAGTGAGGGGAAGGTCCTGGGGGATGTAGTTTATCCAGCAGGGCTTGGGGCCGGGTGTAGGACTGGAGCTGGGACTGGACCTGCATACTTTATTAGGAGTGGGTGTGTGTGCTGAAGTGGACATGTGAGAGGAAACAGAAGTAATAGCAATGCGATTGTCACTGATGTTGGCAGTCACGTGGTCATCGAAGTCTGAGAAAATGGCAGTCACATGACCTGTAGGAGTTAGAACATAGAACAATACAGCGCAGAACAGGCCCTCTGGCCCTCGATGTTGCACCGACCTGTGAACTAATCTAAGCCCCTCCTCCTACACTATCCCATCATTATCCACATGCTTATCCAAGGACTGTTTAAACACCCCTAATGTGGCTGAGTTAACTACCTTGGCAGGCAGGGCGTTCCGCTCTCTGAGTAAAGAACCTTGCCTCTGACATCTGTCTTAAATCTATCACTCCTCAATTTGTAGCTATGCACCCTTGTACAAGCTGAAGTCATCATCCTCGGAAAAAGACTCTCACTGTCCACCCTATCTAATCCTCTGCTGTTGGAGTACCCACGTTGTCAATGGCATGGAGCTGATCCCAGAGAAGGTTGCAGATCAGGTTAGGATGCTGAATGATTCAGGTCTGTGTCAGGAGGTAAGTATGGGAAAGTTTGGTCTTTTGATGTCTGACAGGGTGAAGAAAAAAGCATTTGTTGAGGGTATGGATCCTTCCAAGAACAAAAAGCAGTAGTGGTCCTCCACTGGTCTTAGTCCCTAAACTCAGCAAGGTTGACTGCAGGGAGAGAATGTTGATGCATGGCAGAGAGCATGGAGCTGAGAATCCGTAGGGAGAACCTTTTCTGGAGGCACTGGAGGTACAGTAGATAGAGATTTTTTCTTTAGAGCGTAGGAGACTGAGTGCGGGGTGGATTTTATAGAAGTGTATAAGATAGTGAGTGACATGGAAAGGGTGAATGCACTCAGTCTTTTTCCCAGAGTTGGGGAATTGAGGACCAGACGGCATCAGTTTAAGTAAGAGGGGTAAGAATAAATGGGAACCTGATGACCAACCTTCTTTTTTCCCCCCTCAGAGGGTGGTAAGCATATGGAATGAGCTGCCAGCACAGGTGGTTATGGCAGATATATTAATAGCATTTAAAAGGCATTTGGAGGAATACATGGAAAAGAAAGGTAGAAGGATATAGGCCAAGTGCAGGGAAATGAGGCTAGCATGGATGGACATGGTGTTAGGCATGGACCAGCTTGGGCCAAAGGGCCTGTCTCCATGCTGTAGGACTCTATGACTATGATTCTATGATTTTCACGGTTGGATCCAAATTGTTAATACCTGAAAGTTTGTCTGTTTGTTGGTTTTGACCAGCATAGATGGTGCTCTGGATCTCCATGACTTAAATCACGTGAAACCTCTCAATAAAACAAAAACTACTGAAAAGGATTCTAATGGTGCAGTGGTTATACCTCTACCTCTGAGCCAGGAGACCTGGTTTCAAGTCCCAACTGTTCCAGGGGAGTAACATAAGTAAGCTAACATAAAATTTATAAACAACAGAAATGAGTTGCCTAGCAGGGTATGCAATGTAAAGGACATCCATCTATTTATTTACATAAATCATTCACAAACCATAAATTTGTAATATTTTCCATGAACATTGATACCATTTATCAATAAGTATTTTGGATATCAACGCAGCACTAACAAAAAAAAGTACGTCTTTAAATAAATAAACTTTTTAGAAAGGTGTCAAAGTATATTGACATTAGGAACTTGTTCCTCAGTAGATTTTAAAGACTATTAACAGAGGGGGAGAAGCCTGCATTACTGAAGACTTATATTGATACCCTGGGGCCTGGCAGCACAGTGGGACTACTTATGACTGCCTCAATAATAGTATTACAGGTATTTCTGCCATAATGTGTTTTGTTAACACAAATTGGCTGTAATGTGTTTGGATAATGCCAACTTTCCACTGTACAGTTATAACAATTTCTAGAGCGCGAGGTTGCACAAGAACACAACTATCGTGTTATAGGAGAAATACTTGCACTGAGAAGGCTACAGTGCTGTTACACACAAGAAAACTTGAAGGTATCATCCACTTAAGCAGATGTCACTTCTTGCAACGTGTATAATTATAAGTAGGCTTGGTAACTCACTCCATACATATACAGGATTTACAGAAAGGTCAGTTATGATGAGTGTCCACGAGGCATATCACAAACATGAACAGTGAGTTGAACAAGAAAACAACTTTCTACAACAACATTACCAAATTTCTATTGAAGTCTGGTTATTATCCAGAACCTTTAAAAAATATACCTCTTATCAAGTTTATGAAATCGTAGGGTTAAGAACTATTTTAACAATTCTATTCTATTTTTGAAATGTCATGCATGTGTGATAGTTAAGAAGTGAATAATTTGGGTTAAAATCTGCTGTTAGATCAGCATTGTCTTTTCCAAATCTGCCAATCAAAGGTCACCTGGCTTTTTATTACAGTTTATACAGACTCGCACCGGATGGTCCCATCCACGTGAAGTGACTGTCCGCCGATCCTGAGAGCACTCATTGCAAAAACCCTGCCCACAGGCTCGGCAGTGATGCTTGGACATCTTTGCTGTAAACTCTTTCCGACAATAGCAACAATCAGTGATCTCGTGGTCAGGCACCCAGTAGGAGGGTCTGGCTGCATCTTTCACAAGACCTAGCAAATACATCATTAATGAGTTGTCAATTTAAATTAAAATGAACAAAAACATTTATTACATGCAATAAATACAGTCATGGGCTATTCAGCCCATCAAGTCCGCTCTGCTATTCCATGAGATCATGGATGATCTGAAAATCCTCAACTCCACTTGCCAGACTTTTCTCCCATAACTGTTGAACTCCCCTAACTGGACAGTAATCCGTCTATCTCAGCCTTGAATATACTTACTGACCCAACCTTGACAGCCTTCTGTGGTAAAGAATTCCACAGATCCACTACACATGGAAAAAAAAATCCTCTCTTCTGTCTTAAATGTGCACTAATCCTTGTGGCACTCCACTAGTTACAGGATGCCAACCTGGAAAATGCTGACGCCCATCTTATCCCAACTCTTTTCTTGAATGAGCTTGCTGATCCTCTATCCATGCTAATAATCCATGCTAATCCACCCTTCCCCAATACTGTGGGCTCTTAAGTAGCCAAATGTCTTACACCTCATCAAGCACCTTCTGAGAATCCATATATAACACGTCCATTGCCCCTCTTTATCTAGCTTGCTTGTTAACTCCTCCAAAGTATTCTGACACATTTTTCAGGCATCTTTTCCCCTTCATGAAGCCAAGTTGACTCTGCTTGATCACATTAACACTTTTCTAAAAGGTCTGCTATTACATTTTTTTTAAAAAATCTAATAGTAGGCAATGTTTCTGCTTTCTTCCCTTTATAACTAAGATGTTACTTTGGCAGTTTCCACTCCTTTCTGACATTTTAAGGATTCTTGGAAAATCACTGCCAGTACATCCATCATTTCTGTAGCTACTTTCTTTTACATCCTAGGGTGAAATTATCAGGTCCAAGGGACTTAGCAGTCTTTATTGGCATTAGTTTCCCTTGTACATTTTCTCTGGTGACAGTTATCGTACATATTTCTTCTTTTGCCCCCTTGCTCAGTTCCCTCTTCCAATACTAATTCTTCAAGGACGTGGATGCGACTTCATCATTACACCTGATCAACCATTTGTCATCTCTGTTCCAAGACAGCTGGAAACAGCAAACAAGTTCAGCTCAGAAACACAGGGCTTCCAAAATAGCTTCTCCAACTGGTTAAATACCCACAACTGATTGTAGCTTGCACTGTCTAGGCTAACATCAGGCTGGGCATATATCAAATGAGGCAGAGGACACATCATCTAGTCCTTTCTTGGAAACAGATGAAATTCAGGTGAGGTGCTCACACAGATTAGCTTCACAGTATGCTGTCTATTGCCAATTTACTTTTTGAAATGATCAAAATATCACTTCAAAATCAACGCTGTATTGAAGCTCACTTCTGAACATGAACTGAGCACAAAACTGTTGAAATGCACCAGCAAGTAAGCCTTCTACACTTGGAATACCTGCCCCCACAACACCCCTACAATCAGACACAAAGCCTATCACTGCAATGTACTCTCTTGCCCTCAAGCACACTCTCCTGCCCACATACACTGCAACACCCGAGACATAGACCTTGACACTCTCATGCTCCCATCTGCACAACACATACCCCTAAATTATGCAATTGCACACAATCGTCCAATTATGCTCACCCCATGCCCCTTACACACGCAACCTCGTGTCCACCTCCCCATACACGCACATTCTCTATGCCCCCGACACTCATTCTGCACAAACACCCTCCCCAGACACACTTGGTCCACCCACATGTTCTGCCTCCACCAAACGCCCACACAGATGCTTGCCCTTCAGCAAGGCATTTAATAAGGTTCCCCATGGAGGGCTCATTCATAAAGTCAGAAGGTATGGGATACAGCGTGATTTGGCTGTCTGGATTCAGAATTGGTTGGCTGACAGGAGGCAGAGAGTGGTTGTAGATGCTCAGTATTCTGCCTGGAGGTCAGTGCTGAGTGGTGTCCTGCAGGGGTCTGTTCTCGGGCCTCTGCTCTTTGTAGTTTTTATAAATGACTTGGATGAGGAGGTTGAGGGGTGGGTTAGTATGTTTGCTGATGACAAAGGTTGGCAGTGCCGTTGATAGTATCGAGGGCTACTGCAGGCTTCAGCGAGACATGGACAGAATGCAGAGCTGGGCTGAGAAATGGCAGATGGAGTTCAACCTGGATAAATGCAAAACCGATGCATTTTGGAAGGTCGAACTTAAATGCTGAATATAGGATTAAAGGCAGCATTCTCAGCAGTGTGGAGGAACAGCGGGATCTTGGTGTTCAAGTGCATAGCTCCCTCAAAGTTGCCACCCAAGTGGATAATGTTGTTAAGAAAGCATATGGTGTTTTGGCTTTCATTAACAGCGGGATCGAGTTTAAGAGCCGCGAGGTTATGCTGCAGCTCTACAAAACCCTGGTGAGACCACACTTGGAATATTGTGTCTGGTTCTGGTCGCCCTATTATAGGAAAGATGTGGAGGCTTTGGAGAGGGTGCAAAGGAGGTTTACCAGGATACTGCCTGGACAGGAGGGCTTGTCTTACGAGGAGAGGTTGACTGAGCTCGGACTTTTCTCTCTGGAGAGAAGGAGGAAGAGAGGTGACCTGATCAAGGTGCACAAGGTAATGAGAGGCATGGATAGAGTCGATAGTCAGAGACTTTTCCCCAGGGCAGGACTGACTGCCACGAGGGGTCATAGTTTTAAGGTGTTAGGAGGAAGGTATAGAGGAGACATCAGAGGGAGGTTACGATAAGCATATGGACGTACATGGAATAGTGTAGGTTAGATGGGCTTGAGATTGGTATGACAGGTCGGCACAACATCGAGGGCCGAAGGGCCTGTACTGTGCTGTAATGTTCTATGTTCTATGAGGTTCCTCACCCAGAGAGTTGAGAGCGCATGGAATAATTTACCAGCGGTAGTCATGGAAGCAGAGTCATTAGTGACATTTAAGTGACTGCTGCACATGCACATGGACAGCAGTGAATTGAGGGGAATGGAGGTTAGGTTATTTTATTTTTCGATTAGGATTATTCCACGGCACAACATCGTGGGCAAAACGGCCTGTACTGTGCTGTACTTTTCTATGTTCTATGTTCTAACTGCCACACCCTCACTAACATGTGTACAGGCTTCCTCTGACAATCAGCACACCCCTCACACACGCACAAGCTTCCACTCACGATGACCATGCGCCACACAAGCGCACATGCTTCTGCTCACCATCACCACAACCCACACAAAGGCGCATATGCTTCCTCCCACACTGAACCACACAAAGAGACTCCCACTCTAGCGCCGCATCAAACACACACGGTCCACTGCCTCCCGACCCACACACACACGATCCCCCATACCCACATCACAGACACACACGCTCTCCCTCTTTGCTTGACCCCTCAGGACACACACAAGCTAAACAGCAAAACCCACACAAATGCTCCCTGCCTCCCATTACACACGCACATGCTCCCCGTCCTCACACCCGTCAAACACAGACACACATATCCATCTCTCTCTCTCACACACACACACACCACTCTCCCTCACACACACAAACCTCTCGCTCACACACACACACACACACACTCTCTCTCTCTCCTCTCTACACACACACAGCACGCTCTCTCTCTCTACACACAGCCTCTCTCTCACAGCACAGCACCTCTCGCTCTCAAGCAGCAGCACCTCTCTCTCTCACACACACACCTCTCTCTCATGCACACATACCTCTCTCTCTCATCACAAGCACACACACACCTCTCTCTCACATAACACAGCGACACACCGCCTCTCTCACACACCTCACACAGACACCCCTCTCTCACAACTCTCAGCCAGCACTCTCTCTCACACCCCTCCCACACCCACAGCGACTCTCTCACACGAGCACCTCTCTCACACACACGTCTCTCACATCACACCTCTCTCTCACTCACTTCTCTCTCACAGCTCATACACCTCTCTCACACACACACAGCACTCTCTCTCCTCTCACTCAGCACGCTCTCACACATCTCTCTCAGCTCTCTCTCACAACACTCTCTCTCTCTCACACACGAGCAGCCTCTCTCTCTCACACACACACGGCTCTCACTCTCTCACACACCCTCTCGTCTACACACACACCTCTCTCTCACACACACACACCTCTCTCACACACACACACACACACACACACCTCTCTCTCACACACACACACCTCTCTCACACACACACACACACACACCTCTCTCTCACACACACACACCGACCTCTCTCCCACACACACACCCCTCTCTCTCTCACACACACACCCCTCTCTCTCTCACGCACACACACACACACCCACACACCTCTCTCACACACACACACACCTACCTCTCTCTCTCACACACACACACCTACCTCTCTCTCACACACACACACACACACCTACCTCTCTCTCACACACACACCCCTCTCTCTCTCACGCACACACACACACACCCACACACCTCTCTCACACACACACACACCTACCTCTCTCTCTCACACACACACACCTACCTCTCTCTCACACACACACACGACCTACCTCTCTCTCACACACACCTACCTCTCTCACACACACACCTCTCTCTCTCACACACACACACACCTACCTCTCTCTCTCTCACACACACACACATCTCTCTCTCTCTCTCTCACACACACACACACCTCTCTCACACACACACACACCTCTCTCACACACACCTACCTCTCTCACACACACACACACCTCTCTCACACACACACACACACCTCTCTCACACACACAGCACACACCTCTCTCACACACACACCTCTCTCTCTCTCACACACACACACACACCTCTCACACACACACACCTACCTCTCTCTCACACACACACACACACCTACCTCTCTCTCACACACACACACACCTACCTCTCTCTCACACACACCTACCTCTCTCACACACACACCTCTCTCTCTCACACACACACACACCTACCTCTCTCTCTCTCACACACACACATATCTCTCTCTCTCTCTCTCACACACACACACACCTCTCTCACACACACACACACCTCTCTCACACACACCTACCTCTCTCTCACACACACACACACCTCTCTCACACACACACACACACCTCTCTCACACACACACACACACCTCTCTCACACACACACCTCTCTCTCTCTCACACACACACCTCTCTCTCTCTCACACACACACACACACCTCTCACACACACACACACCTACCTCTCTCTCACACACACACACACACCTACCTCTCTCTCACACACACCTACCTCTCTCTCACACACACCTACCTCTCTCACACACACACCTACCTCTCTCACACACACACCTCTCTCTCTCACACACACACACACCTACCTCTCTCTCTCTCACACACACACACATCTCTCTCTCTCTCTCTCACACACACACACACCTCTCTCACACACACACACACACCTCTCTCACACACACACACACACCTCTCTCACACACACACCTCTCTCTCTCTCACACACACACACACACCTCTCACACACACACACCTACCTCTCTCTCACACACACACACACACCTACCTCTCTCTCACACACACACACACCTACCTCTCTCTCACACACACCTACCTCTCTCACACACACACCTCTCTCTCTCACACACACACACACCTACCTCTCTCTCTCTCACACACACACACATCTCTCTCTCTCTCTCTCACACACACACACACCTCTCTCACACACACACACACCTCTCTCACACACACCTACCTCTCTCACACACACACACACCTCTCTCACACACACACACACACCTCTCTCACACACACACACACACCTCTCTCACACACACACCTCTCTCTCTCTCACACACACACACACACCTCTCACACACACACACACCTACCTCTCTCTCACACACACACACACACCTACCTCTCTCTCACACACACACACACCTACCTCTCTCTCACACACACCTACCTCTCTCACACACACACCTCTCTCTCTCACACACACACACACCTACCTCTCTCTCTCTCACACACACACACATCTCTCTCTCTCTCTCTCACACACACACACACCTCTCTCACACACACACACACCTCTCTCACACACACCTACCTCTCTCACACACACACACACCTCTCTCACACACACACACACACCTCTCTCACACACACACACACACCTCTCTCACACACACACCTCTCTCTCTCTCACACACACACACACACCTCTCACACACACACACACCTACCTCTCTCTCACACACACACACACACCTACCTCTCTCTCACACACACCTACCTCTCTCACACACACACCTACCTCTCTCACACACACACCTACCTCTCTCACACACACCTACCTCTCTCACACACACCTACCTCTCTCACACACACCTACCTCTCTCTCTCTCACACACACACACACACACACACACACACACACATCTCTCTCTCTCTCTCTCACACACACACACACACACACCTCTCTCACACACACCTACCTCTCTCTCTCTCACACCTCTCTCTCTCTCACACACCTCTCTCTCTCTCACACACACACACCTCTCACACACACACACACCTCTCTCACACACACCTACCTCTCTCTCTCTCACACCTCTCTCTCTCTCACACACCTCTCTCTCACACACACGCACCTCTCTCTCACACACACACACCTCTCTCTCACACACACACACACCTCTCTTCTCACACACACACCTCTCTCTCACACACACACACACACACCTCTCTCTCTCACACCTCTCTCTCTCACACACACCTCTCTCTCTCTCACACACACTCTCTCTCTCTCACACACACCTCTCTCTCTCACACACACCTCTCTCTCTCACACAAACCTCTCTCTCTCACACACACCTCTCTCTCTCGTCACACACACACACACCTCTCACACACACACACACCTCTCTCCACACACACACACACACCTCTCACACACACACACACCTCTCTCTCACACACACACACCTCTCTCTCACACACACACACCTACCTCTCTCACACACACACACACACACACCTCTCTCACACACACTCACACCTCTCTCTCACACACACACACCTCTCTCACTCACCTACCTCTCTCTCTCTCACACACCTACCTCTCTCACACACAACACATCTACACACACCTCTCTCACACACACCTACCTCTCTCTCTCACACACACACACACCTCTCTCTCACACACACACACACACCTCTCTCTCTCTCACACACTCACCTCTCTCTCTCTCACACACACACCTCTCTCTCTCTCACACATCACACCTCTCTCTCTCTCGACACACACACCTCTCTCTCTCTCACACACACACTCTCTCTCTCTCACACACCTCTCTCTCTCTCTCTCACTCAACACCTCTCTCTCTCTCTCTCTCTCTCTCTCTCACACACACACACACTCCTCTCTCACCACACTACCTCTCTCTCTCACAACACACCTCCTCTCTCTCACACTCAGCCTCTCTCTCACACACACACCTCTCTCTCTCACACACCTACTCTCTCGTCTCTCACACACCTACCTCTCTCACACACTCACACACTCTCTCTCTCACCTCACACACCTACCTCTCTCTCTCACACACACACACACACCTCTCTCTCACACACACACACACACCTCTCTCTCGTCTCTCACACACACATCCTCTCTCTCTCTCACACACACACCTCTCTCTCTCTCACGACACTCTCTCTCTCTCACACACACACACACCTCTCTCTCTCACTCCACACACACACACCTCTCTCTCTCTCACACACACACCTCTCTCTCTCTCACACACACACACACACACCTCTCTCTCTCACACACACACACACACACACCTCTCTCTCTCTCACACACACACACACACACACTTCTCTCTCTCACACACACACACACACCTCTCTCTCTCTCACACACACACACACCTCTCTCTCTCTCACACACACACACTCCTCTCTCTCTCACACACACACCTCTCTCTCTCTCACACACACCTCTCTCTCTCTCACACACACACCTCTCTCTCTCTCACACACACACCTCTCTCTCTCTCTCACACACACCTCTCTCTCTCTCTCACACACACCTCTCTCTCTCTCTCACACTACACACACCTCTCTCTCTCTCGTCTCACACACACACATCTCTCTCTCTCTCTCACACACACCTCTCTCTCTCTCTCACACACACCTCTCTCTCTCTCTCTCACACACACACCTCTCTCTCTCTCTCACACACACACCTCTCTCTCTCTCACACACACACACCTCTCTCTCTCTCTCACACACACCTCTCTCTCTCACACACACACACACCTCTCTCTCTCACACACTCTACACCTCTCTCTCACACACACACACACCTCTCTCTCACACACACACACACACACACACCTCTCTCTCTCTCTCACTCACACACACACACACCTCTCTCTCTCTCACTCACACACACCTCTCTCTCACTGTCACACACACACACACCTCTCTCTCTCACAGCACACCTCTCTCTCTCTCACACACACCTCTCTCTCTCTCACACACACCTCTCTCTCTCTCACACACACACACACACACACCTCTCTCTCTCTCACTCACACACACACACCACATCTCTCTCTCACTCACACACACCTCTCTCTCACTGTCACACACACACACCTCTCTCTCTCTCACACACACCTCTCTCTCTCACACACTACACTCACACACACACCTCTCTCTCTCTCACACACACACCTCTCTCTCTCACACACTCACACACACACCTCTCTCTCTCATCTCTCACACCTCTCTCTCACACACACACCTCTCTCTCACACACATACGCTCACCACTCACACACACACACACACCTCTCTCACACACACACACACCACACACCTCTCTCTCACACACCTCTCTCTCACACACGCACACACACACCTCTGTCTCTCACACACACACTCTCTCTCTCACTCACACACCTCTCTCATACACACACACACTTCTCTCTCACACACCTCTCTCTCACACACACACACACACACCTCTCTCACACTCACACACACCTCTCTCTCTCACACACACACACACACACGACCTCTCTCCCACACACACACACACACCCCTCTCTCTCACACACAAACACACACCCTCTCTCTCTCACTCACACACACACACACACACACATACCCACACACCTCTCTCACACACATCACACACACACACACACATACCCACCACACCTCTCTCACACACACACCACACACACACACACACACCCCTCTCACACACACACACACACACACACACACACCTCTCTCTCACACACACACACACACACCGACCTCTCTCCACACACACACACACACCCCTCTCTCTCACACACACACCCCTCTCTCTCTCACGCACACACACACACACACACACATACCCACACACCTCTCTCACACACACACACACACACACATACCCACACACCTCTCTCACACACACACACACACACACACACACCCTCTCTCACACACACACACACACACACACTCCTACCTCTCTCTCTCACACACACACACACCTACCTCTCTCTCACACACACACACACACCTACCTCTCTCTCACACACACACACACACACCTACTCTCTCTCACACACACACACACACACCTACCTCTCTCTCACACACACACACACACACCTACCTCTCTCTCACACACACACACACACACCTACCTCTCTCTCACAGCACACACACACACACCTACCTCTCTCTCACACACACACACACCTACCTCTCTCTCACACACACCTACCTCTCTCACACACACCGACCACTCTCTCTCACACACACCTATCTCTCACTCTCTACACACACACCTCTCTTCTCTCTCACACACACCTCTCTCTCTCTCACACACACATACACCTCTCTCTCTCTCTCTCTCACACACACACACACACCCCTCACTCTCTCACACACACACTCACACACCCTCACTCTCTCACACACACACACACCCCTCACTCTCACACACACACACACCCCTCACTCTCTCACACACACACACACCCCTCACTCTCTCACACACACACACACACCCCTCACTCTCTCACACACACACCCCTCTCTCTCACACACACACACCTCTCACACACACACACCTCTCACACACACACACCTCTCACACACACACACACACACACACACACACACACACACACACACACCACTCTCACACACACACACACACCTCTCTCACACACACACCTAGAACATAGAACATAGAACATAGAACAGTACAGCACAGAACAGGCCCTTCAGCGATCCTCATGGATGCACCCTCAAATTTCTGTGACCATATGCATGTCCAGCAGTCTCTTAAATGACCCCAATGACCTTGCTTCCACAACTGCTGCTGGCAACGCATTCCATGCTCTCACAACTCTCTGCGTAAAGAACCTGCCTCTGACATCCCCTCTATACTTTCCACCAACCAGCTTAAAACTATGACCCCTCGTGCTAGCCATTTCTGCCCTGGGAAATAGTCTCTGGCTATCGACTCTATCTATGCCTCTCATTATCTTGTATACCTCAATTAGGTCCCCTCTCCTCCTCCTTTTCTCCAATGAAAAGAGACCGAGCTCAGTCAACCTCTCTTCATAAGATAAGCCCTCCAGTCCAGGCAGCATCCTGGTAAACCTCCTCTGAACCCTCTCCAAAGCATCCACATCTTTCCTATAATAGGGCGCCCAGAACTGGACGCAGTATTCCAAGTGCGGTCTAACCAAAGTTTTATACAGCTGCAACAAGATCTCACGACTCTTAAACTCAATCCCCCTGTTAATGAAAGCCAAAACACCATATGCTTTCTTAACAACCCTGTCCACTTGGGTGGCCATTTTAAGGGATCTATGTATCTGCACACCAAGATCCCTCTGTTCCTCCACGCTGCCAAGAATCCTATCCTTAATCCTGTACTCAGCTTTCAAATTCGACCTTCCAAAATGCATCACCTCGCATTTATCCAGGTTGAACTCCATCTGCCACCTCTCAGCCCATCTCTGCATCCTGTCAATGTCCCGCTGCAGCCTACAACAGCCCTCTACACTGTCAACGACACCTCCGACCTTTGTGTCGTCTGCAAACTTGCTGACCCATCCTTCAATTCCCTCGTCCAAGTCATTAATAAAAATTACAAACAGTAGAGGCCCAAGGACAGAGCCCTGTGGAACCCCACTCACCACTGACTTCCAGGCAGAATATTTTCCTTCCACTACCACTCGCTGTCTTCTGTTGGCCAGCCAATTCTGTATCCAAGCAGCTAAGTTCCCCTGTATCCCATTCCTCCTGACCTTCTGAATGAGCCTTCCATGGGGAACCTTATCAAATGCCTTACTGAAGTCCATATACACCACATCCACAGCTTGACCCTCATCAACCTTACTAGTCACATCCTCAAAAAACTCGATAAGGTTTGTAAGGCATGACCTACCCCTCACAAAGCCATGTTGACTGTATTTGATCAAGCCATGCTCTTCCAGATGGTCATAAATCTTATCCCTCAGAATCCTTTCTAACACCTTGCAGACGACAGACGTGAGACTTACCGGTCTATAATTGCCGGGGATTTCCCTATTTCCTTTCTTGAAGAGAGGAATTACATTTGCCTCTCACACACACACACCTCTCACACACACACACACACACCTCTCACACACACACACCTCTCACACACACACCTCTCTCTCACACACACACACACACCTCTCTCTCACACACACACACACACATCTCTCTCTCTCTCTCACACACACACACATCTCTCTCTCTCACACACACACACACATCTCTCTCTCACACACACACACACATC